>NC_034597.1:88100459-88120304 GCF_900095145.1 Mus pahari
AACAGCAGTATGGAAATGTAAGCCGAATAAACCCTTTCCTCCCCAACTTGCTTCTTGGTCATGATGTTTGTGCAGGAATAGAAACCTTGACTAAGACAGGTAGCAATGTAAATAAGGTGAAGTGGGACCAGTACAGGTCCTGTCTAAGCACAAAGGAGGAGAGGGAGCCAGGTGGAGAACTAGTCCAGGTCTTATGGTTGAAGGAGATGCCGAAGTAAATCAAAGGGGAATACTGGCTTCAGGCAGGGGGAAAGAGTCCACAAACTTAAGCCCTTGGAACTCTGGGTGCGACAAGTGCCACACGCAGAGAGTCAGCTGAAAGAGATTGTAGCAGAAGGTGAGGATTACAGCGAAGATCTGGGAATCAACCTGAGAACAGGGCTCAGTTACCTGAGTCCATGCAGCTCGGGTCTTGGAACTTAATCCTGGAAGTGTTAAGCTCCAGTGACTATTTGTGATAGAGACCTAAGGGATTTGGTTTCCGTGGCAGGAAGATGGCCCTAGTGCAGTGACTCTCAACCTATGTGGACCATCACCCTTTTTGGGGGTCACATAGCAGATATCCTGCATGTCAGATATTTACGATTGATAACAGTAGCAAATTATAGTTATGAAGTAGCAATGAAATGACTTTACAGTTGAGGGCCTGGATTAAAGGGTCAGAGCATCAGCAAGGTCGAGACACACTGCTCTAGAGAAACAAGAGGATTTTGAGTGGAGGCCTTTGTATTGGTGGATGGTCAAAGTGGCAGTGGGCGTGGCAGGGTGAGGGATGATGGGAGATATTTAGATTACAGAACCAAGGGGACACGTTAGTTATACAAACAGTGGGATGCCATTGGTCAAAGAGAGGAGAGAATCAGCCATAAAGTCCACGTTCCTAGCTTGTAGGACTGGTTTTAACTGAGAAAAAGAATGTAAAAAATCAAGTGCATATTAAGTCTTAATCCTTACACCCTGACTCGTAGGCTTAATTTCTTCCATTAATGTAAAGGGCCACCAGAAACACGACACAGCCCAGTGGCAACATGTGCAAATGTCTATTTTGCTTTTGTTGCTTAAGACAGGGTTTTTCTATGTGTTTCCACCTCTGGCCTTAAATATGAATTGTAGATGAGGCTGGCTTCCAGTTCATGGCAATTCTCCTGCCTCAGCTTCCGAAGTACTCAGATTATAGGTACGCACTGCCGTGGCTAGCTTTAACAGGAATACAACGCAGTATTTCTCCATTCTGCCGGTGTAAAAACTGAAGGACAGACATTAAATGATTTATCCCAAGACATAGTGGAAATGATGGTAGAGATGGAATTTGACTCTAACAGGCTGGTCTGACAAAGTACTCTTTCAGTCACTGTGCTGTGGTACTTCTTAAAGCTTAGGTCTCAAAAAGAGCCATCAGGAGAGTGATCTGAGAGATGCAAATAGAGAAAAATCTCCAGGAAGCATGGTAGCATCTCGACATGGTAGCTCAACCTTGTAATCCCAGCATTTGGGAAGTTGAGGCAGGAGGGTCATGACATATTTGAGGTCAACTTGGTCTACATTGTGAGTTCTCGGCCCCCCTGGCCTACACAGCAAATTCCTGCCTGTCTGCAAATAAAACAATGAAACAAAACTCAACAACATTGTTGTGGTTTGAATCTGAAGTCTCTTCCAAAGGCTTACACATTTGAATTTGTGAGCCTCGCTCTTCAGCTATTAGTGATATGTTGGGGGCGATTGCAGAAACTCTAGCACATAGAACCTTGTCGGACGACCTGGGAAGTGGGAGCAAGATTTAAGATGTTAAGAACCAACTCCACTTCCCACTGCTTCACCAATAGGAGGAGGTGAGGAGTCCCGGATGTTCATTTCTGCCATAGGCTGCTCCCTTCTGCCAAACCACGCCCCCCTCGGCCAAGCCACACCCATCCACCAAGCCACGCTCCTTCCATGATGGTCTGTGCTCTCAAACTGTAAGTCTTCTTCCCTGAAGCTGCTTCAGGGCAGGCATTTGGTCAGAGCAGCAAGAAAAGTAACCATAGTTCAGAACCAAAGTTCTCCATGAGTTGTAAGAGGTGAGAATGATTATACAGTGCCCGATTAATGAAGTAATAAGGCTGTTTATGAGAAAACCTTAGGGTCAGATACCTCTCTTGGTACATTAAAATCACGTAAAACACCAGACGGTATTGGCTTAGGGTAAATATTGTAAAATCGATGCTAAAGGTAGAATAGCATCCACAAGTGCAGGTTAGCGTTGCCAGGAGGGAGCTTTGCAGTTTTCAGAGGGGAGGCTGTGGCAAAGGAGATCTTTCTGAGCTACTGGCTTCTGCCTTTCCTTCACACCGGTGCCTTTGCTCGTGTATTCTGTGAAATGACAGGTGAGAGTTAGAGATGATATCTGGGTAGTGAACACCACCATTCGAGTATGCAGAAACAAGGGTGTGGGCTTGCATGTTCAATCCAACAGCCTGTAGTCCCAAGAACAGCTGAATTCCATACCTGTGGGCAGGTGTGTATTTGGCCACTTGCCCTTACGTGTAAAGAAAGACGATGTCCCTCAGCTGGTGACTCACTGCTATTGGATTCAGTCCTTCTGACTCAATAGCAACACATTTGTTTTTCTGTCACAATTTTTCCCCTTCCTTTCTCCACCTCCTTCTCCCTCCTTCCTCCTAGGAGGATCAGTTCCTAAGTGTGTGTGTGTGTTGGGGGCAGGGGTAGAAAGGGACTGTATAGAGTTGTAGATAGAATCCCTGCAGAGATGCCAGGGAAATGGCAAAGGAAAATCCAGTGTTGTTCTTGGTGTAAGCAGGAGTCAGATCAGAAAGGTAAGTTGAGAGTTGGGGCCTGCTTTGTCCTCTTCAACTAGATGAAGTACAAGCATGTACACACACACACACACACACACACACACACACACACACAAATGAGAGGGGTTGGAGAGAGAGAGGAGTGAAAGAGAAGAGAGAGGAGAGGAGAGAGATAGAAAGAGAGAGGGGAGAGGGGAGAAAGGAGAGAGAGAAAGAGAAGAGGAAAGAGGAAAGAGAGAGGAGAAGAGAGAAAGGGAGGGAGAGTGTGAGAGAGCACATGAACATGAGAGAGAGAGCATGCGCATGAGAGAGTGCATGAGAGAGAGAGAGAGAGAGAGAGAGAGAGAGAGAGAGAGAGAGAGAGAGAGAGAGGAGAGAGAGAGAGAGGGAGGGAGAGGGTCTGCTCCAGAAGCCAGCCTTCCAGATGTTGTCAGTATGTTTAGCACACGGAGCAGAAAGGCAGCTTAGCCCAAGCACACGCTAGTGGCCCTTCTCCCTCCATTTGTTGACAAGACGAAGTCAATGAACAGTATGCAGAGGGACCACTGTGGCAGGAGGATGGTGGGAAAGGGTTTGTGAGGAAGGAAACCTTGGTCTTGGAGAGGAAAGATTCCAAACTTCTAATTTGCTGGGACAAAGATGATTCCAGCTGAATCACCCACAGTGAACGGTTTACAAAACTTAAAGATCAGCTTATTAGTTTGCACCAGATAGGGGAGAATTGTATTGGAAAGAATTCAATTTACTTCTCTTTCATTCTCCTTGACTGTATATAATTGTCCTTGAATTTTAATTCCTCTTCTCCCGTGATCTCTTCCATCAGCCCAATAACCTATGTTACAGTCAGATTAGCCAGGTGTTAAAGTGCCTCCTATAAATCCTTTAATCAGGAAGTAGCTTATAAATACATCCCAAGATAAGGGCAAAGAGCAAAAGGAGCTGCACCATCTTAGATAGTGCGGGGACACTTTCTTTTTACTGGAAAGGAGCTCGGCAGGGCTGAAGCCTGAGGCACAGAGGAAAAGCATAGCAATTTCTGGAAAGGCAGAAGTGATGGTGGGTGGGGGCACCCAGGCAGAATTCATGGCGGTGGAATGAAAAACTGATCTTCCTAAGATGAAAGTGTATGAGTTAATGAGTTAAGTTCCGAGGTAGGCAAACTGGGCTGCTATATGGTGTCTATCTAGTGTTTACCAGTGCCAAAACTTTCCTTTTACCCCCAGGCCCACAAAAACAGTTGCTGGTGTTCCAACAATCATATTCTTGACCCACGTGGACAACGTAGAATGAAGAAGGAATAAGCAACATGAATCTTTGGGTCACAGAACTTCTTACGTGACTTTTCCTTATACCTCATAATATGCATATCTTCAAAATGATTAAGAGGTGCTAGGGAGATGACCTTTCCATGTGTGAAAGTTAGCCTTAATTTTGAAATTAGGTTGATATAAATTAAAATCACTTGGGAGGCTTACATTAAGGGATTCTATACATTGGGTTTGCCTAAGGGTATGCCTGTGAAGTATAGCCTTAAGTAAGTTAATTGATGTGGGAAGACACAGCCCACTGTGGGTGGTATCATTCTCTAGGCAGAGGCTTCAGTTGTTTTCCAAGGCAGCCCTGGGTATCCTGGAACTAACTCTGTCCGTCAGGCTGGCTTCTAACTCAGAGATCAGAGATCCACCTCAGGCAGGGGTTCTTGAATTGTGGTGGAGTTGATAAATAGAGCTGATCTCAAGCAAGGACGAGATCATGCAGACACTCATTTTTTTCTCTGCTCTTGACTGTGGATGTGACACAACTATGTATTCGGAGTTTCTGCACTGACTTCCTCTTAACGACGGACTGTAAACTGGAATTGTCAGCTGAAAACCCCTCTGCTCTGTAAGGTGCTTTTTTGTCAGGATATTTTAGCAGATCAAAAGAAATGAGATAGAATATCACATAAAGCCTGGTGACATGAGTCCAATTTCTGGGACCCAGAAATACACATGTGATCATATAAATACACATATCACACACACGTAGATACACACAGACAACGACACACAGACACAGACAGACAGACAGACAGACAGACAGACAGACACACACACACACACACACACACACACATGGCCAAGACAGGTAATTTTCTGAATCTCGAACTTTGCTTCTTTCCCCTATAGTTTTGCTGGTTGGGAAGTAGGGAGGACAATGGCTGGTCAGACCTAGTAGATTCTATCATACGGAGTGAATTGGACAGTGGGCATTGCCAGCATTGAAGGCCGGCAAAACATGGAGGTCTTGGCACCCCAGTGAGAATCATCTGCCCTGACATCAAAATGACCACGTTGCTTTGATGGCTAAGATGGGTTGCACTACGTGATCAGTAATACAGCTTGCACTGTATCTAGGCATGGTCAACAACTACCGAAATGCCACTGGCTGTTCTCATCATCCCATCGGTCTGTCCTGGTGTGAGAGTCACTGCCATCTCTGTTTCGGAAGGGGTTTGAGAGCAAAGAGGCACATGCAGAGCTGGCTCCATTACTCCATGGCAGTTATTCGGAGAGTGCTTCAGTAGTCGATTCTGCCTTCCTGCGGCTCATTCTGGGCCTTGTTTCATGCTCAGTGGAGCTAACAGTAGCACAGAGGTGAACCCTGTGTAGTTAACCAGAGAACCACAGCCCAATCAGCTGCCCTTTGCTTTTGCTGACACAATGACCTCAGGGCTTCCAGGGGTATTATAACTGAAGTCACTTCAGCTTTCCTAATGGATGTTGACTGTATCTTAAATTTTACATAATTGGAGGCACAATTTGTGCTGTAATGAAATACATACTGTGTGTGTGTGTGTGTGTGTGTGTGTGTGTGTGTGTGTGTGGTGTATCTGGAGTAGCAGTTTGAGTTAGTGTAGCAGTTTGAGGAAATCTCCAGTATAGTTAGTTATATTACCTTATAATAATACCTTATATTTTGAGGGTCTCTCATTGGCCTGGCACTTGCCCATAAGGCCAGGTTGACTGACCAGACAACTCTATGAATCATCCATTTTGTCTCTGCCTTCAGGGAATTGTAGGAACATACTAACATGCCTGGTGACTGGTTGCTGTTCCCCCGCCTCCTCTCTCCTTCCTCCTCCTCTCCTTTCTCCTCCTCTTCTCCTTCCTCCTCCTCCTCTTCTTCCTCCTCCTCTTCTTCCTCCTCCTCTGCTTCTTCCTCCTCTTCTTCCTCCTCCTTTCCTTCTTCCTCCTCCCCCACCTCCTCCACCTCCTCCTCCAGCTCTCTGCAAATTATCACTGTGCTTCGGTTAGTCCCACTGGGTATGAAAGGAGGTGCAGAATTAACTGTCTTTTCCTTCCCTGGAGTATTTTATCCATAGCCACATGCCTGCATGAAAAATAGAAATCACTTTTTTGTTTCTCAAAGAGAAAGACACAACAAACCGAGGAAGAACTGCATTGAAGTGTGTGAGGAGGCGAAGGAAAGGAAACAATTCTATGATATTTGTTTTTCAACAAGGGCTCACATCTGTTTCTAATTCTACAGATTATTGACACATCTGGATGTTTGGCCTTAGGAACTGTACGTTGCTACAGTGGCATTTATGTTTTTGAATCAGCTCTTCAGACCACCCTGGAACTTCAGCAGCTCGTCTGGAGAGAAGGCTGTGGTCCCCTAAATAAAGTTACCTTCTGGTACTCAATGAGCAGTGCAAATGGGATACTGTCATTTCAGCTTTTATAAATTGTGCTTTTTGCATTTTTGACACCCGCAGGAAAAAGAAGACCAACGCCAAATGCCTAAACAGCTTGATGGTGACAAATTATCACAGTCAGATCAAGCTATCAGGGGACATTGGAGATGGCTTTAAGGATAGCCACTCTGACTGACCAAGGTCACCCTAGATCGAAAGAGAAACCAAATACCACGGGGGTGCACAATGAATGAGAACGTGGCTCTGCTGGGACGTGATGAGGCGGAATGTACCCCTAACCAGCACAGACAGAAAGAAGCTGTGGTTAATAGTTTACCTCT
Source organism: Mus pahari (assembly GCF_900095145.1). NCBI lineage: Eukaryota > Metazoa > Chordata > Mammalia > Rodentia > Muridae > Mus > Mus pahari. The sequence goes on from NC_034597.1 coordinate 88,107,275, forward strand.
GGACGTTTCCTTCTGCAGCCAGGGGTTAACTTTTCTCCCCATGTGGTCTGATTGCAGTACTTTACTCCAAGGGAGAAAACAATAGAGAATTCTGAAGAAGGCCTAGAAGAGTTTTAGGAAACAAAACCACTTATTTTTATGGCACATATTTCTCAAGTGAGTGGCAAGATTTTTTTTTTTTTTAAAGCAACAGATGATCTACATCAAAATCATAGTGTAAACTGGCAAAACTAAAACAAAACCCTCCTATAGTTACTTAGTCCAAAGGTACAATGGGAATAATTAAATGCAGAATGTGGCTTCATCTGCTTGGGGGGGAGGAGCTTCTTAGGAGTTCTCAGGGCAGGGTTATTTTTTTCTTCCTTCCCAGCAAGCCTCAAGTTTCCCTCCTGTTGTTGATGGAGTTTCACTAGACTGGATGATGTTGCACTGTGAACTGATGTATGGGAAAAAAAAAAAAAAGACACCTGGCTTTCTTATTCTTCAGAGACAATCATGCTGTTCAGCTTTGAATGGGAAATGATCACATTCAGAGAACATCTGATCTATCTTAGAAACAAGCCTACCAATGTTGCCGACATTCTTGTCACCATTGTTTGGTTGTTATCTGTTTTGTCACAAAGCAGACACACCCGATGCATATCAGTGCCAGAGACAGTCGTTGGTAATGTAGGTGTACTAGAAGCGCTGGGTATCAGTCTAAATCAATGTATAATGGGCAGTGGAGCCTTAACGTCCAGTGTTTTCATGTAGAGGGCAAAGACTGAATGAGAACTAGGAGGCTCAAATCTAAAGATCCCACATTGCACAAAAGTGTTACGAAATTAGCAATGTTCTTGATTGTTTCAACTTCTATTTTAAGAGGCTATTAGGCATCCATTGGGATCAATTAATGGCTGTTGGGAATCGTTTTATTGCAACTAAAGAGAGTGTCGTCATAGTATTATACAATATTGACCTGGATAATTAAAAAAAAAAAACAAAAACAAATATCACTTTTAATATCACCTGTAGTCCTGTCATTTTCAAATTTTAGGTCTATGAATGTGTGAGTCACAAAGCTGACCTGGAAAGTTATAGTTGAACCATGGCATCTAGCTTTTGATCAATGGTCCTTTCATGGATGCCTTGACCATGGGAGAGAGCTGTGAACATCTGCATTCCACAAAGAGGACAGCACTGAATCTGAAAGAGGCATTGCCTTTCTTCCAGACAGACATGAAGTCACGGGAGGCACCTGAGAAATAGTGATGGTGGCTAATGAGGGACATGAGGCAGAGGCAGAATGTCTGTCTTTAATGTCTGATTTCTGAAAATGCTCACAGGCACTGAAAACTCCTGCAGTGGTAGAACGGTGTCCTAAGCCATGGAAAGGAACCCTTCCCAGAAAGCTCCTGTACACGGCCAGGATGCTCCAGACAACGACCCCTTGAGCTGGATCTGAGGGACAAGTTCCTTTATCTTCTTTAGCTTTCCTTTAGCTTCTCATAGCGCAGACAATGAAATGATAGAAATCATCAGGGCCCAGAGAAGGCCAGATGTGTCCAGAGACAGTTCAGAGAGGAGAGCAAAGCAGGAGGGAAGAGGTGGATGGCTGCGGAATGTGGATGCATCTGTTTTCTCCAAGACTCAGGTCTGTGCAGTGCTTTCCTTATAGGACCCCCTCCCTACTCTAGCTTTTGAGTGTAATCAGAGAGCTGGAGGCATATGTCTTGGGACAGATAGATGCCACTAGGTCCTTAACATGACATAGTCCTTTATATTTTATATTTGTTTTAACAGTTCTCTCTCTCTCTCTCTCTCTCTCTCTCTCTCTCTCTCTCTCTCTCTCTCTCTGTGTGTGTGTGTGTGTGTGTGTGTGTGTGTGTTGAGTACCTGAGTATGGGGGTCAAGGTCAATGGTCAAGAATCTCTCAAGTTCTCTCCTTCTACCTTCTGGGATCTGAGGATGGAACTCAGACAGTCAGACATACATGTAAGCATCTGCCTCTACCTCCATGTGATGTAGATGAGGAATGAGGGCTTAGAGGAGAGAACCCTCTATTCACAACTCAAACCAACACATAACTTTCTGGTTTTCTGTTCTCAAGTAGATGGAGATAATTACTTAAAGTATCTTGATGGTTTAACAAGCTTTCTGTTAGTGTTTACTGTCTATGAACAGCATACCCCATACTGATCTCGATGAACCGGGGAAGGGATGACCACATTTGGCCAGGGGATGCTTTGATACCTACAAACGATGTGGTCAGCAGGGGTCAAAGTGAGACTAGACATAGATGTTCACGCTGTGAAAGTGATTTGTACTTCAGCTTTCTGGGTTAACACGATGCATGGAGTTCATGCAGGAATCACGCCAAGCTTTGCACAGGGAGAGGAAGTATAAAGTATAGCGCACGCATAAGATATAAGATAGAGGTGCAATATTTTGCTTTGTTTTCCCCTCCACCATCTAGATCCCCCTTTCTACTATCTTATCTTATACTCATATAGCTAAGTTTACAGTCCACATATGAGAGAAAACCCATTTATGCTCTTGATTCAGGTTTATTTCACTTAACACGATGATCTCCAGTTTCATCTCCTTTTCCTGTGCATGGCATAATTAAAAGGAATATTGTTCACTATCTGGCAAGGTCCTGTCGATGTTAAATTCATAAATATAATCTCCAGGGCTCCTCACCACCACCGCCATGGCTCTTCTTCCAGAACAGCTACTCTAGAGACTAGAGGAGAATGCCACAAAGCCAGATTCACAGGCCTGTGGTTTTAACTGTGATTCATGTGAGATTAAGGCAGATGCAGATCACAATGCAGCCAGTGCCTTGTTTTAAAATAAAAGTTGCAGCTCCTGACATAGGGCAGAGCACTGGGAACTGTCTGAGGGATCTACCTGCTTTGATCTCTGCCCTTTGTAGCCCAGAGTAATTTGTGTGCTTGTTTTAAAGAACTGAACAGAAATCACCCATTAGCACTCCCATCTATAAAACAATCAATTCTGGAATACAGAGAAAAGGAAATCTCTCTGGCTGCTGAAATGAATTCTTTTTTGCAGCTCCTCAGGATTTAGCATTTGTTCCGCTAATTTCTCCAAGTCCCTGTTGCTGGGCTTTGCTGTTTGGTTGTTAATGTAGCCTTCCATTGTCAAGGCTTTTAACCTTTCATCTCTGGTACCTCGAGTGGCTTGAAGAACTACATCTTGCTTTTCCCATGCCCAAAATTTAATCTTCAATCAAATTTTCTTTCCGATGGCCTGAGCATTTTACCTGTGATAAACTAAGAATCGGGAAGCCTCACTCCCCCTTTTTAAAAAATTGTATATTAATTGTACAAAATAGTGAACTTCATTATAACATCTTCATACATGTGTTTAACCTATTTTGATGATACTTCCCTTCCAATTACCCACTCTTTCTCCCCTCCCACTCCCAGTGTGTCCCTTCCTCTTCCCAAACAACACCACAAAAGCCTTAAAGAGCTGCTTGAAACTTTTAGAAGTATTGATTGGTGAATATTACACACACACACACACACACACACACACACTTTTCTAAACTAGTTGATTTTTTCTTCCTCCCTTTCTTTTTTCCTTCTTTCTCTTTTGTCTTCATTCTGTTCTCTCTCTCTCTCTCTCTCTCTCTCTCTCTCTCTCTCTCTCTCTCTCTGTCCCTCTTTCTTCCACTCTCACTCTTCCCCATTTCCTTCTTTTGTGGATGTTAGACTGTTACAAGGACGTGCCCATTGGATTTGGACTTTGTGTCTTACAGACATAGGAAGAAGGAGGGTCTCAAGAAGTTACATTCTTTGGGGTTTCCTCTTTCTTCCTTTGTATTGGGTTTTTGCTTTTTCCCAAATTTCATAGTTGACATTGACTTTTGGAAGCATGAAATGCATGATACTTTCTCAGGGTTATTCACAATTCTGAATCACCAGGCTAAGCTTTGCCACAAGTCGCGGTGCAAATTTTAGCCATGAATTTATTTCCCTCCATGGCCAACAACTTAACCAGAAGGCTTGTCTTTCCTCACAGCCTTCAAAAAAAAAAAAAAAAAAAAAAAAAAAAAAAAAAAAAAAAACTCCCAGAGTACTGGGCCCAATTGAAATTCCTTTGTAGGATTCATTCCGCAGTGATGCAACAACCCCATCCCCTTTCCAATGATATAGAAGTCACAGAGGCTCTTTCCCATTCTATCATATCTCTCCTTTAAAAAAAAAAATCCCTCTCTCAGAATTTGCAGCACATTTACTCCAACACAGCATCCTCGGGCATTTCTTTGGTGTTTTTAATTATAACAGTCTTTTTATAAAGGGATTTTTGAGGTAGAGCCTGGCACATTCCATGCACGCGCTGCAGTGATTAATTCTTATTGCTGTTCAGTCACTTGTTACTTTATTTTTAGGGGTAAATTTATAGCGAGTCCTGGGTCACATGTACGATGGTATTTGAAGCAGCTGCAGCTGCTTGCATAGCAGAAGTTCCGGGCTACATTCCTGCCGGGAATCACAGATTTGTGAGGTTGGTACCACAAGGGGCAAGAAAAAAGAATTAATCTTGTGGAAGTATACACACATGTACATACATACACCAATTCCCAAAGGATTTGCAGCACGCAGTGAAGTGCATCCTGTGTTTTCTCAGGAACCTGCCATGTTCAAGGAAGGCATTTGCATCTGGTCACATAGATTTGTGAATGAAAGCTCTTTAATTTTCTTCCTATGTATACATATGTACATCTGAATGTTACATACACATGAACGGACATGTATAGGTATATTTGTCATATAGGTGACCTCGTCGACTTACAATTCTATGGCGCAGTATAGTCTACCATATTCTCTCACTGAAGTGCCATTAGGTAAGTAGTGTTGAAGACGACCCAGCAAGGTCGCACCTCACTGCAGCTGGTAAGAGAGTTGATGGAAGCCTTGGGTCCTTACAAAGACCTGACTTCATCTGTGAGCACTCAACTCATATGAACCACACAAGAAAGAGGGATCACCCTAAAGAATTAAGCAGTAATTCAGACCCAAGAGTTAGATTGCTAGGCTTCAGCATTGTTCTGTATCCTAAAAAGGTTGAACAAGTGGCTTTGTGTCATTATGCCTCAATTTTCTCTTACTAAACGGCTGTGTGGATAATATGAGATAATGCACATTAAAAAAAAAAAAAAAAAAAGCTCAGGACAGTCTGGGGCCCTTGATAAGCTATTAGACATCCAGGCTATTTTTGAAAACAGAGGAGAAGAACTGCACTTAGGTAGTACTAGCGCTGGCTTGAGCAGAGAGCTCCGCCATCATCTCAACAGGTGCACTATGGAAATAAACACGTGTCTGTACTAGCTAGCAGAACACTTAAAATTCCTCCGTGATGGTATGGTCCTCTTGAACAAGGATGGGTCCCATCTCAAGAAGTAAATGCCAATTTTCTCAAATGGAGGCTGGCTAAAATGGAGAGGATTACATTCTCCTGTAGCATTCTGAGGACTGGACCAAGTACCTCATATTCAGACATTAGGTAGGGCTAGGCGTGTTGCCTGCAAAACATGGCTCCAAGTTTAAAAAAAAAAAAATCTCAGTCAACTAGAAAGAACACTTACAAGGTTATTTTAATAAATACAGTATTGATCAACTGTCTTATAATGACCAGGGGATCTGGGAAATCTATTGGTTTGTTCAGGTCATTTTCTAATACATTACTTAATGAAATAATTACATATATATTCAATGAAATAGTGAGGGCCTGGTGATTTCCATCAGGAGAGGCTTTGGGGAGGCCTGATTTTTGAACCTTCTTTATGAGGATTAGTCCAGTGGAGATGGAAACAGAGAGACCTTTTAGGAATATAAATGGCATAAGATGAAAATGCACGCCATTGAGTTCATCAGAAGGAATTGTGAGTCAGGTGGGAAATTGGGGTAGGAGGAAGTCGTGGGAAAGACCCTGATCTATGGCAATTTCACTTTTCTAAATCTCAGGATTCAATCAAGTCTGACCCTCTCTAGTTCAAGCAGATTAGACTTTGGGCACCTCCCAAAAGCCCAAGAGGTAATCTACCCAAGGCAGCAATCCTCAGGGAGTGACGTTCTGTCGCACAGAGGCCAGGTAAGGCTAAAGACTGCTTTGCCCTCTGAGGTGAGACTATGACTCAAGAGGGTCTCAGCTTGCGGCTAGTGGCAAATGAGGAGAAATGAGAAGAAAGCTACGCTGCTCTGTGGGACTTTTCTAGCAATCAGACAGGGAAAGTTGTAAGAAATCACTACGTGGCTTTATTCACGTCGGCAGCAAGACAACCCTTTGTCAGCAGTACGTTCAGCAAGGGGGACTGCCCCACCCTCCCCATACATGGTTTTTGATGTGAAGTTGGATAAAAGATTCCATCAAAATTCCTGTACTTTAGGCTTCTAAATTATTTGTCTTGCTATAAGATGCTAGACTAGAAGGCTAATGAGAAGAAATCAATTTCTCAGTTCTCAGGGTTGAGAAAGCAAATATCAAGATGCCAAAAGAGGACCCCAGGAAACAGTTCAATTGGCAGTGAGCTTACCATACAAGTATAAGGGCCTGAGTTTAGTCTCCAGGGCCCATATAAAAGGCCAGGCGTAGTGGTCCATTCTTATAATCCCAGTGCTTGGAGGAGCAGAAACAGCCAGAACCTGGGGCTTGTGGGCCACAGTGAGATGCAAGCCAACGAGAGACTCTGTCTCTACAGATAAAGTGGATGGTACCTAAGGAAAATCAATACCCAGTTACAAACTAAACTCTACATGTGTGCATGCATGCGTATACACACACACACACACACACACACACACACACACACGATAACACAACATTCAGTGTCTGCTGAGGACAACTCTTTTTTGTTGTTGTTTGTTTTTTGTTGTTGTTTTTGTCTGTTTTGTTTTTTCGAGTTCAGGGATTCTCTTTGTAGCCCTGGCTGTCCTGGAACTCACTTTGTAGACCAGGCTGGCCTCGAACTCAGAAATCTTCCTGCCTCCACCTCCCAAGTGCTGGGATTAAAGGCATGTACCACCACCCCGCGGCTGAGTATGGTTAGTTTCTCTCTGAGGCCTCCAATACACAGCCACAGACTTCCTTCCTAAGGGCCCCATCTTCATTAGCCAATTCCCATTCTCCTGACCTGAGAGTCTCCCATCAGTTATTAGGATTTTGTATGGACATAGTCTTAACGCTATGAGTTTTATGCAGCCCAACAGCATCAGCACAAGAAAGCCAGACTTTGATCAACCATCTTATCAGGGAGAAGAGGTTATCTTCCAAGTCTTTCTAAAAATAATTCTACATAAAATAGGCTATAGTAAGAAAGGAATATAAATATGAAGCAAAAATATAGAAAAAGCTATAGAATTAGGCAGTTACTAGAGAGGTTATCTATTTAAAATTTTATATTTTTGGGAATATGGGACAGATTAAAAATATTTTTCTTATTCACAAAAAATGATCACTTTGTAGGTAATTTCAATATTTTAAATTTGATTCTCTTAAAGAGTCACTCAACTGAGTAAGTTCTAGATCTCATAAAAACCACTCTGGGTTTGTGCATCAACAGAATTCATAAGAAAATTATGGAAGGATACATAAAATGTATGCATCACCATCTCCCTGCATCCCTAGGGAACTGGTACGAACTCTCCCTGGCTTCATATCTGAAAACCTATAGATGCTCAGATCCCTTATGGAGGGACAGACCATGGAGGTTATGCACATATCCCTGTACACATCCTCCTGCACACCTCTACCCACTCCACTGTGATAGCATGTAAGCCTGCAAAGGTTGGATCTCGGAACAGGGACTCACACTTGGATCCAGGCAGAGAGTCTTAACCTAACCTCGGCTAGTCTTTCACAAACAATTCACCCAGTCCAAGTCCTCATCAGCCCTCGGGCTCTTCTCTTTCCTTCTAGTTTTGCTGTGGTTGTCTCATTGGTCTTGAAACAAGGTCTTACCCTACAGCCACCATGACAACCCCTCACCCAGGTACACATTCATGCAGCCCCCAGATTGACCTTCAGGATATCATATTGTGCTCCTCAGGTCTAGTTCGCCTCTCTCTGCTCTGATACCAGGCTACTGAAATTGGGTAGGTCGCCGCTATGCACATACCACCCATCCATGAGCTACAGGGAAGAGCTGGAATAAAAGAGACTGTTCCCTTGGCTGCCCGCACATCCCAAACAATGACAGTGCCTTTGGTGGTCTTCTCTCAGAGTCCTGGAACCAGGTGGGATTGATATTGGTATTCAGCACCTGACAGGTGTCTGTCCTGAGTGCTGTCAAGTTTGGCATGTAGGATAGTCTCTACATCATACATGGCTGTGAACACACACACACACACGCACACACACACACACACACACACACCCCTTTCCACCTATTGACTCTTGCTACTGCTGGCCTGCAACTTCAGATGCCATTGAGGGCACTGTTGCATTTTGCAATGCAGCCTGTTCCAGACACAACAGGCTCCCTTCTGGCATCTGGTCAAAATGAAAAGAAACGCAGAGCCTCCTGCTAGCTGATAATCGGGGCCAGTTGCTCCTTGGTTACTGATGGGATGTCGCTGAGGTGACTGTTCTTTCAGCTGGTGAGGATGTCCTAAACGTGCATCTGTCAACAGTTGTCACCTAGCCTCTACCCTAGCTCCTGTGTGCTTAAATGGACAAAGAAAGATATGCCTAGGCATTTCGAAGAACAGGAGGAAGGACTAAACAGAATAAGGCAAGAGGCTCTTCAAAGAAGGGTATGCACTGTGTATGCACGTGCTCGGGGTCAAAAGTAAATAGTCAATATAACTCCTTTCCAGAACAACTTAAAAAGCTGCCTCACATAGAAATATCTACATGTATGCCTGGTGTACGTATGCATACAGCTACACACCACACACACACACACACACACACACACACACACACACACACCACATACCTCTTCACTGCTGGGGTCAAGATTTGTACTAACAGCTACCGCTCCAAAGAAAAATTAGTACACCCATGGTTTCTTAAATTTACTCTTTAACGCCCAAAGCTGTTTACTTCTTTGACGAATAGATTTTGCCTCCAACACAGGTTACTGAGCTGCTTTCACAAGACATCTGGATTTTCCGAGTATATTTGAATTTTATAAAGCATGAAGAAGTTCATGCTCACCAACTCCAACACTTCTGATAAAGGCCCGGGCCTTCTGTTAGATTAACCAACAGCAGTTAACAATTATAATTCCAGGGGAAGTGGAAAGTGAGCTCATTAACTAGCTAATTACACCACTCGACATAGACATTAGCCTTTCAAACATACTTCCAAACAGATGTGTTATTTTAAATGCTTAGAAATCATCAAACAAGGGTCTGTGTGGATACTAGAAATATAACCTCAGCCACTTTCATTCCAAAAGAGTCAGTGCTTGACCCACCAGCAAAGTCTCCTTTTTAGTAAGACAATTATTCCTAAAATTGATCCTCTGAAAATCTTATTAAGTAGCTAAGCAGAAAGTCATATTCACTTATTGCCCCCAGATTGTTGTTAAAAAAAAACTTAAAAATTTCCTGTAACCATGGAGATTCTACTTGACTGTCTTCAAATTTTATGGTTGTTTTGCTTGACCATTCCAAGTTGACATTTTTAGACCTGAAAAATATAGATTATGGAGGATTGACTGAAATAGAAAATGTTTTCTTAACTAATGACCCGTCCATTAAGCCATTTAATTGTAGTTTACAAAATAGTGATGATACATGGGATTGGACCTCAGAGGGATAAGTGTCGTGTAAATGATCGAGAGATAGCATATCTGAACATTAAATATGAACAAATATTTAATCATCATCTTCTCAGGAGGGTATTTCTTATGTAGGTTCTTTTCTTACTGAAAATCCATTTTGTATCTTTATTTTAAGAGAATGTGTGTCTCACTAAGTTGCCTGCATTGGTCTTGAACTCACTCTAAGCCTTGAACTCTCTCTGTAACCCTACCTAGGCTTAAACCCATTCTGTTTCCTCAGCCTCGTCAGGAACTGGGATCATAGGCTGGTGCTGTCAGACCCAGCTCAAGTTTTGTTCTTGGTAAATTATGACGGTCACTCATGCCTGAGCACACATTTCAAACCTCCCATTTGTTTGAGGCAGTGAACCAACTCACATTAAAGCAGGATGATATTCTAATTAAAAAAAAAAAAATCAAATTGTCCCCGTGATTTGGTCAAAGGTTAACAGGTAGATACCTTGAATCCTTGTGTTAAATATTATTCATCTCATGGCATGAAACAACTTTAATCTCAGTTTATTATGTAGGGAATATTGCAGCCAAAGACCAAAGGTATAAAAATCCCAAGGCCATAAGCACCATCAGTGAACAATATGGTGAGCTACTTCTTTAGCAGACTTGGCAGGCAAATATAATAAAGCTCAAAATCCACTCACTGAGTTCACAGGGTGCTCAGGACTAGCGCTGCTCTTGACAATTTCCCTTTTTGAAACCCTCAATGCAGAACGTACAGCACTTCTGAGGATGGAGCTTGGGTGGTATAATTCTTCCCTAATAAACATGAAGCCCTAGGTCTCCAACTTTAACATTGCCAAGGAGTCTACTGGCGGATCGAAAAGTTGAAGGCCCTATGTTAAGCAGCAAACTCTCCCATTTACCTTCTTCATGCTACAGACTCTTAAGTTTTGAGCATGTTAAGCTACTTGATTCCTTTAATTTTCCCACAATTCTAGCTGTAAAATAATTGCTGTGGTCATTAAGCACCCATATAATGCTTTATACATTCAACGTGTTTTGCAATCATCTGTTCTACAGAGTACACTGTTCTGTGTATCAGGTCTTATCAGGTCCTCTGTTGGCTTAAGAACCGTGTTCTACATGATCAGATTAAGAGGTAATATATCAATTTTAGGAGCAAAGGTGACTCGTGGTACAATATGAATACAATTATTTGTTTGTGCTCTAGTAACCTTTGTACAGTAAACTAGAACTCTCTAGTCTATTAGGAGCCAAGTGTCTGGAACAGAGCAAGATCACGTCTTTTCAAGATGCCTTTTCAAGATGCCTTCAAGAGAAGGAGCAATAGGATGTGAGCTGTTAAGAGACTCGGAAGAAGGAGCCTTAATTCCCCTCCGCTAGAATCTTTCTAGTCGTCAGGGCAGGGGGAAAGCGTCACAGTTGTGCAAAGCAAGGACAGGAGAACAGTTCCGACATTTCCAGAAGATGTGTATTATAAACAGCCATGTGCTACACAATGATGATCGCAGAAGCAACGGCGTCCTATAAGATGTCACCCAATGGAAGGCCAGGGCCAAGAAGTGGGAGTGGGTGGGTAGGGGAGCAGGGGCGGGGGGGGGGNGGGTATAGGGAACTTTCGGGATAGCATTTGAAATGTAAATAAAGAAAATATCTAATAAAATAAAATAATAAGAAAAAAAAAGATGTCACCCAATGATGAGAAAGCCATCCTTGTGGGAACACACTGTTGAAAAGCACATAACAATAAAGTCACTGAATGTGCATGAATGGTATGTGGAAATGGCTGTGCCTGTCCTGTTTTTTTTTTTTTTAATTCCGAAGGGAAAGGTTCACTAATTCTTTCAGCAGAAAAGAGACACAGACTGATAGATTCATTTGCCCCTTCCCTCACACTTGAGTGTCTTCTTAGCCATTGCTACTACATGAATCTCTGGATTTTCTTCTGCTTAAAGTTGACATCAACTCTCTACTGGTTTCCCGAAGAGAATGGAAGCAGACACGGGCTTCCTTTTTTTTTTTTTTTTTTTTTTTTTTTTTTTTTTTTGCAGAGTTCGGCAAGTCCAATGACAAAGTATATTAGCTACTCCAGAGTCAGCTCCACCTTGAAGCCACAATATGTAATGGACAAAGAACCAAAGCAAGATTACTATAGAACGGCACTGTCCCGTGCACCTCAACCAGAAAAGTCTGGTAGACTTAGAATTTTGCAGTGACACCGTTCCCTGAAAATAATCGTGGTTTGTTTGTTTGTTCGTTTTTAGATATGCAGCACTGGGGATGGTGTGATGGGTCAGTGGACCAAGCGCTTGCTTTGGAATCATGAGGATTTGAGCTTTACCCCTAGAACCCATGTAGCCAGGCGCAGTACTATGCATTTATAATCTTAATATGAAAACAGGCAGATCCCTGGGGCTTGCTGGCCAGCTAGACCAGACTGTTGGGTGAATGCCTGGCCAATGAAAGAACCTGTATCAAAAACAAAACAAAACAAAACAAAACAACCAAACAAGCCAAAGAAACAAGGTTGGACTAGAGAGATGGCTCAGCAGTTAAGAGCACAGGCTGCTCTTCCAGGACCCAGGCTCAGTTCCCAACACCCTCATAAAAAGCTCACAATCATCTGTAGCTCCAATCCTGGAAGATGCAAAACATTCTTTTGGCATCCACAGGCACCAGGCATGCCCATGACGAACGTATGCATACACACAGACAAAAACGTCCATGCATAAGATAAATAAACAAAAAAGTTAGTTACAAAACCACCAGCCATCAATGTGTGGAGCGAGAAGGATGGCTCTGTCAGGAAAGTGCCTGTCCTGGAAGCCCAGGACCACGTTCCAGCCCCTCTGTCTGCATTTCCTTTAAACATAAGCCAGATGCAGACACAGGTGTCTGCAGTGCAGCCCTGGGGTGGCAGAGGCAGGAACATTCTTGGGCTTGCCAAACCCTAAGTTCCAGGTTTACTGAACACCAATATTTAAAACAAACAAACAAACAAACAAACAAACAGAAGAATGTTGGAGAGCAATTGAATTAAACACCCAATGTTGATTTCTGGCTGTTACACACATACACACACATGTGTACCTGACATTCACTTACACATTCACACATACATACATAAAGCCAAGGTGGACGGTGTTTGAATACTCACAGTTAAGGTTGCCTTCTGACCTTTATACAGGCACACACATTTGCCTGCATACAATAGCACATACATACATTCTCTCTCTCTCTCTCTCTCTCTCTCTCTCTCTCTCTCTCTCTCTC
>NC_034597.1:88120484-88131605 GCF_900095145.1 Mus pahari
GGTGAGGGGGAGAGAAAGAGAGGGAGAGAGAGAAGTGACACTGCATCTTCTCACCATGCTCATAGACATGCTCAGCTTTAAGCTTGGATGTGTCACTTGGCTTTTGACATGACAAACTTAAAAACAGAACTTCCTGTGCTTTTACTCTCTCTCTCTCTCTCTCTCTCTCTCTCTCTCTCTCTCTCTCTCTCTCTCTCTCAGCTGAAGCTATGAAGCCAGACCGATGAATTTGGGGAAGGAAGACAGAGCGAGCATGGCATGGCAGACAGGTAGGTGGTAGTCGTGTTTGACTTTCAGGGTATAACCACTGAGAATCTGAAAGTACCCTTTTCCACTGTGTCTAATCTGAGTTTCGGCCCTCGCTCTTGACAAACTTTGTTCTGGAAAAGATTACATCCAAATATTAACAGTGTCAACTATGACGTTTGTATTTTCTGCTTTGTCGCTATTTCATTTTTAAAATAGTAACTACATTTTTACTTATGTAATAAGAAACCTACTTATACATAAAAATGATTGAGCAGTGATAGGGAGATTGTAGACATAGGTGGCTCCATGGAAGACCTCTTCGTCCAGGTCCCACTGCCCATGCAAGAACCTCCCGGGCCTGTGCTTGTTCCACTGGTACGAGCTGAATATTTCCCTGCCTTATCTCTAGACAAAAGTTTTCCAGGGCATTTGCTGACATATGTAATCACTTGAACTAGAACTAACTCTGCACTGAGTTTTTAGTGCTCAGTAGCCACGTTTCAAAAGTAAAGTGAAGGAGTGTGGGGACTAGTTAGAGCTAGAGTGCATCTGCTTAGAACACAGCCCTTGAGAGTTGGACATAGGAAGATCACCAATTTGAGTTCAAGTTTCATAGAGAATTCCAGGCAAGCCTGAAACATAGAAAGACTATGTCTCAAAAAGGAAAAGACAGGAAGAAAGGAAGGAAGGAAGGAAGGAAGGAAGGAAGGAAGGAAGGAAGGAAGGAAGGAAGGAAGGAGAAAAACAGGGAAAGGGAGGGAGAAGGAGAGAGACAGAGTCGGAGAGAAATAAGAAAACATAAAATAGCAGAATATGGCATTTCAATGAATATATCCAAAATACTATCATTCCCATGTGTACTTGATTAAAAAAAAAAAAACCCAGTCTATTTTCTTTATGTATGCCCTAAGTCTTTGAGGCTGACCCTGTTTATTTTGCATTTGAAGGACATCTCAGCTCTGATAAACATTTCATGTAGGTGAGAGCAGTGACTAACATTGCCACAGTAAAGAGCCTAGATCTGTACAGTTAAAGCCAATGGAAAACAGTCGGTCCTGCAGTGAGGCCCAAGGGACTGCCCCCCAAGTGCCTTCCTGAGATTCAGGGGCACATTTCCAACATCTAGAGTTGTTACAAGGAAACATCTAGGTAGTTACAACATCTAGGTAGTTACAAGGAAAGTGGAGTGACTACTAGCTTCATATACCAGGGAGTGGTCCAGGGACAGTACCCCAGACATCAAATTCAACATCAAACCACTGCCTCTTGTTTTCCCTTAAGAGCCTGGTCTTGACAAAGTATCTTGGGAATCCATTCTTTACCATCATGCTTTTTGTTTTTTTTTTTGTTTTGTTTTTTTTTGTTTTTTTTGTTTTTTGTTTTTTTTTGTTTTTTTTTTTCTGAAAGAGAATTCTAAGAAATATAAACAAGTCAGGAATTTCTGGAGCTTAAAGAGAATGAGAAATTAAGAACAAAAAATGTCCCTCCCCTGGTTCCAACATATCTGAAAATTAGACTTTGGAATCTAAACTCCTAAGGAAGTCCCTACAACAGAAACATGGTTTCTGTATCAAAGAGAGGGGTGCAGCTGCTCCTCAAAACTTTTCCTTTTTCTTTTCACTGGGACACTAGGTACCCCAGATTCATAGGCAGGGGTGTAAGAAGACTCTACCTTGGCTATACATATGATGGCTGGCATAGGGAACTACATCTATGGCTAACTGGAAAAATGTTGGGTACTTTTTAGAAAATCTTTATGCTAGAGTTAGAGTACCCCAATTTGGAAAGTTTGAAAACTTTACAAATATATGAATAGAAGTGCTCTTTCTATCTATCCTATTTGTCTCAGACAATGGCTGGACCTTATTTCAGCTAACGATCCCCAAGCTAGATATGTCTTCCTATCAGCTGGAAGCTTTCAAGAAGGTTAGGTAAGATGCAGCAGGCCTGATATTGTTCCTCACTCTCAAACCTGCTTCAAAGCCACTGATAGGCAGAGAAGAGAGAAGAGAAGGAAGAGAGAGAAACTGCTACTACACACAGAGAATTGGAGCTCGGAGCTCTGGACAAAGTCCTGGGAGTTTGGCAGCTCATTTGCTATGGCCACACACAAGACCATATTTAAATCATTTCGAATTGATGAGACTATGTTTTTCTTTAGGAAAAAAAAAAAAAAGAGAGGGGGGGGGAGAGATAAAGATTCGAGCAATGAAAGAACAAGGAGAGAAAAATTGAACTCGAGAGGAGATAACGTTCCCTCAGCAAATTATTCACTGACTCAACAACTCTTGAGAAAACAGACCTTAGCTCTGTGTGACTTTGATTCCTGCTATGGCCACCATCAGCTCATCTATGCTTTCAATGCATGGCCACAGAGCATCTGTTAAGTGCCAGGTCCTATCCTAAGGGGCTCCAAAGATGGAAAGGGGTCCAGCTTATGGTTCAGTAGAGAAGATGAGCCTCCTACACAAATATCTGCAATCCAAGACATTAAGTGCTTAAGTGGAAGAAGAAAACAGGTTGGGACCGTTCCCAGAAGGGAACTCATTGTCCTCACACACACACACAAAGAACAGCTGGCCTCTATCCCACTTGTTTGTCCTGAGTAACCTCCCTCTTCCTCACCTTCTATTTACTCTTCACATTATTTCTTCAGGCTGTCAATATTTTGAGACATATGGCCATATGGAAGACACCGGATGAGGTAAAGATATAGCTGAATAGTCATAGGTTCAGTGACTGAATGTTACTCAGTGGCTAGTGAACCACTTGCCAGCTGCCCTGACGGCCACACCGCCTGTCCCTGGACAACCTTGTGCCCCACTGCTATACTAAAACCGAGAGCAAAGATCAAAACAAACACTGGAGTGTGTATTTTACAGAGCTCATTTGGTGTTAGTTAACAGCTCTGCTTGGCTACTATTTTATGTCTTTCTCTAGCCACATAGGAGTGGTCACTTGCCATGTGGACACTGATTTTCTTACTCTAAATTGCTTGTCTTTCTTGTGTGGTTAGTCATAATTAATGTCTTGTCCTTGTCTGCGTTCTTATGTATTCTTAATGAAAAAATGTGCTTTGTCACAAGAAAATCAGAAATAAGACCTGGAGAACTGAAAGGACTTATCTGGCTTGACTTGGGTACCAGGGACAGAGTGGCATTTTGGCTGTCCTATGTCCCCTCTTCCTTCCATCCCAGATTGTCCCCTGTATCCTCATCAGCTCACACAAGCTATCCTTCAATCCCTTACCTGCTCTGACATAGGATACTAGAGAGTCATCTTCATTTATGTTTACTTATATTCTGTATGTCATGTTTTTGGTTAAAAGAACAAGAACATATGTATATGTCTTTTAAACCACACTGAGAATAAAATCACCACATATAAAAGTGAAGTGAAAGAAAACATACATATGCAAATGTAGATGCTGGCTTAATATACAACGTAAAACTGTTGTCTCAAGTATGTGAAAACAACAATGAATGAGAGCTTCGTAGTTTTTTTCATTAATCATTTTATTTGTTTACATCTTCAAATGATAACTCCCTTTCCAGTTATCCCTCCAGAATGCCCTCATCCCTTCCCTCCTCTTCCCTGTCCCCTTTGTCTCTATGGGGGTGCTCCTTCCCTCATTCATCCACTCCCACCTCACCCTTCTAGCATCCCCCTACACATCAAGCCTCCACAGGACCAAGGGCCTTCCCTCCCATTGATGTCAGATAAGGCCATCCTCTGCTACATATGTATGTGGAGCCATGGGTCCCTCCATATATACTCTTTAGTTGGTAGTTTAGTCCCTGGGAGCTCTGGGTGGTCCAGTTTCATAGTTTTAACAGGAAAAGTACAGATGTTTATGCATGCTTATAATTCCAGTAGTGAGAAGGTAGAACCATGAGGAGCTGAGTTTGAAGTCAGCCTGAGCTATATAATGATGCCCCACCTCACTAACAAATACAAAGAACAATGCATGTAATGTCAAGTGTTGGTTCACCAGCCTCCCTCCAGAGAACCCCAGCAACTCTGTCTTCCATAACATAGCCCAAGGCCTAAGATCGAATGAGAGCTGCAGATAAGGATGGGCTACCGAATGGGAGGAGCAAATGTCAGTCCTATGGAAGCATCACTCGGCTCAATGTCAGAGCACACGCAAAGAAGATTTCCATTGCTCATAACTTGTGGCTTCTGGGAATCTTGCTTGGCAGAGCTGGCCAAGCAAGGGGAACTGGCTGCCCTGGTATGTCTTAGGTTCAAAAATAGAAGGGGTTAAAATAAAGAAGGCAAGAAAGGCAAAGAAGCCCCATAAATGAATGATTTCTGACTGGTGGAGATGGCCAGTCCTACGGCTGACTTCAAAAGCTGCCTTTAACAACATCGTGAAAGTTGACGCAGAAGATGAGAAGTCTTTGAAATTATATTGTAAAATATGAATCTGGAACTAAAACCTCAGATTAATAATATATTGAAATTGAAGAGGTGAAGCAGTACCCATTATTAATTCTTCATGTTAGTAGAGAAGTATGAATGGTCCTGACTAAGTACAGGAAGGCGGAGGAGAAGGAAGAGGAGGAGGAGATATGATTATGAATCACTAGAGGGAGAAAAAGAAAACTAAGTTTGAAGGTAAAAATTATTTTTCAATAATATTGTACTAATACTTTGAGCCTTGCATATGATATATATTTTGATGATATTTGTCTTCCAACTTGTTCCAGATCCACCTGCACCTCCATACCCACCCACCTTCCTGGTTTTTTTTTTTTTTTTTAACTCATTAAATCCAATTAGTATTGCCCAACTAGTCTTGGGAGCAATGGCTGCACTGGAGTGTCATCTACCCACTGTGGGTCACATCCTTAAAGAAAAGTGATCCTCCCTTTCGTACCCATTCCCAGTTACCCAAGCCACTGATAGGATGAGAGGCGCACCTCCACCCTCCATGCTGGGATTTGACTGGTTTAAGCTTGCACCTGGTGTCAAAACTGTTCACACCCACAACTGACCCACTGTTTCCTTGTAGTCCTCTGGCTCTTAAAATCTTTCCATCCCCTCTCCCATGAAGATGTCCGAGCTCTGTGGAAAGAGGTATGATATAGGTGTCCCCTTTAGGGCTGAGTGTTCCAAAGTCTCTGCAGGTTGATTAGTTATGGATCTCTGTGCTAATGGCAATCTCCTCCAAGAAGACTCTCGGTTGATGATTGAGAGAGACCTTAATCTGCGAGTACAACAATAAGTCATCAGATGTTGATTCTGTTCTATGCTCATTTAGCAGAATTGTAGTGAGGCTTTCCTCTATGACCTTCGACCTATTTAGTTTTGGATTCTTGGGATCAATAACTGTTCCAGGTATGGGTTCCTTCTCATGAAGTGGACATTATAACCAATCAGGAAGTTGTTGATTACTTCTTTAACAGTCGTGCCACAGAGGCCAGGTCTCTCTGGGACACTCGCTATTGGACCTCACAGGGTTTATACCTGAGTAACCCTGATGACGACTTTTCTCCCTTGGTGTAATCCCGAGCACTGTCAGAACTACAAAAACTAAGCCACCGGCCAGGATCAAGTCTCCAGGTCAGTATAAACATGATTTCTCCATGTTCTGTGATTCTATTGTGTAATGGCTTCAGCAATAGGGTCTCATTGTCTTGATTGATAACCAAGAGCAATGGCAATAGCTTGTAATATTGATGGATCTGTGGGATCCCACTGGCCAACAACTCACAGAAAAATAGCCTCCTCCTAGTACTTAGATTTTTATTCACTGGCATGTGATGTCTAGTAGGGACATTTGCTCCTCGTCATAGGTAACTCCATTTAAATGGTTTTTCGATATGTTTCAATATTTTGGGGAGCTTCTATGGTAATAAGTTTCTATATGAGTCTGTCTGAATAATTCTAGTGTTAGGTATCCTTCTCTATTGTCAAACAGTACAAAAAAAATGTATTCCAAAAGGGGTATAGCTTTCTCTGATTTAAATTGACATTATCTGGGAGATGTTGGCAGAAAGAGGGGATGTTTCTTCATAGGGAATATATGTAGGTAAAGCAGTAGGGTGAGCTGGTATTCAAAAGAGACGCTCTGATAGTAGTCAGAACTTACTCAGATAATTCTAAGAGGTACCAAGATATGAGGAAATGGAATTGAGACCAGAGAGACATGTGGCAGGGGAGGGGAGTGTACCTGATTTATGAGGTTCATCTTTACCCCTAATACACATTCAATAGAAACTCTAATTCCAATTTGGATCTTTTCTTAAGCCATCAATTTGTGGTGAGAGGGAACCGCACCAGGCAGCTGGCCAGGCAAGCACAAAGAGCAACAACTGATGCTCTGAAGGTTCCCATGCTGCTAAGCTATAAAACTGGACTGGTTACATACAATGACTGCATTCCAATGTAATGATATTTGCAATTTACAATACATTGACATGTGAGCCCTCTGTAAATTGAGAGGTAATTTCAATTTAGGGAACAGGATCCCATTAAGTTGCCCAAACTTGCCTTGAACTTACCATATAGCTCAAACTGGGCAATACCCCTGCCTCAGCTGTCTTAATGTTGAGATTCCAGGTACAGGTACATACCACCATGTTTAGCTAATATATATTTAATGTTAACAATCCTCACTTTACACTTACTCAACAATCACATTTCTCTGAAACATCAGTGGGAATCTCTATGCACACAGGCTTAGAGCATGGGGAAGGACTAGAACAATGTCCTATATGGAGTGCATGCTGTATAAAAAGGACAACACAGGTGTGTACACACCAGGAATGGAACCCAGAGTGAGACAGGGGTCAGATTAGAAGCAAAAAAAATGTACCCTGTTTCCTCAGTTCCCTAAAACGCTTGGGAAGACTCTGTCTTCCTGCACAGAGGTCAACGAAACTGAGACAATCCGCTGTAGACGAGTTGATCCCTCCCAATGCCTTTTGGATATTGAGAATCTATTCTTTCATCAGATCGGATAACTGGAGATTGAGATTGGAAACACAAAGCTTGTGCTTCAAGTTTCCTGTATGACAACAGTAGTGTTGCCTGGAAAATGCAATGTTTAACACAATTAAAGAGCCATGTTTATTATTTATGTAACTAGTTTATAAAGAAAATAATCAGCTTCTAAAATAACTAAGAAGTTTTGTGCTCTCAACTCAGAAAAGCAACAGGAAAGGTGAATTGTTAAAGATTAGGTTAAAAAAAAAAAAAGATTATGTACTTAATAAAATAGTGATCCTTTTATATTATTTCCTGAGAAAGGAAATCAGTGAGTCAAAATAATAGGAATTTCTGGAAACTGAGATGGAAGTTGAATATGATCCAACCAGTCATTGAAAACATTGAGAAAGATTTTGGGCAAAAGATTTTGAAATCAGAATAGGCCTTCTAGAAAGCCTCGAGCCACTGTGGTATCACGAAAAAACAGAAAAAGGAAGAAGGAAATAATAATGCTAATAATAAGTGTTCCTGTTCCTCCTGAATACTAGTAACACACACACACACACACACACACACACACACACACACACACACACACACTCTCACACACAGCATGGAAGCAGCAGAAGAATACTGTTTGAGGGGAGGAAGAAAACTCATGGGAAGTGGGTAAGGGACAAGCAGATGGGAAAAACATAGAAAGGCATGGTACACAGGCATGAAAATGTCAAAAAACTATATTTTGTACATTTACTAGGAAGTTTTAAACCATTATAGGTAGAATCAAGAATGTTTCTTTCTTTTTTCTTTTTTTTTTTTTTTTTTTTTTTTTTTTGCCATCAAAGAGTAAGGTGAACATGGTTTAACCACTATAAATTCCACTGCTATCATGATACTTAGTAGTGGTGAAAAATGAAATGTTTCCTCTAAGGTTGGTGAAACAAGGATGGCCACTCTCACCTCTTAGCCAGAGAAATTACATCGGGGAGAGAAATGAAGGGCCATCCCTCCCTCAAACCTAACAATCGGTGATTAGATTTAGCAAAGCCGCCATATACAAAAACCATTACTCAAAATCAGGTGTGTTTCTATGCACTGATAATGAACAATTCAAAAGAAAAATCAGGACTATGATCCCATTAATGACAGATTCAGAAAAAAATATAATACTTAGGAATAAATTTTAACCTAGAAGACAAAAGCATTCTGTAAAACACTGCTGAACAAAATCAAAGCAGGCTAACAAAGGGAGCACCTCAATCGAAATCGCGTTGGCACTGTTAAAATGTCCACACAGCCCAAGTTATGCCTAGGAGTTCCTTTCAAGGTCCAAGAGCATGCTTAAAGAAATAGAAAACAGACTTCAAGTTCGTATAGAATCAGGAGTCTCATTAAGTGGCTAGAACAGTCTTGAGAAAGAACAAACCTAAGATCTCAGTGCATCCTGATTTCAAAACTTACAAAGAGGCTGTAATCAAGACAATATTAGATTGGCAAAAAGGACAAGCCTGTAAGCCATTGAGCAAACCCCAAAGTGAATCCTTATATATCAAATCAAATGATTCTCAACAAAGACCCTCAGTCTACACTAGGTAGAAAGAGTAGTTTCCTTTACAACTGGTGCTGGAGAAATTAGAAATATGAAGTCAAATGGATTTTGTGCATTTTTTGCGCAGACAACAGGAAATGTATTACATAGGACTTGTTGTCCAGCGTGCATGATAGGCTGTGATAAATCAACAGCAGTCAGCAAATAATCTAGAAAATGAGTAGAATAGACATTTCTCCTAGGAAAATGTATAAAAGGAGAATGAAAACATGAAAAGATGCTCAATTGACTAATGGGAAGGGAAAAATATATTCTGAATACGACATGACAGGGCACCTGCACTCTTGAGCTCACAGCAGCTGTGGCTGCCGGCACAAGACCCACACAAGAGCAAGCCAGTCAGCAGTCTAGCATGGACCAGAGATGGGCTTACAAGCTTACACTCCTGGATGAGGAGCTACTGACCGTTGTGGTAACTGGGAGAGGAAAAGCTAGTTTTTAAAGGTGTAGTCCCTGCTACGTTCACCAGGCTCCACATGGATAAAAATATGAATATTATAAACTCAACTTGGTGGGTTATTTAAAAAATATATAAAGAGGGCACAAACCTTGTAGTGAGTGGTAGACCTGAAAAGAGTTGGGGATGGATCTGGGGATGGATATAATCAAAATACATTGTATGCATGCATCAAATTTTCAACAAATTAATAAAGCATTATATTAAAAAAATGAAAGAACCATAAAAAGGATGAAAAAAGGAAATGCAAGTCTAACCCACAACGATTTGTCAGCTCATATCTTAGATTATTAAATGTTGGTGAAAATGGGAACATAGGAAGCTTTGTTGGCAGGATTATAAAATTGTGCACCAGTTACAGAAAACAATATGGAACCTCCTTAAGGAGGTTTAAAATTGAGTTTTCATATAATATAGCAATTTGTCCTAGGTATATACCAAAAGAACTGAAAATAGAAGGTCGAGGAGGTATCTGCCCACTTGGGTTCACTAAAGCATCAGTCACCATAGCTAGGATGCAGCAGCAAAGAGCTTTGCATCAACAGATTCATGGATAGACCAAATGTGAAGACCATGTACAATAAGAAACTATTCAACCTTAAAAATGAAAATCTAATATAGGGTACAATATGAAGGAATCTTTAAGACATTATGCAAAGTGAAATAATCTAATCACAGATAGGTAAATAATGCAGGATTTCATTTGTATTTGATGTCTAAAATAATCAAATTCAGAAACAGAAAGTAGGTTAGTGATTTTCAGGAAAGGGGGAAATGAGGTTTTTGGTGGGTCTAGAGTTTCAGTGACACTGCTTGAGAAAGTTCTAGAATTCTGATAATGTGAAGGTGCATCTAATCAATAATACTTTACTGGGAACTTAAATGTTTTCATGAGGTAAAATTTAAGGTGTGTTTTGGACCACAGTGGAAAAATAAAATAAAACAGACTGCTATATTTGTTCAGCTCTTCTCAGTACAATTTACTTCTCCTCGGTGCTACTGGTGAGGGCATCTTACTTTTAGTACTATATAATTTCTAATCCTCTGTCCTAGTTAGCAAACAATGTTTGTCTCAATGACCCATACCTCTTATACATTTATGAGCGTTGTGTACAGCTGATTGCTTCCCAGGGGCCCACTTCCATGCTTAGTCTTATAAACATGCTTCCGGATCTTGGGATCATCAAGTGTTTGGGCTCAGAATCCTACACTGGATGTTAATGAGCTTTCGGCAATTTTCCCAGAGAGTGGGGATAGCTAATTAACCAGATAGCCGGGAATCAGCTATTGCCTCAGGCCAGAGGAATTCAAGGTTACTTTTTTTTTCTTTTTGACAAGATCTTCATGTTTGGCCTAACAGATACAACAGCGCAATTCAAAACCCTTGTCACGGATCAGACACTGTAGCCTTTCATCTAGAACTCAATGAGATACAGACTTCACAGTCTTGCTTTGTCCGCCATATGTGGATAGTGATGATGTCATTTCCTTCTTGGTAGGTACTTTCTCCTGAACTATCCTCTTCAGCTTGTGAGCTTGTTGACTTCTAACCTTGTTGGTACTTTTTCTTGATCTTGATTTGTTTTACAAAGTCTTTAACCATTATTTAGAAGCATAACATTTTTATTGTACACAGTGAGTTTATTTTTTCAAATTATAGACAGATCAGAGCAAAACATCATACAAAAATATTTATAGTTAAAACCATTATCCACTTCCTATCCTTCCAGCCCTCCTTCTCAGAGGCAAGCATTGCTGGTCAACAGCTACTAAGACTGTTTTAGAATTTTTATGTATTCTTGCAGAGTTACACAACTCTCTCTCTCTCTCTCTCTCTCTCTCTCTCTCTCTCTCTCTCTCTCTCTCTCTC
>NC_034597.1:88131725-88134302 GCF_900095145.1 Mus pahari
AGAGGGAGGGAAGGAGGGAGGGAGAGAGAGAGAGAGAGAGAGAGAGAGAGAGAGAGAGAGAGAGAGAGAGAGACTACCATAGCATCATTCTGTATTTTGTTTTCTTCACTAAAAGCAATAGACATTGGATCTAAAGTTACATAGTGATCTATTTCATGGATAAAATTAGTGTTCTTTTGATGTATATTAAGCTCCTTTGCAAATTTAGATATCATGGACACTTAGAATGTAATCTTAAAAGAAATTTCACATATAACTCAAATACAAAAATCACATTGTGGAAGCAATACGTAAATTTATCATAAACCTTAAACATACTGAAACCATTCATATGTAGAAACTCAGTCTTCTCCTCTTTTCCTTTGTCTTTTGTATTTTCCCTCTTAAGGGGTTCACTATATGGTCCAGGATACCCTCACACTCACAGTGTAGTGCAAGGTGGCTTTGAACTTGACATCTTACCCCAGTCTGTCAACTGGGGTTATAGGCAACTACACCTACTCTAGGAATTATGCTTTGTCTGCTTTGAGAGTTTGTACACTCATGACACAGATGAGCTGGGGGTTGAGGCTGTGACATCTGTTTAGAATAATAATCTAAGGACACAGTATAGGCACTTGAAAATATGAATTGATTAAAAACAACAACAGCAACCAAGACTCAGAGGAGTTAATTATATGAATTCATACATTTAAGTCTATGCAGAAAAATACTTGTCAAAGCTTTATTTGTAACTTTGTATAGAAAAAAGTCATAGGTTTGAAATAGATAATATTAACAAATATTTGGTAGCGAGTTTTTTTTGTTTTGTTTTGTTTTTAAGTGTGATTGATTTTTCTGTAGTTTAAGTATTTGGAATGGAGACAGGAGAAACAGCTCAGTGGTTAAGAGTCACCCCTTAGTCTTGCAGAGCACACAGATTGCAGAGTCATTAGCACTCCATGGTGGCTAACAACAGCCTCTAAGTCCAGTTCCAGGGATCCAACATCTCTAACATGTAGAGGCTTTTCTATGAACACAGTGCACAAACATACACTCAGACATGCATACATACACATATAATAAAATAAACTCTGGGTAACACATTGTAAGAGCAGAGATGTGTCCAGATGAAGTAGAAGAGATTCCACAGGAGTGTGTGGGGCTCCTTCCTCAGTGACCCCATCCTCCAAGGCAGCAAGCTCAACACATGGTTTGTTTGTCTCTCCTAGATCTCTGGCCCCCATGTTCAGATAGTGTTTTATTTTGGAGTTAAGATGGGAGGACATTTCACAAGGCCTTAATTATATAACTTTAAAAAAAGTAGAATATAATTTTATTTTGCCCCTTAAATTCATTATTAAAACAGCATGGACTTTATAGATGAACAGAAAAAAAAAATCTCCATTTCCAAAAATAAATATCCCTAATGTTGTGGCAGATGACTCCTCAAGGGCTTCTAAATGTTTACTTGTTTACCTTTTGGAATTTATATGGATAGGATTATACCGTCTCTATAATTTTATTTCCTGTTCAGACAGGCCGATGGTACACTCACACACTCATCTGAGTCCTGTGCTATAATAAAGGTGCCACGGACCTGAAACATCATCATTAACAGCTACGACCAGCCAAGATAGCCATAAAAGTCCCCAGGAAGGCTGACTTTGATAGTCTTATTTGGTCTATGGTTATAAAAGCTAAATACAGGGCCCAGTGGGTATTTAGTTTACAGTACATGATACCTTCTCAACTTGGGAGAGGGGGAAAGGAGACGAACAGTCTTTTCCTTACTGTACATGTTCTCAGCCATAACTCTTACTGATACTGATACTGGCAGAGTCGCCCCAGGGAGAAAGAACATCTACTCACTTGCCATGGTAGAATCAAGTCAGGAATTTTTTGATTCCATGTGGCAGAGGACTCAGCTGGCAGTGGATTGAATAAGCAGGAGCTTAGTTTTCTCATACAATAGATAAGCCTTACGGAGGTGAGCATCTACCAGCTTTGCCCCAGTGGTGGACAAGGCAAGTGATGGACCCTCTGCTTCCACCTTTTACCTAGGACTGTGTGGTCCAATATGGCTGTGTTCCTCACTCCTGAGGTAGGACAATGTAAAAGCATTTTCTTTCTTTGGGAAATCAAAAGCTCTCCCACAACCTTTTCCCTAACACCTGCATCTTTCTTACAGGCCTGTGCTCTAAGAAAAATGAGGAGAAAAGTATTAGACGAGCTGAGTTATTGTATCACTACAAAGGAAGGTTCGATGCTGGAGGGAAAAGTGAGGGGCATATGCCATGTAGCTAACTCATCTTGTCTGTCTCAGAGGACAAGGCTTAGCTATTAGGTACCTGTATCTATCTATGTATCTATCTGTGTGTCTATCTGTGTGTCTATCTATGTATCTATGTATCTATCTGTGTCAATCTATTTATGTATCTATTTATCTATCATCTATCTATCTGTCTATTATCTGTCTATCACCTCTCTCTCTCTCTCTCTCTCTCTCTCTCTCTCTCTCTCTCTCTCAATCATCTATCTATTATCTACCATCTATCTGTCTGTATACCTATCTATCATCTGTCTATCACATCTATC
>NC_034597.1:88134628-88139862 GCF_900095145.1 Mus pahari
TATCTATCTATCTATCTATCTATCTATCTATCTATCTATCTATCTATCTATCTCCTACCTATCATCTATGCTATGCTTCAGATGGGTCATTCCTTAGCCTGCCGCCTTACGGCTGCATGCTGTTGACTGGTGAGAATAAGCTTCAGCCTCACTGGGGACCCCGAGGACACTGAGCTTGAAGACAGGCCACTGATGAAGAATGGACATAGTTATTGGCCCAGGGTCACCCAGGTGTTACTAACTCTCAAAAAAGATATCACTCCTTGGTGGGAGGGGGTGGCCACTTTTTTGTCACACCGAGTCCATGTTACTCCTGTAAAAAAGGGGAGGGTTCATGGGTTTGACCATTCTGGAGGCCGTCACTGTCATCTTCTTCAGCCAACTGGAGGAAACCATGTTCCTTCCCCTCCTCCTTCCTTTAAGCCCAGCCACAGAAAAGGAAGCTCTGGGGAAAAGAAGAGGTTGTGATAAAAAACAGGGTATGCTCCATCCACATCCCCAGACCAAAGAAGCTGAAGAAAGGACTGAGTAGGAGAGAGTTAGAGATTATATACAACAACATCAATGGGACCAAATCTTACAACTCCAAATGAAACTGCACAGATGCATATAAAAGTCTGACAGCCGTTCCAGTCAGACTGGAGTCATTAATGGAGATGTTAACTTGGTAGTGCAAACCCCTACTCCCTAATACTTGCAAATGTGGCAGAGTTAGATTTTAGCAGATGCCATCAAGCTGGCATAAAGTCACAGTGAATCAACACATTAGTTATGTTTCTTACTACTGTAACAGATCACCCAGTACAAGCAACTTAAGGGATAAAGGGGCTTTGACTCACAATTGAACATAGGAAGTCAGAGTGGCAAGTGTTAGGTCTCAAACGCAGGACAAATGGCTCACTGCTATGCTTATTTAACATATCAAAGTGGACCTGGCCTCCTGGTTCTCCCAGCATCTCTCAGTATCTGTTACAGAGTCATCCTGGCTGGCACCTCCAGTCCTCTACCTTAAATTCTGCATCCCTGGGCCTCCCTTCCCTCAGCTTCTCTGATTCCTATAGAACCCAGCCATTTGGGCTGTGCTGTTCTCTTGCCCTCTTGGTCCCTGCTCTTGGTCCCTGCTCTTGGTCCCTGCTCTCCTTGCCTCTGACTCTCCCTCTCTCCTCCTCCCTCCCACACACGGCCCCGTTCTGTCTGCTGGCCATGTTTACTTTGGACTCTTCTAGATGCCTCTGGCAATGCTCTTCCTCATATCTACAGTAAGCCTCCTTCTCCACCCACACCTAGGAGTATGGCCTCCTCAGTTCTTCATTCATCAAGAACTTGGGGCCGCTGCTCATACTATATCTCCAGTCAGGAAGCAGAGGGAGATGAATGCTGTGTGCCATGCAGCCTGATCTCTCTCTCTCTCTCTCTCTCTCTCTCTCTCTCTCTCTCTCTCTCTCTCTCTCTCTCTCATTCAGCCCAAGACCCCAGGCCATATGATGGTCCTACTCTAGGGTGGGTCTTCCGACCTCAGTTAACATAATCTAGAACCTTCAAAGTTGTGTTTAGAGGTTTGTCTCCTCGGAGACTGATTTTGTCAAGTTGACAATCAATTATTAATCATCACAATTAAGAGAGACTCTGCAGGGGCTGAACGGTTAAGAGCACTGACTATTCTTTTAGAAGTCCCGAGTTCGATTCCCAGCACCCACATGGTGGCTCACAACCATCTGTAATGGGGATCTGATGCCCTCTATAGTGTACTCATATATAATAAATAAGTAAATAAATCAATAAATCAATAAATCTTAGAGAGAGAGAGAGAGAGAGAGAGAGAGAGAGAGAGAGAGAGAGAGAGAGAGAGAACGCTAATCTGATAAGCTTGGAGTCCTTAGTAAAAGGGATAGATCGGGGGCCCAAGGAGACACAGAAAACATGATGTCTGAAATCAGAGATTCTTGCCAAGGACTCGAGATCTCCTGCATACACAAAAAAGAGTGAATTTGTGCCTATGGCCTTAGAAGAAGCCTGGTCCAGTAGACATTTGAATGTTTGACTTTCAGAACCATAGACTCAAATTCATGGTGTTAAGCTACCCTAAGCTTTGTTGTAGCAGCTACAGCCAGCAGATACAGCACAAATTAAGTTCAGAAAGACGGATTACTACCAAACCCAGACGCTATTGCATATGCCAGCAAGATTTTGCTAACAGGACCCTGTTATAGCTGTCTCTTGTGAGGCTATGCCAGTACCTGGCAAATACAGAAGTGGACGCTCACAGTTATCTATTGGATGGAACACAGGGACCCCAATGGAGGAGCTAGAGAAAGTAACCAAGTAGCTGAAGGGGTCTGTAATCCTATAGGAGGATCAACAATATCAACTAACCAGTACCCCCCAGAACTATGTATCTAGTTGCATATGTAGCAGAGGATAGCCTAGTCAGCCATTAATGGGAGGAGAGGCCCTTGGTCTTGGGAAGATCTTATGCCCCAGTACAGGAGAATGCCAGGGCCAGGAAGCAGGAGTGGGTGGGTTGGGGAGCAGGGCGGAGGAGGGTATAGGGGACTTTCAGGATAGCATTTGAAATGTAAATGAAGAAAATATCTAATAATAATAATAATAATAATAATAAAGAAATAAATAAAAAAAGAAAGGTGGTTTACATGTCCATTTTTAAATGAGTGTGACTGTTTACTAGCCCAATAAGACTCATGCTAATCCGGGTAAGGGTGAGTCAACAGTTTGATATGTTATTTTCAGTGAGAGGTTTCTTACCTGGTATACATAGGCAATGTTCTTTAAAAGGGTTGAATTTTTCCTAAGGCAATGATTCTGCAATCTGTCCCTGATCAGGAAATACATTGTGTTTGCTTTAATTGTGGCTATTCATTAAGAAACTTTGTTTGCTTATTTGTTTGTTTGTTTATTGAGACAGGGTTTCTCTGTGTAGCTCTTGCTCTTCTGAAACTTTCTCAGTAGACCAGGCTAGCCTCAAACTCAGAGATCCCACCTGCCTTTGACTCCTGATTAAACTTTAATTGATTAAGAGCACCGAATTTATTCCAGAGATGACGTCTAATGCTTCTGCATTTCTGAGAATGTTACTTGAGTGAGCATATCTTTAACTCTGACCCTGTTGTGTCTGTCTTTGAAAGAAGGAAGTTTTATCCTCTCAGGTCTGAAACACCCTGAACAGACAGCTATACTTGTGGAAAGTTCAGGAGTCACTCGGATCTTTGGAATTGCCAATAGTGGTCTTCCTCCAAGACAATGGCTCTCAACCTTCCTAATGCTGTGACCCTTTAATGCATACTCATGCTGTAGTGACCCCAACCAAAAATTTATTGTGTTCCTACTTCATAACTGTGATTTTGCTACCGTTATGAATTGTAATGGAAATCTCTGTGTTTTCTGATGGTCTTACACCGCTCCTGTGAAAGGCTCTGTTCGACCCCTACAGGTCGAGAACAACTGCCCTAAGACTTTTGTTTACCTTGGCAATAACGCTTGGACATTAGTCTTGCTACCTCATCCAACCAGTAAATTAATTTGCATATCTGGCCACATAGGGAGATGTGGGGCTTCATAGCATGTTTGCACTATATGTATTATTTTATTTGGAGTTTCCTGGCTAACCTTTTTCCATAGTTTGCAACATGCCTCCCACATCTTACACAACTTTAATTTTCCCCCTAAATGTTTTAAATCATATTTTAACACAACAGAACTTGGCAGTTTTAAATGTTTTTGATGGTTTCCTCACATCTCTTTTTACTTTAGAGAATGCTAAATCAAATTTTAGTAAATTGTGTTTGAGTTCCTCCACAAATGCAGGAACTCAATATTATTTTTTTTTTCATGGAAATATGATGAATTCTTAAGTTTTGGTGTCCCAAATTTTTGGCTTTAAAACTTTAAAAATCTTGGACATTTCATTAGTTTAAAATAGCCTTATAATTACATTGGAGTATTTCTTCATGTTTGAATATCTATGCCAAAGAAATATTTTTGTTATTTGAAATGTTTGAGATATTTGTTCCTATTGGCAGATTTTAATTGGCAAATATAAATAAGGACTACCTGTTAAATTCCCAATTCTTAGAAAATTATAAGCACATGAAATTGAATAAGAAATAAAGCAATTCTTACGCCTAAGCTTCTACCGTTAAATAGTGCTTTAAAGTTTTCTGAACTTCATGTGAACCTTTATTTTCATTCAAGTTCCATTAAGGAATTTGAAAGGGGAGTGGCAGGGACTCTTTGAATTTTTCTCTAAAGCTACTTTAACCCTCTGAAAGCCTGCTCCAAGGCACAGAAAGGAAGCAGCTTTTCCCCCTGGAGTTTCTTCCTTCTCACAGGACAGCATAGATTGAGGTACATAGATTCTCTGGGGGACAGGCTGCATGGTGAGGTCTGTCAACAAACTGTGGAACACACAAGAAGAAAAGCATGTGTTTCTGACCTCCTGGGTCTTCCCTTCTCTGTGATTGTGCTGACCTGTGGCCCAGATCACAAGCCTGGGAAAGTCTTTCATGATATTACCACTGCCTGTCCCCCATGTCCACTCTTTTTCAGTTTCTAGGAGAGATGCTTCTTGCTTTGCAGGTGTGACTTTGTCTCTTCTTCTACACCCTTCACACAGACAATTACAACAGACTCTTAAATGGTCTTCCAGCCCAGGTTTCACTCCTGCCTGAACGTCATGCTAATGCTAAGTCCTATCAACTGTAAAGATCACCTTGGTTTCAAAGGCTTCTCACAGCCTTTAGAATTAATCTTAATTCCCAAAGCCCACACTTACCTTTTCCTGTAGCTACTTAAGCCCTCCTCCATCTCCAGGGTCACTGTGTGTGATGTGGTCACAGGTACAACTGTAGCGAACACTGTTCCTAGTATCTGTGTGGTAGAAGCTCTTTCTGCCTGAAATGCTTTTCTTTGCCCTGCCCTTCAAAGCCCAGATTTTCTTGGATGGAGCCCTTCTTTGTCTGAGCTGTCCCTCTCTGCTGCACATATTTCTTCCACATATTCCATATCAATATATATCAATATCATACCAATATATACCAATTCAATATCAAGATATCAAGCAATATCTCTATGATTCTCCACCCTGTCCACTGTCCCCCAAAGCCCAACTCTTGAAAACAGAAGCTTGTGGGGAGCCGCCCTCACATTCGCCATTACAAGATAGCGCTGATGTCCTGCGCTCTAACATACAAACAAGGCAGCTGCGCATGTGCTGGGTA
>NC_034597.1:88139873-88144332 GCF_900095145.1 Mus pahari
TTCGCTCTCTCTTTTTTTTTTCTTTTTCCCCTTTCTCTTCTCTCTCTTCTCTTCTCCCCTCTCTTCTCTTCGCCCTTTGCCTGTTGGAAGCTTATGCTCTCCCTCTCAAGAGCATTAAAGCGTTGCTGTAGAAGGATCCTGTTTGTGTGCCGCGTCATTTCTTGCTGGCGGGAAGGTAGCGCGGGACAGAAGCTGTCACATCTGTTTTGATATCCAAGATATTAGATTCCCACTGCCCAAAAGATAGAGGTGCTTGATATTTGCTTTCATGGTTCGGGATGGAATGAGTCAATGCAAGTCAAATAGCTTTGGTGTATGCAACTCTGGACTCTCTGTTTGTATAGTTTCTTTGTGCATCTGAGGTGTGTTTGTTTCTATGGTAGCTTCCCTCCCATCTCACCAGTACCTGACCCTGCCCACTGTTTTGGTGATTTACCTACAGCTTCTGCATCTTGCAGGAACTGGCTTTCCCCCAGAGCAAGTGTTATCTGCTTTCTCATATCTTATTTCTTCAGTAGGGCATCAGCAGGCTTACCATGGGTTCAGTGCAATTGGCAGCTATCATAGTCAAAACTCATTAATAAAAAAATGGTAATGCTTCAAAGAACATTACATTACTCCTTCAAAGTCTTTGTGAACATTATCTTATTAATCATCACAATAGCTCAGGGGAAGATAAACATTGTTGGTTATCTTACCTCAGTCATATTTTGAAGGACTTCCCCCCCTTCTTGTTATTGTTTGATTATGCTATGAAATCTGGGTAGCGATTTTCATACCAGCTATTTGGATATAATTTGATATGCTGATGTAAAATTTCCCTGGATCAGTAAGGTGGTTTTTATTTTTATTTTAGATGTCATACCCGAACACTTGTAGAATTCTTTCCAAAGACCCAGGAATAGAATAACAAGAAAAGACTCAGATATTTCAACCAAAGAATGAAGTCTTCCAGATAGCTTGATGCTAATTAAGCATGGTTTATGATGTGACATAAATCAACCTAAACACAGCAGATGCCTAAATAATGGACAGAGATGAAGCATTAATTTATAATCTAGATATCTGAAGGAAGAGCATAGACAGGAAAGTAAACGTTGTGGTCCAGGATGCCATTGGTAACATATTACAAAGCCAAAGGAGACATATTTTAGGAAAAGATTTTAGTAAGTGGATGTTTGAGGTGCTGCGAATAGAACACAAGGAGCCTCACAGTCAGCGATTGGATGGAACACAGGGCCCCCAGTGGAGGAGCTAGAGAAAGTACCCAAGGAGCTGTAGGGGGCTGCAACCCTGTAGGTGCAACAACAATATGAACTAACCAGTACCCCCTGAGCTCGTGTCTCTAGCTGCATAGGTAGCAGAAGATGGCCTAATCGGCCATCACTGGGAAGAGAGGCTCCTTGGTCTTGCAAACTTTATATGACCCAGCACAGGGGAAGGCCAGGGCCAAGTAGTGGGAGTGGGTGGGTAGGGGAGCAGGGGCGGGGGGCGGGGTATAGGGAACTTTCGGGATAGCATTTGAAATGTAAATAAAGAAAATAATAATAATAAAAAAATGAAAAAAGGAATACAAGGAGCCTGGATTTAAAAAAAATCCACTCAGTTGTTCTGTCCCCACTGTGACTCTATAAGACTTGTTACATGTCCTAATGCACCTGTTTACTACTCTAGTGTCTCTCCTGTAGCAAGAACCACTTATCTCTGTATACTTGATGTAGGCATAATGTTTTTGTACTCTGTGTGAAGTTTACTCTGTGTGTTATTCAAATGCTGATTTCTCTGCCCTCATATCTTGATGGGCATATCTCATATCAGGTGGCACTGTAATGTTTATGTTTAGAATCTCTTCTCTTAAGTTTGTGTAAATAATTCCTACCATTTATACTCTGCCTTGTCAATAAATACTGATCATTTGATGGTTGGGAAAAAGAGAGAATGGGGCAGAAACTTCCACCAGTCACGGGGCAGATATGAGCCATGAAGAGAAGGTCTGAGAAGACATCATGAGAGAACACATCTGAAGCTCAAAGAGCCAGATCAATAACAATGAGCAAGTATTTGAGATCATGGCTGGGAGGTTGCCAGATTACCCTAGGGAGTTGATATTGAGGTGAAGCTTTAAAATAAATCTTGGTTTCTCTGTGTGGCAATTGGGGGGGTGGGGGGGCTAGCAGAAGTAACAAAACATGGCTCCCAGATTAATTCACTGTTTATATTTATATGAAAAATAGTTGATTTTACAACTTGACACATACGGAGCAGTTGAATTGAAAACCAACTAGAGGAGAGTAGCTTATGAAAAACTGAAAAGAACAGTCTGGAGAGATGATGGTTCAGTTGTCAGGGGCATACACTGCTCTTACAGAGGACCTGAGTTCATTTTTCAGAGTTTGTGTCGGGTGGCTCACAGCTTCCCTATCGTGTCCATTCTAGGGGTTCCAGTGACCTTTTCTGGCCTGATGTATACATGCCCTCACTTAGACCCACATGCTTACATATAATTAAAAATAAAATGAGAATTTTTATAAGTTGAAAGCAAGATAGGTTAAGTTTCCTTAAATTATAGGAAGAGATAACTGGCTGTCAGGCATCTTTAATATGCCTTCTGTGAAGACTTGAAATCTCCCAGTGGCACACAACAGACTCTTTGGCCTTTGCGTGATACTCTTTCCTTAAGAGATGAGCAACATCAAATGATCGGGACACTCTGTACTCTAAGATGGGGTCAAACTTCATGGGAGTGTTGAGGATAGAGGGATTGTGGTGGTTTGAATATGCTTGGCCCACTGGAAGTAGCTCTATGTAGAGAGGTGGCCTCGTTGGAATAGATGTGGCCTTGTTGGAGGAAGTATGTTACTGTTTAGGTGGGTTTTGAGGCCTCCTAGTGCTCAAGCTCTGCCCAGTGTGGAAGAGAGACCCTTCTCATGACTACCAGTAGAAGACAGTCTCCTGGATGCCTTCAGATCAAGATGTAGAACTCTCAGCATTTTCTCCAGCATCAAGTTTGTCTGCCGGCCGCCATGATGACCATGGACTGAATCTGTGAAACACCGTCCATGTACCTTTACCTGGTCTCTTGGTTGCTCAGCAATGTGTTGGGGACAGTATTCTTGAGGGTTACTTCAACTTCCTTTCTAGTTCAAACAAGCATTTCTGACTTTATAGATGACTGTCAGTTGTGTGTTCACACATAAGGACAGAGGGTATGGGAGTCATCTGTACCTGCCTTTTCCTATCACAGTAGTTTTCTGATGTGAATGTTGAGTGGCATGGTGGTATGGGGTTTCTCTTGATGTTAGTTCTGCTTTCTGGTGGAGCCCACATATGTTCAGCTGTGTTTCATCATCTTGCTCCTCTTCCTGAATATACTTTCTCAAAATTCCCACAGTGTGAAAACACTCTTGACCCATTCCTAAGAACACTCAAGCAGAAGGCATGGGTGTTTATATGCCTCCATTGACAATTGGGAGATAAAGTACCTTTCTATTTTTAAAAGCTCCTGCTCACTCTTGTTTTTGTTTTTGTTTTTCTCTCTTTCTCTCTCAATAAGGAAGCCGGTACTGGCATCCTTTATAGATGAAGTATAGCAAGGAGGATTAAAAGTGGTTCTAATGGCCAATTAGTCTAACTCTGCACACTAGGAGGAACAATCAACCAGTGGCATTATAGAAAAATAATACTTTATATACAAAATCTAAATCGTTTGTAAATGTAGGTTCCCCAGCATCTTAAGCTTTGTCTCCATGCTCATCCCCACATCTGCTTCATTCTTTCACAAAACAGTATTGTTTTGATGAAAATTTGTGCCTTGGCTGCCCATGTTTTACACAGCAGTTTTAGATTGGGCATTGTCACTATGATTGCTGTCTTGAGTGGTCTGCTAAGCATGGATCTCCCAGTGCGGAAACTTCTCTCGGTCACTTCGTATAGCTTTTGGGAGCTGAAGAACTCTTGTGCAACTTGGTAACCACTGGACTTTCTTTTTCTGAAGCAGTACAATCCCTTCAAGGATGGTCTCAGGAGTAGGTCGGGGTTTGGGTGGTAATGCCTAGGGTTTTACTGAAACACAGGCAGAATGGTCATCCCCAGCTTCTCTCCACTTACACTAGTTCCTCTCGTACGTAGTTTCTCTCTCCTGAGGTACGGAACCTAGCAGTCAGTCCATCCCAAGGCTCTTCCCTAGAGACTTAGGCATCCAAGTTTGAAAGCCATCACAGCAAAGCCCAAGATGGCTATGTTACTGCTATGCAAAGAAGTCAGAAAGGAATTTTCCAAACTTTATACTGTTCTTCTAAAAGGATAATGCTCCCCAGTCTAGAGGAAGAGTCGTATCCAGGAATCATGGGAAGGCTGACCCAGGGATCATGGGAAGGCTGACCCAGGAAACTTGGGAAGGCTGACCCAGGAAACATGGGAAGGCTGACCCAGGGATCATGGGAAGGCTGACCCAGGAAAC
>NC_034597.1:88144392-88161495 GCF_900095145.1 Mus pahari
TGGGAAGGCTGACCCAGGAAACATGGGAAGGCTGACCCAGAAATCATGGGAAGACTGACCCAGGAAACATGGGAAGGCTGACCCAAGAATCATGGGAAGGCTGACCCAGGAAACATGGGAAGGCTAACCCAGGAATCATGGGAAGGCTGACCCAGGAAACATGGGAAGGCTGACTATAGAGCTGGAAAGCTTGAGCTTAAACTGAAAAGGGCAGCTGGTAAGGGTGTTGTGATTCTACTCCATGTCTGTAGTATGAACTTCATTTGATGCATCAGATTGGTCCTCAGCTATGTAAGCTACCAAATAGAACAGATTTTTTTTTTTAAAGTATCAACTGTTAGACTCAACTTGCAAATCAGCAAACGCCTCTTTTCTACCTTGACTCTTCCCCTGCCTTTATTCTGTCTCCCATCTAAGCTGCAATTTAGAAGTAAACATCTGTCATTGATAGAGCAGTTAGTAAAGTCTTAGACGAGTTTCAATGTTTCTATCTGTAAAGTAAGCAGACACTAGCCTGTGATGGCCAGAGCGGTCTCTGTAGCGGCTAATGTCAATGATTCCTTGGGGTCTGGTTCTGTAAAGCTACACAGCTGTGCCTAGAGTGAGGTTATATTGTGTAGTGACCCTACCAGGGTAGCTTGAGAGGTATGGCCAAGCTTCACTTCATACTTGAAATAAATCATCCCATTCCAGATGTTCTGAAGCCTTACCACAAGAGACTCAAGTTTAAATATTATTCTCTCCAGCGTGGTCCTTGGACAGATAACACATTAAATCATTAAGAAGTCATGAGAATTGTTTTCATTTTCTCCGTGACAGGAAGATCCTGGAGAAATATGAACACTCTGAGGTGATGAGAATAAGAGGCATGGCGGGAAGGGTGGCTGAACTGGGACTTCCAAGCCAGAAATAATGTTTCCAGTGTTGGCTTTGCTTATGGTCATATGACCAAGCTCAACTTCAAGCACCGGTCCTCAGTTTTCTGTCCATCAGGCCTTGGTGTCTATCTCTGTAGGGCATTGTGAAGACTGATTTTGAAATTGTATCATCACCTACTGTCTAGAAGGTACTCACTAGAGAGAGCATTGCCTATTACTTCATAACTGTAGCCACAGTTAGATCTTGTGGTCAACCGTGCTCATCACCCGTTGGAAAACAAAGCTCGAGTAGAAGTTCTAGTACGCAGGGACAAGAAGACACACCCACTCCCTTGAGGAGAGACTCGTGCTTCATTCATCATTTGTGCCAAGACGTGTTTGTTTTCTGATCTTTACCTTGTAATTGTTTGGTACATGGTTTGAAAGGTGCAGGTGGGAGAGGTATTGCTCAACAGTAAAATCCTGTTGAAAACTCATTTTATTTTCTCCCATTTGAGTACAAACCTTGGTGCCAGAGAGCATTGCTTGTTTTGTTTTTGTGAGAGAGTAGGTTCTCTCTCTCTCTCTCTCTCTCTCTCTCTCTCTCTCTCTCTCTCTCTCTCCTCTCTCTTCCATTAGAAAAGTATCTTTTGATTGTTCCCACCATTTATTTTGTGGAAATAAGAGTCCATTGTTCCATCAGAAGAAGAGAGAAAAAAAAATTCCTACCACAATAACCATTTAAAACAAGAAGTAAGGAAAGTATTTTGGAAAAAAAGAATTCCTTTCCCATATTTCTCTTAAGCTGTGTATCTTGGAATGAGTTTTCCATTATAAGGACCTTGCCTTTTGTTTATAAAAAAAAAAAAAAAAAAAAAAAAAAAACAACTCTGGGAAGACAAAACCCATAGGATTTGGCTTTTTTTCTTAGCAAAATTTCAAGCACAATGCAAAATTGTCATTAACAATCTCTCTTTGCTGTCCTTTCCAACTGAAAAATATTTCTTTAGATGTTATAAAGTACTTCAAACACACACGTGAAAGGGCTCTTTTTAAAAAGCCGACTTCCCTTTGGGAGGTTTAAAAATCAGAGTTTAAAAAAGTGCGTTCTGAGCTACCACTGCACTTTAATCTCAAATAGCATCTTAGAACCTCCATAGCAAAGGGTGGTTTGATCTGGCTCTCAGACGGTGTGACAGAGCAGGTCAGGTCGGTCAGATGGCGCCCCAAACTCACGTTTTGATTACAACTTTCCTTCTGTTCACCACAGGAATTATTAGATTCTTTGGAAGACATTTTCGTCAATGAAGGGGTATTTGTAACAAAGGTTACCTGTTAATATTTGTTTCCTGTATGTTTCAGCTATGTTCCCATTTCCCCCTAAGTAGATAACGTGTTATAAGAGCTGGGAGTCTATGCTTTGTAATTCCCTATGGTCCCCCTGTAGCTACTCCATAAACACTTGTCTGTTTATTGGTTGGTTATCTGTTAGTTTTATCTGTAATGCACTATTTTTTTTTTTTAAAAAAAGGAGCTGAAGGTTTTTCCTTTCTGCTCCTCAGCTGAGCTCGCAGGGAAGAAATTGTAAAAGGAAAAACTCACCCCTCTCCTCCTGCGCCACACCCTTTCCTATACTGATGAGGAATCAACTTGTTTACAAAGGAAGCCAAGATGGCGACGCTCACTGCAGAGGAGCGCAGTATGGGATGAAAAAGGTTGATCAGTGCTTCTCGGATTGGATCTGTGATTGCAACTTCCTTACACCCTCGTTAGGCTGTAAGGCAGACTCAGCTTCTGAATGCTTCGCAATCGCACTTTCCATATGTACTTGTGAGAAGGTAAGGACTACGTGTGCGATTCTATTCTGTCGTATCCTGTTGTATTCCACGTTGAAAGCAGGACTTAGTCACACATGCTTTAGCAAGGTTAACTTGCAGCCAGCCAGCAGCGTTCTCTGATCCGGTTCACCATTTTACAGCCAAGGAGACTCAGAGAATCCCATGGGGGTCTCAAGGCCCAACAGCCAGCAAAGGCTCCTTGGTGTGAGTCCACAGCCAGTCTTTCACATTGGTTATTTTTCATAGAAAGATGCAGAGACCAGAGTGCCCCCCCCCCGCCCCCTGCCCCTGCGCGCTGAGATTAGCTTTTCCTTTTGTATTGTGACCCATGTTGCTCCCTTCTTAGATGAAGGCATAGTGCAATGAAAGCACTTCCCGGCTCCTACCTGCTTCTCAAGGGATTTAATGTGGAGAGGTAAAGATCTGAGCGAGGCACTTAGGCCGCTTAGCAGACATTTTTCCACATAAAGCTTGTTTTTGAGGCGAAGAGAGGGAAGACAGGACAATTATGGGGGTGGGGAGGGAATCAAAGAACGAACATCTGCTGTTATGCTTGCTCCAATCACAGGCTTGTAAGCCCGGCTTTGTACAGCACCACACTCACAAGTTTAAGGAGATACATAAGAACCAGAGCCGAGGAAACCAAATAGCGCAGGCCTGTTATTGTTCCCACCGTCACAGTTTGAAAGGTGTGGCAGGGGAGAGCAAGCGGAGAATCGCAGACGAAACACAATATTGATCTTTGGCACGCTCACCCGATTTTTCCACCCAAAGATCTAAAATCACTTTACCCACACAAATTATGCCTCCCCACCAGGCCCAGACCTTGGCATAGCCCAAGAGCCGGTGGACATTGACTTTGGCACCTCCAACCTCTCCCTTTCCCTTTGGATACCACTTTAAGATGTTTCAAAGCTAGATCAGTGACCATCTGCCAAAGAACACTTGCCATCCAACGAGAACAAAGTGGATTCCTGGGTTCCCAAGTGGATCTACCGAGTCACAAAGTCCTTGAGTGGAGCCCAGGAGTTTACATATTTAGCAGCAACTCCTACTTGCTAAGACTTCGTTAACCAAGCCTTGGAAACCCCTGAGCTAATAATGACCAATACAACCTCGAGAGATTCAGGCTCTATTTGGCAAATCTGTTCATTTGGAGGGTACACTGGGGACATAGTTCATGTCGGGAACACATGGCACAGCACCAAGGTGAAAACATATCTTTTTTTCTCACTCAATTTGCAATTTATGCTCCGACAAGCATACTCATCAATGACCAATCATCGGCATGCGTAGAACTGCATCCTACTGGAGTGCTGTCTAAGCTGTAGTTTTTCCAGAGACAGACACAGAGCCAGCTGACCATAGGATAAGATAGAAACCCACGGCACTGAAGTTTATACTATCCCACAGGTGCTCTGGATTCACACTCTTCAGTGGTTTCCGAACATAGGATGTTTCTTTTGATATTAGTTTCAAGCGGCTCAGAGAACGGGTGCTTGATCCAGCGTGGGCGGGCACCATTGATTCCCAAGGACCTGACCAGCTCCAGAAGGCAGAGCAGAGTTGGGTCTGCTTTCCTTCAGCCTGACTGCAGGAGCAGGGAGAGTTGGGCTTGCCCGAAGATGACGCTATTAGTCCCTAGGTCTTTCCACACGGACTGGAATATCTACTAAATCCTCTGGTGCATAGGCCTCTAAATAACACCGTTTGTCTCCAGTTTACCGGAGGCCAAGATGGACTTCTGATCTTCATGAGGGTTCGAAGCCAGCCTTAGAGTAAATCTCTGGTTCAGTGCATCTGGGATATATAAACGCAGCGGTGAGATTTAGTGCAGGCGAGTTTGAGAATGGCTGGCTACTACCGTTATCGGTCCCATATCAAATAACATGGGTTCTCTCTACTTTAACTTCAGGATTTCTGGTGTCTTTCCTACCACAGTTACTAGCTCATTAGCTTAAAAAAGTAGTATTTCATGTACGTGAAGCCAACATATGTATCAAAACCTACCTTTTCATTATATTAACAGAAAGAACTTAATATTTACAGTGACTCACTTATTCATTGACCAAATAATTATTTGACAGTTCATAAGGGCCAAGAACTATAATAAATATTACATTGCCATGATATTACTGTAGTTACTATGCTTGATCAGAAAATGACTGCCAAACACAGTTACTAGGAACTCATTCTAAATGCACATTGCTTAAAGCTAATGTGAGGTTTGCATTACTGGCTTAACTTTTTGAGACCAGAACTCACTATGTAACCCACTGAGACTCAGAGCTGTGATCCTCCTGCTTCAGCATTCAGTGTGCTTACACATCACAGTCAGCTCCAAACTGATTTAGAATCTAAGCTGCCTGCTCTCTTCCCCTCAGAGGTGACTGTAGTGGGGACCTAAGCCACACAGCCAAGACTGGGGTAAAGGTTGGCTTAAAGTGATAGCCGCTGACCTACAGAGGATGTGGAAGTAAATTGTATCTGACTCATTGGAGCATCACGAAACTACACCTGTCGTCAGCCTCTCTCCAATGGGTCTTCAGATTTGGCTGCCATGGGAACAGGCTGTCTGTTGCCTCTACAGCATTAAGAAGCACTTGGAACCATCCACACTGGTTCACAGAAGCCCTAAAAAGAATGGGGTGCCATTCTTATACAGACTTACACCCAACCTTGGTGTTTGGTGAGTCGCTTGTTGCAGAGTGACTCACAAACACACTTGAACAAGCTCTTTTCTCCTCAATCTGTCCCATTTCAGGTAATTTGCAGGCCCCCAAGCATCAGATCCAAGTGGGCAGAGGGGATGTTTTTTGTTTTTTTTTTTTAAGCACATTTGGGCCTAATGATTCACACTGTCAGTTTTCAACAATGCTGTTCAGTGGCTCCAAATTCCATTTAAATGTTAAATAGAACAGCTTTTCCCAATGGCCACACTGATGATAGCACAACCCAGGGACCATATCAAATGCTTGGATTGAATACTGACCCACTGCTGGCCGTGTAACCTGAAGCAAGCAAACCAGTCTCTCTCTCTCTCTCTCTCTCTCTCTCTCTCTCTCTCTCTCTCTCTCTCCATCTCAGTTTTCTCATCCACAAAATGGGCATAAAATAGTTCTGATCTTGGTGCAACTCAGAGCGACTAGAAAGGGCCCAGTGACGTGTTGCTCCAGGGTCTCTGAAGGTATTAGTAAGGGGTTTTGACCCATCCCATACTGATGCTCTCTAAATGCTAGTTATTCACTGGCTTCAGATCACATTAAGCTGCTTCCTGGCCTAATGTAACATTTCTAACTCCATGCCAGTGCTGCACCATCTAGCAGGTTCCTGAACAAGGACACCCATGGGTGCTTTCCTGGTCGTGTCTTCCGAGTAGTTTCTAGTTTCTGAATATTTGGGACTCACTGTGAAAACCTGTAAGGCTTGTGAGTCTTCAACCTAAATGTCAGTCCACGGTGGAGGGTCCATTAGCAATGCAAATGTGAAGTCAACAGCACTGTAACTAATTATAATCAAGAAAGCAATTACAGCAGCGAAATGGCACTCCAGTCCCTGAGCTTGGCTTTGATGGGAAAGGCAGCTGGAGAGAGAGGCGGAGTCAACCGTTTCTAGGCAGACAGTACAGAAGTTCACTTATGCTTGCCTTAAATCAGTAGACACACCCATTGTCTCCACAGAGATGCTGGCTATTGCTTATTGATTGGTTACCAAATGCCAGTTCTTGCTAATCTTTTAATAGACATTATCTCATCTGACCTTTAGTGAAATCTCCTAGACTGGTACTGGCTGGGATTGTGTGTCAACTTGACACAGGCTGGAGTTATCACAGAGAAAGGAGCTTCAGTTGGGGAAATGCCTCCATGAGATCCAGCTGTAAGGCATTTTCTCAATTAGTGATCAAGGGGGGAGGGCCCCTTGTGGGTGGGACCATCTCTGGGCTGGTAGTCTTGGGTTCTATAAGAAAGCAAGCTGAGCAAGCCAGAGGAAGCAAGCCAGTAAGTAACATCCCTCCATGGCCTCTGCATCAGCTCCTGCTTCCTGACCTGCATGAGTTCCAGTCCTGCATCCTTTGGTGATTAATAGCAATGTGGAAAGTATAAGCTGAATAAACCCTTTCCTCCCCAACTTGCTTCTTAGTCATGATGTTTTGTCCAGGAATAGAAACCCTGATTAAGACATTACTTCTAACGAACTAATGAGAAAACTGTATGTATTCAGGTTTAAACAGTGTGCCAAAATTCCTGGGTCCGGTAAGGGGGAGGGTGTGGGGGCAGCCACCAGGAGTGTCTACTTTCAGGGCCCAAGTTCTTACGCCCAACACAGGCAGTACCAATGCTCCGAGTGTTCACTATCCTTCTGGGGTGAAGTTGGAAACCATATTTGGGTCAACTATTTCTCTTCCTTCTTCCCCCTTGACTCTTTCTCTCTTCCTTTCATTCACTTGAAACCAGAGTCTTACTATGAATCTCCAATTAGTCTAAAGCTTGCCCTATAGAGCAGGCTAGCTTGCCCTGTAGAGCAGGCTAGCTCCACACTAAGGATTATCATCCGGCCTATGCCTTTTAATTTCTGGGATTACAGCATGCCCTTGCCATTCCTGGACAAAGCTTTTACTGTCCTTCCTATTTTTTCATTCTATCTATTCTATTCTATTCTATTCTATTCTATTCTATTCTATTCTATTCTATTCTATTCCATTCCATTCCATTCCTCTCTTCTATTCTAGGCTATCCCATCCCCTACTTTTTTGTAAGTGTGTGCATCTGGGCGCCTCATGTACAAAACTACCTTGGTATTTTATTATTGAGCTACATCCTCAGCTTGGCATCAAATTTTGTAAAGTAAAAATACTAAAAATGGATGTAAAAGAATGTCTATATATGAGACGCAAACATAGTAAGAATATAGAGAGTGTCCACAAAAGCACCTTCATTTTGGTGACCTCAAGAGATGCCTGGGTTCTCCCTCGTTGGCGTTCCCTTCCTCGTTCCTTATCTTCTTCTGCCGATTACTGTATGATTCTACTTCTGTTGCTCTTTTTCTTTTTTCTTTCCCTGTCTCCCCACCTTAACTACCTAGGGGAACGTTAGGAGAACGCTGCCTCTGCTTGGAGACTGAGCTGACCCCTATGGAAAAATAGCTTGTGAAATCGGAGGTGCTCCCGCTCGCTCGCCCCAGTGTTCCCACACTGTGGCTGATTTGCATTCATATTTGCATGTGTCTTTTCCTAACAATCTCATCAGGGCGTCATAGGGCTGTGATTCAAACACACGAATTGATTAAAGGGACGGTGACTATACCTGCTTGGTGCTGACTAGGTTCTAGTCCCCTTGGTGAGTGTGAGCTCTCTGCATCAGCTTGCGTGGCCCTCCGTGGGAGGTGGGTGACCCAGCACACATCCATGCTGAGTCAGAGGAGTTTGGTGCTCACGTTTTTGTTTCCGTGGACTAGTGAATACATGAAATGGTCACACGCAGTTTTGACTCAGGCAACACCTCAGCGGGCGCTGCGGCAGCCAAGACCTGTTCCCTAGGAAATGCCAGTCACCTGGGAAAGGGTTCACGGGAGCGAATCATTTGAAACTAAATGATTCTATTTCCTGTTAAGCTGTTCTGTGTCTAAATATTGCTTGGGGGTAGCGGGAGGCAATGGTACTTTTTGAAGGCAGCTTTTTCCCACCCCCTCCCACCCCTCCCACCCCACCTCCCACTCCCCGCCAGGAGAGGTGATGCTGACGATACAGAGACCGTGATTCTGATACGATCAGCAGAAAGCATGAATGACTAATTTGGATTCTGCT
Organism: Mus pahari; assembly: GCF_900095145.1. Classification (NCBI taxonomy): domain Eukaryota; kingdom Metazoa; phylum Chordata; class Mammalia; order Rodentia; family Muridae; genus Mus; species Mus pahari. The sequence continues at coordinate 88,152,891 of NC_034597.1, forward strand.
TGTTACCAGAACATCTGTGTGATTTTCTGATAAGCACATCTGATTCTGAATATTCTAGAAGATTCTGGGTTTTACATTTTCTTGCTTTTGATAGAAACTTATTTAGTGTTTACAGGGAGCAAAATTCTGGACTAGATTTAGCTGGGAAGAGATGTTATTCAAAGAAAAGACACCCCAACATGACTAAGAAGATGTTCAACCCTCTGAAGGGTGTATGACCCGGAGTAAGAAGCCTCAGATACACATATCATGAGGCTGGGAAAGTAGAGTTTATGCTTTGGGATAAATTTCATATGCATACCTGTTCACTTTGCCAACTGGCATGCTGGCTTGGTGTTTGAATCATGGCTGAGGGCACATTTGATCTTTTAAAAACTGTGAGATTATATTATGTTATATTTAGAGTGTGTGTGTGTGTGTGTGTGTGTGTGTGTGTACACGTGCATAAAAACACAAGGTACAGTGTGCTTTTGAAGGTCAGAGAAAAGCTCTCAGGAGTCGGTTCTCTGCTTCTACCCACCTTGTAGATCCTAAGGATCAAACTTATGTTATAAGGCTCCAGTGGCAACAGTATCCTTTCATATCATTTAATCTCATGCATCCATTCAGAAATCATACTTTATACACAAGTCCGTGTAGAACTGATATTCTAAAGTTAACTGGAGCTAATGGGAACAACTTGAAGTTTCTTGTTCTACTCTCTACAACTGGTGTCAGGTCAGTGTATGTTGTGTTGTGACCAATAGCTCTCTCTCTCTCTCTTGTCTTTCTTCATTCCTCACTCATTAGAGATATTAAGGAGCTCCTAAGCTAAGCATTAATCAGGTGAAGAAATAAAGATTATACAGTATTTTCACCATGAGAAGGGAGAGGAAATTTACAAATTCTCAGGATCAGGAGGAACCTGAGGGATCCGGATGAACAGTCCTCCAAGAGAAATTCTTCGTCCTATATCAGAGAGTTGCTCAAATGGCCCCCAAAGCATCAGTGACTTCAAGGGCTTCTAGATCACTCTTTGGGCATGTCCTAGACCCACTATAGATTAGCTTTTCTTAAATGCAAGCGACAGAGGGTTGGTTAAGCCTAGCTTAAGCAGAAACAGGATCTTTTGCTTTATGTAAGCGGGAAGACATCTTGTCTACTGTTGTTGTTTTTTTTTTTTCATGTCTTTTGTTGTGACATTTATAAGTACTACCACGGTTATCCATTGATGTGGAAAGTCCAAGCAGTTTCCTTAAATTGAGGTGGGGAAAGATTCCCAGGAGATGCCTTGGTTGGACCACTGTGAGTGACATGTCCATTTCTGAGGTGGGGAAAGATTCCCAGGAGATGCTTTGGTTGGACCACTGTGAGTGACATGTCCATTTCTAAATCAGTCTCACTTGAACTGTATTGATGGAACAGAGATGTTTCCCAAGGTTGTTTGGTTTCTAAATATGCATCTCTACCAGGCACCTCTAACTCAATATGGCTACAACCAACTCCTTGGTCTCTCTCTTTATTCTTCAGTGTTGCATGTGTACACATGTGTAATCATGTGACTGAGGGCAACCCCAGTGATCCCGCAGGAGCACCCACCTTGGGTTTTACGCTTGGGTTTTTTGAGACAAGTCTTAGGCTCATCCTCAAAATCATTGCCCTACCAAGGCTGGATGGCTAGCAAGGTCTAGGGACCCCCTGACCTCCGTCTTCCCAGCGCATGCCCAGCACTGACTTTTTAATTTAAGTTTTGGATATTCATCTCAGGTTCTCATTCTTTCTGGGTAAGTTCTTTACTAGCTGAGCCATTTCCCCCTCCCTGTTCCTCCCTTAATCAACAATTCATTTATTATCTTTGTGCTGTGTCAGGCGAAGCAGAAGACTAGAAACATTCTAGATTCCTTCCTTATCCTTCGTGTTGAATCACTAAGCTTTTTTTTTTTTTTTTTGACTTAACTGTTTCTCAAAGACATCGACTTCACCCAATCTGATTGGACTTTGTCATCATCTCTGGATCTTCTCAGTCCTTTAACTGGTCTCTTGGTTTAAAGGGCGCTGTGCAATCTAAACTCACTCCTTCACAGCAAGCAAAATGATGCTTTAAAAGTTAAAATCTGATAATGTTGCAGGCTGGTTTAAATGATATCAGTAGCCTTTCCCTCACTTTTAAGATAAAGAACAAAACTCTTTGTATGTTTATAAAGGCCCCTCATGATTAGGAACGTTGCATGCACCCGGAGCCAGAGCATAAAATTTTGGTTTGGTTGTCAATTATTTTGACCGTTTTTCAGCATGTTACCTTTATAGCAACGAGTTTATATTTAGTGAACAACCTGAACAGCTTTCGGATGAAGTCATTCGAGTCGTACATGGCACCCACAGAAGGCTTGCTCCCTTCTGTTAACTAGGTGGGATGACTCTTGGTCCTTACGTTGGTGTTTGGCTGTGGATTACAGTTTCTAATCTGAGGGTTTCCAGAACTAACAGCCTTTTTGCCAATATTTCTAACAGTGTCTTTTCCACCACATTGGATTTGGGAGGATTGATAACTTTAAAAAGTCTCTCCAGGCAACATATGGTGGGCATCAAAGAGATGGTGAAGAATAGACTTTAAAGACTGCTCAAGCAGATGGTGGGGCTGTTTGTCACAGCAGCATAACCTAGCCCATCAGGCCTCAGGAAGGCAGGTCTCTCCTCTGGTTTCAAGAGTTAAGGCTCCGGATTGTGCTGCTGGACGTCCGACTAGATTTGGTATTACTTAATGACATCTAGCTTGCAGTTTGTGTGTTTTAGATGCTCAGTAGTGTTTCTAGAAGAGAATCCATCCTATCTTGAATGGTTTAATGCAGGTTTTTCTGAACATAGGAAGGCAGATATGCCTTTCTCCAGTACGACAGGGATGCATGGAGCCCTGTCTAACCTTGAGTTCATTTTGAAGCTGAGGATGGTCTGGAATAGAGGATGATCTTTCTTTCACTACCCAAATGAAGGCATTACAAGCCTGTACCATTACTATCACCATATCTGCCTTTTCTGTTTTCCCCATAATGATTGTAGAGAATGATTTATTAAAATTGCCAACGACCCACTTTATCTTTACATCTTCCTCCTCAAGAGGTGAATACTAACGTATATAATCACAACTCTTAACATGTCCTACTACTGTTTAGAAACAAATCTCAGCTCTTTTCTCAGTTTATATTATAAAGCCATGAGAAATGTATCACAGCTAAAATTTTTTCCTTCCCACGGTAGGAATGTGATGGGGCACACGCTGAGAAGGCACAAACCATGGCTGCTGGCAGACCTGTGCATTACACATGCATTACAATGTCTGTGCTTGAAGCTAATTTTTCCCAGAACAGATTTGAGAGAGGCCTGGAGGAGTGCTTGTGCATTGGAGTCAGTGTAGAGGAGCAGTCAAAAATAAGGAAGGATGGAAGAGATTTCCACAAGATAATCCTTTATTGCTATAAAGCGACTCTGTGTCCACCCCACCCTAAAGCTCATTGCAGTAGTCGACGATGAGACTCATAAAAAANTAAAAAAACACTCACATTGAACTAAAACAACCCTGAAATTAACAATGCCAAGGCAGGCTATAACATTTCCAGGGGCCAGGAAAATCCTCTGCACGTCTCGATGAAGATTCCATGCTGAGGTTTGCGTGTGTTTGTCTGTGAGAGTTGAACCTTCTGATTTGGGCTGATAATAAAGGCATCGTTCATTCAGGGAAGACAGATGCAAGGTTTCAGGCACCAATTTTTCCTCTTCATTAAGTGTAAGGATTTTAATCAGGAAAGTCAAAACTCTGCTCAGTTATTAGTCTGTTTTACATGTGTTTAATTAATCACATTTTAATAAATGCTTTTTTCAAAGAGTAATTCAGGGGCTGGAGGGGAACTGTGGGTAAACTGCTTACTGCTTAAGCACAAAGACCTGAATTTGGATCCCCAGCATCCAAATAAAAAAATGGGTGTGGTGACACATGTCTGTAACCCAACCCAGTGCAGGAGCAAGGATCCCAGAGGCAAGTGGCCAGTCAGCCAGCCTAGCCTATGAGCTGCAGGTTCAGTGAGAGACCCTACCCCAAAGATACGGAAGAAAAGAGACCTCTAGCTTTTATATGTATGAGAGTGGGAGATCACTGCCCTCCACATACAAAAGCTCTACACACACACACACACACACACACACACACACACACACACACACTCAAGCAAACCTCCCTAACCCCCCTGTACTGGTTAATTTTGTGTCAACTTGATACAAGTTGGAGTTATCACAGAGAAAGGAGCTTCAGTTGGGGAAATGCCTCCGCAAGATCCAGCTGTAAGGCATTTTCTCAATTAATGATCAAGGGGGCAAGGTCCCCTTGTGGGTGGTGCCATCTCTAGGCTGGTAGTCTTGGGTTTATAAGAGAGCAGGCTGAGCAAGCCAGGGGAAGCAAGCCAGTAAAGAGCATCCCTCCATGGCCTCTGCATCAGCTCCTGCTCCCTGACCTGCTTGAGTTCCAGTCCAGACTTCTTTCAGTGATGAACAGCAATGTGGAAGTGTAAGCTGAATAAACCCTTTTCTCCCCAACTGCTTCTTGGTCATGACGTTTGTGCAGGAATAGAAACCCTGACTAAGACACCCCCGAAAACACAATAAGTGATACCATGTTTAAATACAGCTTTTATATGTAATTTTGATTACAGAGATGTTTATTTTCATTTATGTTTGATCTGTTTTATGCATGCATGTGTATGTGTGGGCACACATGTATGTACAGGTCCAAGGACGTCTTCCAGAAACTTGTTTTCTCTTTCCACCATGTGGGACCCAAGGATTAAACTCAGATTATGAGCCTTAGTCACCTTTATCCACTGTGCCATTTTGCTGGTCTGGCATGTTTAAATTGGATCATTTGATGGTTAGAAATTTGAATGCATTGTTATTTATTTACAGTGCTGATTCAAAGTGTGACTACTCTACTTTTTAAAAACTTACCCCCATGTCTTGGTACTATATCTAAACTGACTACATGGACTAAGTCCGATGTCTATATATCTGTCTCTTTTTCCCTTTTCCCTTTCTATATATATGTCATGAAAATGGAAAAAGTTTGAACCTAAGTGACTTAGCAGTGAATTATGGACCATTAAGAAAGAGATGTTCACCTGCTTGACTTACCAGGATAGTTTGCAGATTTTTCTAAATAAAAATGCATTTTTTTGTTGGTATTTTACCCAGTACGTTTTTATGATGCATCATTTCTTTCATCAAAATGGCATTGAAGAGGATTGAGAGATGACTCAGTGGTTAAGAGCACCGGCTGATTTTCCAGAGGATACAGATTCAACTCCCAGCACCCAAATGCCAGGTGGCTCACAACCATTTATAACTATAGTCCTAAGGGTTCTGATACCCTCTTCTGGCTTCTGTGGGCATTGCACACTTGTGGTGCACAGCCATACATGCAAACAAACACTCAGCACTTAAAATAAACCTCTGAAAAATACATATTTTTTAAAAATGGCATTGTAAAGGTCCCTCAAGGCCAGTATTTTCTAGCCTTCAATTTTGTAAAATACAATAAAAATTTAAACATTTTATATTTTAAGAATTTTATTTATTTATTTTCATGTGTGTGTGTGTGTGTGTGTGTGTGTGTGTGTGTGTGATTGCTTGCATGCGTTCATGGGTGCCAATCATTACAGGAGCCCGTAGAAGCCAGAAGAGACATTGAATGGAGTTAACAGACAGTTGTGAGGCATCATGTGGGATCTGGGAATGAAACTCACATCCTCCTTAAGAGTAGTACATGGTCTTTGTCTCCAAGCCATGTCTCTATCCCCAATTTATATATTTCTAAATTAAACAGATTATAGTATTTCACTTTTCCCCATGAAGCTTGCTTGGGGTGACATGTAAACACATGTCTGAAGACTAAATTCCTATCACTTTATGGTCTACAAGGTCTGAATTTCCACTGATAACTCCAACAGGAGGTGCTGTGCATGGCATCTAGAGTTTAGTCAAGGCATTACCCATCTTTTACAACAAGATGAGAGGAGCCATTGGCTGGTGTGGTCTAACTTTGAAGTAAGTAACCAGGTGTTGCAATATCAAGAGGCATATAAAGCTAAGTATAAGCTAGTCTGGCTTCTGTTATGAGTGGGGACCAGTCTTTCTAAGCAGTGACAAATGACTCATATTTGGGGTACATATCTTCAAAGGGTTCCCCTCACCTGACCTTGCTATGTCAATGTTTCAGAGCATAGCTTTTCAAAGTACTCATATTTCATTAAAAATAAATTTTTACAGGCTGTTGAATGAGCTTTGATTTTAAAAGTTAAGTCACCACCCACAAAGGGACCAGTTTTGTTGTCAGCGAGTAATGATAACAGCCATTTGATGTGATCCTGTGCCCAGGAAGCTGAAGTACTCAGGGTGGTCTCTCAGTGGCAAACCAATCCTTCAGTGTTTCCAGGGGTTTCTCACTGTTTTGGGGATCCCTGCCTCTAACTTCTCTTCTGTTTCTGCCTTTCTCTAAGTGGAGACAACTGCGCTTTACAATCAAAGATAAGCGAAGGTAGCTGGCTAGGATTGGGAATCTGTCCACAGAGAACACATGCCCGAGTAATTAAGATATCAATATATCATTTTTATAGTTCGCATAATGTGTTTGCCTAGGACATTGCCACAAATTATCCACAGTATGTGATTTGGCTTCATCGAAGACATTAAGCCGACAATCATAACAATGTTCTTTCTCTCTTACAATTACTCCACCCTGTATTATGCCTTTTAATATTCTGAAAACCGTGGATGAAGACAGAAAGCACTGGAGAGAGAGGTGTTTGGGATACATTTATTCTGCCTTTTTAAAAGAAAGGCCATGTTTTATGGTAAAAATGATAATTGATTCTGGACCCACCATGTTCTAATTATGTGGTAACTTTCAGAGAACTCTTTAACCCCTCTAAACCCACACTTCCTGGTCTGAAAGGAGAGTGATAATAGCTTATATTACTCTCCTGTGGGGTTCACTGAGAAGTGGTGAGTGTGTGTGTGTGTGTGTGTGTGTGTGTGTGTGAAAGGGCTTTGAAAACTCTGAAGTTTGAAAAGACTGAAGCTGAGATTGCAAACGGAAAAGTCCATAGAAGCCAAGACACAGCAGGGGCTCATGAATCAGAGGCAGCATATCGATCAGAGCAGAGAGGAGCCCAGGCTAGAAGTGGAGAGTGTGGACCATGACTAAAGCCACCCGGTGTACTTATTTATCTTATAAAGTGTGCTGCCAAGCAAGGCAATCTAAGTGTCACCGGTGGCTCCAAGAGTTACTCAGTTGTATTTATAGAATTATACATATATAGACATATAGAATGTATGTCCAAATCCCCAAAGAATGACCAAAGATGCCAGGCGTGGTGGTGCACGCCTTTAATCCCAGCACTTGGGAGGCAGAGGCAGGCGGATTTCTAAGTTTGAGGCCATCCTTGTCTACAGAGTGAGTTCCAGGACAACCAGGGCTACACAGAGAAAAAAAAACAACAAAAAATCAAGCAACAGCAGCAACAACAACAACAACAGAATGACCAAAGAATGGACTCAGACTAATATTAGGGGAAACTTCCCAAATAATTAAACTTATCTATCAGTTTGGAATATCAATATGGTCTCCATAGTTTGTTGGCAGAAAGTTCTCTATTTTGCTCTGATCAACCTTTACCCGGTGATTCCCAATGTGCACCGTGGGTGGGTTAAGAGGTGGGAGGGGGAATGGGTGGGAATTGGGACTCTTACGGTTCACACAGTGTTTTGCTTTGTACCAATAAGTTCTGCACTTCTGCTCAGCATTCACTGACTGCTTTGCCAAGGTGCTGCCTGTCTCCAAACCCTCCAAAGACCAGAGTCCATCTATGTAGCCCAGGCTGTCTACGCAGAGAACTCCTGATGCTCCTGTCTCTGCCATCTAAGGATTGCGCTGCACCTAAGGACCGGGCACGCTAGGACTGCAGATATGTGCCACCGTACCTCCATTCATTCTTGGTGAGCAGCTGATAGGTGCGGTGTTCACTGATAAACTGAGTCTATAACTGAGATGAATACAGTTTGACTCTTATACAGAAGGTATTGCCACGAGTAAAGAATGCAACCATGGATTCGAGTGAAACGTCACATGGGAGATAAAGAATGGTCTTGGAGAAGGAAAGGATAGATGCTAGAGTCCAGGGTTTGTGCCTCCTATGCCAGGTTTCCATTCGGAAACTTTATCCCTGACGAGGCCGGAGGCGGCTGAGCCTCTGGAAGCTAACTGGGCCAGCAGTGCCGAGCCTCCATGCAAGGTAGCAATGTCCTGATAAAGACCTCAGGTTTTTCTTGCCTCTTTGCCATGTGAGGACAGAGAGAGAAGACGGCTTCCTGTGAATTGGGGAGTTGGTCTATTGACCCTAAGCAGACGTGGCTTATCTTTTTCCCATTAGTATGAAGCCAGCTGTAAACTCCACAGTCCTTCTTGTTATACTGACCCTGATTCATACGTCTGCATTGTCTCTTGGCCCCTGTGGACTCTTCATGGCATACACACACACACACACACACACACACACGCGCGCGCGCGCACACACACACACACAGA
>NC_034597.1:88161510-88177482 GCF_900095145.1 Mus pahari
GAGAGAGAGAGAGAGAGAGAGAGAGAGAGAGAGAGAGAGAGAGAGAGAGAAGAAAAGTGAAAAGGAACAGTTAACTGCATACTGAAGACAAAACCCACCTTATTGATCCTATGGACAGTGGCTGTGGCTTAGCTATCCTCCACATTCCCTTAACACTCTCTTTAATCCTTGAATCATAATTCTCAACCAACTCGAACTGGCACAAATTCAGATTCTTATGATTTGACCAGTTTTGTTTCTCTTCAGGGATGGTTATATTCATCCCTTTCAAGTGCTGATACTCCTTAATTGATATCTATTTACTGTGAAAATGAAACAGATTTGTGTGTTTATGAATGACTCTGTTTTGTTTTGTTTTGAAAATTTCATTCGTGAGCATGTCATCTATGTCACTCCTGCCCCTCACTTTCCCCAACTCCTCCCATGTCTTCTTCTTTATTACACACACACACACACACACACACACACACACACACATACACACACAGTCACACACACAGTCACACTCAACCTGTTAAGTCCATTTAGTTTGTACACTTAGATTTGTGTCTAGGGTTGGTCACTTGGAATTAGATAACCTGATTCTCCCTGTCTCAGCAGTCTTGCAGCAGCTATAGCCCTTCATCTATGGGGAAGACCATGTGGAATTCCCCCCTTCCACATTGCCATGTCAACTGGTGTCATATATTGGTCTTGTTTAGGCCACCGTATTGTTGGGATTTCCTGAGCACATTGTTCTTGCCAAGTCTATGGGATACTACCTAGCATCCGGTGTTCTGGTCCTCTGGCTCGTCCCATCATTCTACGCACTCTGCCATGATTCTAACAGATCCCTAAGTGTAGGGGTTGCATTGCATGTGATTAATTTGAGTTGTGCATCCTATGGCCATTTCTTCTCTGCAATTTGACCAGTTGTGAATCACTCTAACCCTCTCCCTTTGTTGTGAAAAGAAGCTTCTGGGATGCTGAGTGAGAGCTATCCTTATCAAGCTGAGCCAGGGCCCAGGCTCTGCGACCAGAGCGAGGGTTCCGATTTTTGAACTTCTTCTGTGAGGCCTGCTACATGTCCAGGTTCGAGTGCAATCCCAGAGTTAAGATAGGCTTTCTAGGCAGCACTCCTATCGTTCTTGGAGCTGAGTGTGCTGGCTCTGGGACACATGTTGCCAGTGCTCTTAGTATTTGGTATGGTCTCTTTTGGGTCCCGCTGAGTAGCTGTACCAAGCCAGAATGTGTGTTGAGGTTATTTGTTGTTGTTGTTGCTGGTGGTGTTTTTTTATGATGAACTTGATGTTCCTGACAACACATTTTCTAAGTTGAGTAGAGCAAGAGGATAGGAATGGTACAAAATAATTTCTTTAAAATCAAATGATAGAGGTGGAGAGAAGGCTCTGCTGTCAAGAGACTTACTGATCTTGCAGAGGACCCAAGATGGGCTCCCAGCATATACACTGGACAGCTTACCACTGTCTATAACTCCACCTACCAGGGGATTTAGCACCCTCTTTTGGCTTGTGTGGCACTGCGCGAGCGCGTGCACACACACACAGACACACACACAGACACACACACACACACACACACACACACAGACACACACAAAATAATGAAGACAATCTTTGAATAGCTGATAAAATCTTTCCACATTTTGATTTTGTTTCTTTAGTAACTGCGAAAAGAAATTTTCCAAGTTTATTACTTCAAACTGTGATCAGTGACCGACCCTTCCAGAACAGCTAACTGCACGTGGATTTATTTGTGCTGATAATTTGCTGCTTTGTGACAGTAAATGCATTTTTCTCCCAAAGTTCAGTGTACTTAATGACTTAGGTGGTCACATTGTGACTTAATAATCCTCCCTTGCTCAAAACTCCTACAGACGTTTCTTCTTGCCACCTGAGTCTCTCTGAATAATGTTCCCTGATTGTTTTGTAATTCTCCGAATAGCTGAAAACAAATCATTATTTTTGCTTTATGACCCTCTAGTGGTGCCCAGCCTTTCAAAGCAGAAAGTGTTCAAACTGTATTCACCAAGAATGTTGGAGAATGTATTGCTACACTGGAAAGACTGCTGAAACGAGCCTTCAGTAGCCTTCTAAGTGTTTAAGATTGTATGTCTCAGTGATATTTAAGGCTGCAACAGCTAACCAAGGATCACAGGTTCTTGCCTAAGTATCTTCCGGGCAGTTTATGTGAATTATCTCTAATCCTCAAAACAATGTGGCAAGGTTGGTTGTATTATTCCTGGACTACAAATGAGGTCATAGAGACTCGGGTTCATCTAATTAGTGAGTTGTTTATTGGGGATACAAAATTAGGTCATTTGGATTTCAGAGTTTATAGTCCCCATGGCATTTACACTAGGCACCTGCAGGATTCTGGGAAATTACCAAGATGTCAAAGGACATATCTTAAAAAGCAAAGAGAAAACAGGTCCTGCATCGAAGAATTCCTTTGCTTTTACTTAGAGGCTACATTTAGATGTCCTTTCCTGGCACAGCATGCGGGGCGGTCCTAGTGTATTAGGATGGGAGACGTCCGAGTTCTAGTGTCATTAGCTATCTTAGCAGCAACAGGGGTCAGCATTAGTTTGCATGTGCCTAGACTCTTGAGGCCAGAAAGGAACCGTGCTACCAAGCAGACATTCTTGGTCCTTTTTCCATAAGCTCAACCCATACTCTCTTTGTAAATGTAATTTTGAATTTGTCATTAAGCCTTCAAGGGATAATTTTAAGTAGGATTTGTTTTTTCCTTGTTAAGGAGAATAGCTTCATAGGCACCTGGTCATTATCATTTGTTTAAGAAGTCTCAAAAGAGACCTTATTGAATTTCAAAAAACTACAGTTCCAAGGTTCTAATTTTCTTTCTCCTTTTAAAAAAAAAATCAAGTGAGACAGAATTTAATTCAAAACCCAACAGGCTAAAAGGCCTATGGATGACGGATAGATTCAACCTATAATCTCTTTGCAAAGAAGAAAAGTGTGCACATTTTTGTTTGCTTGTTTGTTTGTTTGTTTGAGACAGGGTTTATCTGTGTAGCCCGGGCTGTCTTGGGACTTGCTTTGTAGAACAGGTTGGCCTTGAATTCCCATTGATCTGCCTACCTATGACTCCCAAGTGCTAGGATCAAAGGCGTGTACCACCTCACCTGGCTGTCCATTCACCTTTTAACTGCATGGAAAGAATACCCTACCTTTGAATGATGGAGGCCAAGCTCTGTCTTGACCTATCTTCTCTACTTCCTGTTTCACAGTCTTAGTGAGTTATTTTTACCTCTCTGAGCCTTTGCTTTTTATCTGATAAGCAAGCATAGGAATGGAAATCTGTGTATTTGTAAATTCTCCAATGATTTAGGCTTGGGGTCATTTTTATCTATATCAACTACAAGTTCATTTCTAAAGCCCTTTCAGTGTTATTGAAGAAAGAGAGATTAATGCTAAAGGTGGCAAACGGCAAAAACCACCATGGGCTTACCTACAGAGGACTAACCCCTTTCCCCTCCGCTTCGCAATAACCTCTGGGCAATGTGCTGTTCCTTACAGCGAGTCAGCCCCAAACAAAACAAGAACAGTTGAAAAGTTTAGGACATGGAAAATATATGGCATATGTTCTTGAAGTAATGATTTGTATTTTTTTTTCTCTTTTGCAATAAAAAATGACCAATGTCCCAGATAGGACGATGGCATTGACATTGGCATGAACCAAGTTCAGAAACATAAAGCCACTTCATCATAAAAACGGAGCGTAGTAAGAGTAGGAGCCAAGCTATGTAAGCAAGCACAACGCTTCATGCATCCATGGACATCCATTTGTAAATTCCAAAGCGATGACTGCGGAGGGGCTTGCTCATTGAGTGACCCCAGCTCTCTGCATTCTTCCTAGTGTGGTGATGATGACGCACCACGCAGGCTTCCTGTGTTATCTGTCAGGCAGTTAGCTTGGGTCACCTGTACAAGCCTGTGACTTAACAGCCTCATGGCTCTGGCAATCATTTACCCTTCTGCAACTCACTTTTGCCCCTAACAGCCCCATGCATTTCAAAGTCAATCATTGGCAAATCTGGTATAGTAACTACTGTAAAAAGGCCTCTTTCTTATTTTTTTAAATTATGTATTTGAAATCTGCATTCCATATGGAGCTTTCCTCAATGAATTGCTGTTTTCCTAACCTGTGACATGGGACATATTCTAAGGCTTTAGAGAATAGGGAAGGTTTCCTCTTTCTGGGAGTGGTGCAGGGAGGGGTAATTAGCTGGGGATGATGTTCTAGCAGCATCTTTATGGAGGCAGCAAGGCTAAAACTTTCACCTTTGGCAGGAGGAGTTCGTAGCTGTTTACTCCTGCATGAATGGTATTACCAGGCCAGTGATTTGGGGGGGGGGGAGGTTATACCATGTCTTATAAAAGAAGAGATTTGACTGGATGCCTGTTCAGTCCTAAGACACCATGAGAACAGGACTACTTTCGAGGACAGGAAAACAGTTTTGAAAACAGGAGCTATGTAGTTGTTGACATCAGCACCCACCTTCCCCCACACAAAGGTATCAGAGGAGGAGCTCTAACTGACTCTGTGGTTTCTGTGCGAATTGTAGTAGGTAGGACATGAGCAGGAGGAGAAATCTGACAACTCCCTCTGCAGCCATCTCTTGTCTATATGTTATTATTAATGTATCGCCATCACCTGAAAAGTATACTAAAACCACATTTATAAACTCCTCAGACCTGGAGATTCTGATTTAGTAGAGTGAAGGTAGGACCCCAAACCAACTCCCCACATCCACCCCCTGTCTTCATTACATCTTCTCTCCCTCTGCTGTCTCTGCCTTTCCTACAGTGTATACAAACATTGCCCATGTTTGGTATGTGTGTCTTCTCTCTCTCTCTCTCTCTCTCTCTCTCTCTCTCTCTCTCTCTCTCTCTCTCTCTCCCTCTCTTTGCTTCTCATTTTGTGTGTTCATACTTTCTTTCCCTTTATGTGTTCATACTGTTCTTGGAGTTAACTACTGTAAGGTTCTTAAGTGTTGGGCTTTCAGGTAAGAACAAGTGTCCAGCAGGAACCAATACCATAAAGGCATCTCAGGGGATAAGCAAAGCATCTCGAATTACTACAACTTGCAGTAGAGAAGAGGAGACTTTCTGGGTGTCCTCTCTGGACCATCAAGTTAGTAAGAAGGGAGAAAAGTCCCTTGTAAGCCAGGCCTGGCTAGAGAGACTATAGGCTCAATGCTGCCAGGATAAAATCTACAGCATTCCTTGTGTGGAGGGATATTGAATCACTTTCAAATACCATTGGTCAGTTTCAGCAAGAAACACTAAACAGGGAAGCCTATAGAACAAATGAAATTTGGTAGGAAAAGAGCTCCAGGGTCCAACCTGTTAGTAGGAAGGAAGGAATTAAACCAAAGCATACAGAGTTCTTACATTACATTCCTCTCACTACATTCCTGAACTGTAACAAGCATTTATCTTCTGAACAAAGAGGTAGCATTAGTTTGCATATGGAGAACCTGAGGCCAATGGAGCCAGCAGATCTTAGCCAGCCTACAGATTAGAATCAGTTGGAAGCAGGTAGTTGGGCCATGAAAAATTACTTCAAGAGTGACCCACATCCCTAGATATTTAGAGATTTGGATTTACTACTTGAATATTGGTATCTTTAAAGAGTCTTAGAAGTGTACAGTGATGGGTGAGTTTCCTAGGCTGGATGCATACGATTAAGGCGACTTCCAAATCTCTATGCATCTCCTTGCGGTCACAGGGCACCACCACAGGGTGGGAAGGGTTCACAAAATTCTAGCCAGTCTTTGAGGCAGGGCTGCCTGATGATCTGATTTTCTTAAAATTTGCATCATATCCTAGAAATAAAATCTTCAAAAGAAATTTTGCAAAGCAAAGCTTATCTTATTCCTATGATCTAAGAGGAATCTTATGATTCTTATAAGGAGGACACAGGCCTGAGGAGGTTGCAAATTCCTCTCATTCTCAAGGAATAGAGGCAAAATTCAATTGAATTTCAGAGAGAGGCTTTGGAGTCTACCAAGCTTGGGACCCACTGCTGCATTATCTTATAAGCTATTTCAACTGAAAGTTACTTAAAAATAATTACACTTTAACTCCAGGCACTGAAAAATGATGTATCTCCATCCTCACCCCCATGAAATCTTCAATTTTAAACTGAGTTTACAGGACGATCATTTAACCTCTTGAAGGTCTCTTAGCTTTCGTGATTGCTAGACGAGAGTAATGACATCATGGTGATAAGCAAACACATTTAAATTCTTTTGGGAAAAAAAATCCATTTTACCCAGGACATAAACAAAAGGAAAAATAAACCCCTCTAGAATACACATTATTATAATAGCTTGTTAGTAATGAAGTAAAATTAATTTGTCAATTTACTTTAAAAGAAGGAACACAAAGAATTAACGCAAGCTTTTATTCATGCACCATTATCCAATTTTCTTGGCAATAAGTATCTGATGTCTTTTTTTTTTAATTTTGTCTTTTATTGAAAATAGCTTTTTGTCTTACATAAATGTATCCTGATTACAGTTTCCCCTTCTCAGCTCTCCTCCCATCCAGAACAGCTCTCTGTCTTTATGATTAAAAACAACCAGGTTTCTAGGGATAATCATAAAATATAATATAATAAGATAAAACAAAAACTAATACATGTGACTTTGACAAAACAAAGAGAAGAAAGAGCACTCAAGAAAAGGCACAGGAAACAGATACAGACACAAAACTTCCTCTCGTTTGAACACTCAGGAATCCCATTAAAAAATACTAAACCGGGAGCCATAATATGTCTACAAGAAACCTACCCGTAGGGTAAAAAGCTCTGTGTGTGTGTGTGTGTGTGTGTGTGTGTGTGTAAAAAATTAAAAAAAAAAAAAGCCCTGACACAACATCATGAGAGACAAAGAACCTCAGTCTCCGAGTTTACACAAGTGTTGATCCTGTTGATGTGTCCTCCATCCCTGCCAGCTCTTACACTCTTTTGCCTCCTCTTCTACAGGTTGACCTAAACACAGAGGGAAGAAATTTAATGGGGAGTGCTCCATTCTCTGCATGATGTTGTCAGGCTGTGGGCCTCTGTATTTGTTCCCATCTGCTCCAGGGAGAAATTTCTCTGATGATAGCTGAGCAAAGCACTGATCTATGGGTATAGCAGAATGTCATTAAGAGCCATTTAGTGCTACTTTCTTGTTGGTGTTTTTTGTTTTTGTTTTTGTTTTTAAACTTGGTTTTATCCAAAGTCCTTAGGCTATTGACGTACCCCCACACTACTCAGTGTAGGGTACGGATACCCTCTCATTAAGTCTAGTCAGATGTTGGTTGGTTATACCCACAAGCTTTGTGCAACTATTGCACTAGCGTATCTTGCGAGCAGGACACCATTGTACATCAAAGGGTTTATGGCTGGCTTGCTGGCTAATGGTTTCTCCTTTGGTAGTCTGCAGAGTACCTTCATGTGCATTAGCACATAAGGGTGAAAGCTCTATGTAGGCACCAGCTCCTCTTCATGTTCACTGACTTGTCAACACTAATGGGGCCTTGTCTGTTTGTGGAGAGCAATAGCCTGGGTTATTGGGGAATTCTCATGGGAACTCTTTGGCCAACAACTTCATTAGATATTCTGGTATTGGAAGCTTCATTTGGTGTGAAGAGATGTACTGTTAGGGCTTTGTTTCCCCCATTATTTGATGATTTTGTTTAAATTGCCTTCACGAATGTATATATTTTAAAAAGCTTCTATTGTATTAGGTTTCTATACTACACATCACATAAAAGGCCCTTAATTTTAGCTATGTCTCCCTGTATTCCCTTCTTTGCCTGCCTCTTCATTTCCACTCTATTATCTTGTTCCATTCCCCCCACAATTCATTTATGACTATGTACTCATTTCTCTTTCCTAGGGAGATCTGTTACCCCCACCCCACCCCCTACATACTCCCTTATTCTATACCCAAACTCTGCTGTTCTATGAATTGTAGCTTGGTTATCATTGACTTAACAACTGATATACAATAATACAATTGTGTGTTTCTAGGCCTGGATTACCTACCACTCAGGATTAATCTTTCCCGTTCCAATGATTTACATATTAATTTCATGGTTTTAATTTTTTTCTTTCACAGGAGAATACTATACCACTGTGTGTACATTTTTTTTTTTAATCCACTCATCTGTTGAGGGACATCTAAGTTGTTTCCAGGTTTTGGCTGTCATGAATAGAGCAGCATGGAGAATGGTTGAAAAACTTCCTTTGTGGTAGGAAGAAGTTTGGGTATATGTCTAAGAATGGTGTAGCTGGATCTTGAAGTAGCTCTTCTTGAAGACCCACCACACTGTTTTCCCTAATGCGTGTATAAGTTTGCACTCCTACCAGCGAGGATGAGTATTCTCCTCGCTCCACATCCTTGCCAGCATGAGCTGTCACTTGTGTTACTGAGCATAGCCACTCTGACAAGTGTAAGATGGAATTTCAAAGAAGTTTTGATTTGCATTTCTCTGATGACTAAGGATGTTGAACATTTCAAGCATTTCTCAGCCACTTGAGATCCCTCTTGTGAGAATTCTGTTTGGATCTGTATTCCAGTTTTTCACTGGGGTATTTGTTTTCTCAGTATATAATTTCTGAGTTCATTATATAATTTTGAGATCAGTTCCCCCCCTTTCACACTTTAATTTCACACTTTCAAAATTTAATTAACAAATTAACTTTTGTTAATTTGGATATTCACACTCTGCTTTTAGTTAATTTGAATAAGACTTTGTCAATATTATGGGTTTTCTTGAAGAACCAACTCTCTCTTTCATTGATTCTTTGTGTATTTTCTTTGTTTGTTTCTACTTTATTGATTGCAGCTCTGAGGGGTTTTGTATTTTGGGTTTTCTTTTTGTTGTTTTTGTTTTTGCCATTTACTCCCTTTTGTGATTCCTTTTGTTCTAGAACTTTCAGGTGTAATGTTAGCTGACTAGTATGAGATCTCGCCCTGCCTCCCCCCCCACCTCCATGGGTACTTAGTGTCATGACTCTAGTGTCGTCTTAATGATGGGATTCTAATGTAGTTATAGCAGTTTAGGGAAAGAATAAGTAAGGCTTTCAGACAGGGGTGCTGATGAGGTAAGGTCATTCCAAATAGAATAGTTCAGGAACAGAACTAATAACATGTGACTGGAATCTGGAGTATGTGTGGGGGGGGTAGCAGGGCCAGAGGCTAAGAAGGTCAGCCAGGGTGGGTCCAAAGGATATCATGTGTAAAAGCCTTTTCTTCTAGATCTGTATATCCAATAATAATAGATGGAAACTGAAAAATATGGCTAATAAATCATGCCCATCAGGATAAACACACTGATAATTTTTATTTGTTTGCTTGTTTGTTTGTTTGAGACAGGGTCTCTACATAGCCGCAGATGTCCTGGAAATTTCTTTGTTGATCATGTTGACCTGGAACTCACAGAGATATGCCTGCCTCTGTGTCCAAAGTACATAGGATGCCATGCCTAGCTTTTATTTTAGATCATCATGCAAATTAATAGCTTTCAGCATGGTCTCTTCATAAATATGTGTTATTATACATTATTCTCTTTTATTCCCTTTTATATATTGATTTTTCATTAATTAATTTATTTATTCACTTTATATCCCAATATTAGACCCCCTCTCCTTTTAATCCCCCCCTCACACATGTCATCCCCCAAAACCCCTTTCCTTCTCTTCAGAGAAGGGGGAGGTCGACCCTGGGTATCGCCCCTATCTGGCACATCAAGTCACTGCAGGACTAGTCACGCCTCCCACTGAGGCGTGAACAAGGTAGCCCAGTTAGGGGAACAGGATACACGGGGAGGCAACAGATCAGGGTCAGCCCCAACTCCAATCACTGGGGGACCTGCATGAAGAACAAGCTGCACTTCTGCTATATATGTGCAGGAGGCCTAGGTTGAGTACACATATATTGAGTTTTGAACATGAATATGAGTGTCTAAGTCAGGGTTTCGATTCCTGCACAAACATCATGACCAAGAAGAAAGTTGGGGAGGAAAGGGTTTATTCAGCTTACACTTCCATACTGCTGTTCATCACCAAGGAAGTCAGGACTAGAACTCAAGCAGGTCAGGAAGCAGGAGCTGATGCAGAGGCCATGGAGGGATGTTCTTTACTGGCTTGCTTCCCCTGGCTTGCTCAGCCTGCTCTCTTATAGAACCAAGACTACCAGCCCAGAGATGGCACCACCCACAAGGGGACCTCCCCCCTGGATCACTAATTGAGAAAATGCCTTACAGCTGGATCTCGTGGAGGCATTTCCCCAACTGAAGCTCCTTTCTCTGTGATAACTCCAGCCTGTGTCAAGTTGACACAAAACTAGCCAGTACAACTGACCCCTTTTCAACTTGACACACAAACACATCACTAGTCAGCCTCAACACTTTAGTTCTTATTCATCCCCCAATATCTAAATAACTTTAAAAGTCCCACAGTCTTTACATATTAAAAGTTCAATCCTTTTAAAATATCCAATATCTTTTAAAATCCAAAGTCTTTTATAATTAAAAATTTCTTAACTGTGGGATCCACTAAAATATTTTCTTCCTTCAAGAGAGAAAAGTATCAGGGCACAGTCATAATCAAAAGCAAAAGTTAAACTCTAACTGTCCAATGTCTGGAATCCAACTCATGATCTTCTGGGCTCCTCCAAGGGCTTGGGTCACTTCTCCAGCCCTGTCCTTTGTAGCACACAGCTTGTCTTCTAGGCTCCAGCTGCCTGTACTCCACTGCTGCTGCTGTTCTTGGTGGTCATCTCATGGTACTGGCATCTCCAAAATGCTGCTGTCTTCCACTGTAACTTGGCTTTAACACTAGCCTCTCATAGGCTCTCTTCATAGTGCCAAGCCTCAACTCCTTTGCATGACCCCTTCAGTCCTGGGCCATCAATTGCAACTGGGGCTTCACCTTTACAAATGGCCTTCCATGGCCTCTCATAGTGCTGAACCTCAGCTGCTCTACATGACCCCTTCATGCCTTCAAAACCAGTACTACCTGGGTAACTCTTACACATTACTAAGTCCAGCCACAGCACAAGGTACAGCCATGGCTATCTCTGGATAGCACACAGCCTCTGTGCTCTCAGAAAACACTTCCCAGATGATGTCACCTCAATGATGCTGGTCTCTTCTTAACCACCGCTAATTTCTTAGCTCCAGCTAACCAGCATCAATACTACCAGTAATGCAAAGGTTTTGCTTAGTAGTTCTTGTATCTTGTTAATCACAGCTGATTCTTCAGCCCCAGCTAACAGAACCACAGAATCTCCACAACTCAAATAGCATTGGCCCTGAAAAGAGTCTTTAATTTTCCCTCTGAAATTTCACAAGTCAGGCCTCCATCTTCTGCACTGTTCTCAACATTATCTTCCAAGCTCCTACAAAATATTCGACAGAGCTCTTAACACTGAATGTGTCTTCTGGCCAAAATTCCAAAGTCTTTCCACAGTCCTCCCCAAAACATGGCCAGGTTGTCACAGGATACCCCACTATGCTGGTACCAATTTGTCTTAGTCAGGGTTTCTACTCCTGCACAAACACCATGACCAAGAAGAAAGGTGGGGAAGAAAGGGTTTATTCAGCTTACACTTCCATACTGCTGTTCATCACCAGCAGGACTGGAACTCAAGCAGGGCAGGGAGCAGGGGCAGATGCAGAGGCCATGGAGGGGTGTTCTTTACTGGCTTGCTTCCTCTGGCTTGCTTAGTCTGCTCTCTTATAGAACCAAGACTACCAGCCCAGAGATGGCACCACCTACAAGGGGACCTCCCCCCTTGATCACTAATTGAGAAAATGCCTTACAGCATTTCTTGGAGGCATTTCCCCAACTGAAGCTCCTTTCTCTGTGATAACTCCAGCTTGTGTCAAGTTGACACAAAGGTAGCCAGTACAATGAGGCATGGTAAAATGTCTAATAACGTTCTCTTTATTTTGTGAAAAATAAGTGCCACGATGTATATATTAGATTCAATAACACCCATCATTGATTTAGTTCATTTATTTCTCTTTTCTGTTAATTCATTTATTTATTCACTTTATATCCCAGTAGAGCACAGCCTTCCTCCTTCCTACTAGTAGCCCCCTCACATAGCCCCTTCACCACCTTCTCCTCTGAGAAGGAGCAGGTCCCTCTAGGTACCAATCTGTTCTGGTATATCAAGTCACTGCAGGACTAGGCAATCCTCTCCTACCGAGGCAGACAAGGTAGTCCAGTTAGGAGAACGGGATCCATGAGCAGGCAACAGATTCAAGAATAGCCCCAGCTCCAGTTGTTGGGGGACCCACATGAAGATCAAGCTGCACATCTGCTACATATGTTGGAGAAGGGGTTAGGTCCAGTCCATATATGTTCTTTGGTTGGTAATTTAGTCTCTGGGAGCCCCTAAAGGTTCAGGTTAGTTGACTCTGTTGGTCTTCTCGTGGAGTCCCTGTCTGGGTCCAACTTTTCCACAAGACTGTCTCATGTTTTGCTGTGATTCTTTGCATCTGTTTCAGTTACCTGCTGGGTGGAGCCTCTCAGAGGACAGTTATGGCAGGCTCCTGTCGGCAAGCATAACAGAATATTATTCATAGTGTCAGGAACTTGTTCTTGCCCATGGGATGGGTCTTACATTGGGCCAGTCATTGGTTGGCCATTCCCTTCATCTCTGCTTCATCATTGTCCCTGTACTTCTTGCAGGCAGTATAAATTTAGGGTTGAAGATTTTGTGGGTGTTCCTCCACTAGGAGTCCTGCCTGGCCACAGGAGGTGGACACTTCAGGCTCCATATACCCCACTGCTAGGAGTCTCAGTTAGAGTTGCTCTCATAGGCTCCTTGGAGCCTTCCACCTGCTAATTTCCATTCCCTCTCCCAGCCCCCTTTCCCAGGCTCTCCCTATACCTGATCACTTGTTTCTTTCTCACCATTTTTTAATGTAACTGTTCACAAGTGACACCTGTGACTTCCATTGTATTTCTGTTTGCCCAGACTGTCCCAGATCTACAAATAGTTGGCTACAGTCTGCTCTAGACTTATCCTGCTGGAAACATTTTCTGTAGACCGGCAGTATTGAGTCCACATAGGTGTTTGTCACAAATGAAAGATTTCAAGCTCTATCCCAGATCTACTGAGTTAGAACTGGATTTCAATAAACTACTAGATGGCTCAGACACACAGAGATGTAAGAGGTGATAAGGAATCATCAGGAGGTATATAAGGAGGGTAGCTAGTTTATTATTCTTTATGAAAATCCTTAGGCATATTAGCAAAGCATTTTGTAGTAGTTTTGTTAAGAATGTGAAAAAATATTATATTTTGTAAAACATTAATGTAGAAAAGCCATCATCTGAATTGACCTAACATCTGGACAAAGTGAACTCTGCATTGAAGAAATCAAGAACTCAGGGTAGTGGTACTTATCCATAGTTCTAACCCTGGACAGGCCAGCACAGGAAAGTCCTAAGTTCAAGACCATGTATCAAAACTTTATCTTAAAAGTTGATACACACTTTTTGGCTAAGATCCCCTTATCAATGAGTACATACCATGCATGTCCTTTTGGGTCTGGGTTATCTCACTCAGGACGAAAATTTGTAGTTTTATTCATTTACCTGCAAAATTCATGATGTCTTCATTTTTAATACCTGAATAGTATTCCATTGTGTAAATG
Source organism: Mus pahari (assembly GCF_900095145.1). Classification (NCBI taxonomy): domain Eukaryota; kingdom Metazoa; phylum Chordata; class Mammalia; order Rodentia; family Muridae; genus Mus; species Mus pahari. The sequence goes on from NC_034597.1 coordinate 88,175,205, forward strand.
AGCCACATTTTCTGTATCCATTCTTTATTGGAGGGACATTTGTGTTGTTTTCAGCTTCTGGCTATTATGAATAAGGCTGCTTTGAACATCATGGAGTGCACACAAAAAAGATGACACACACACATGCATACACAGTTTTGTATCATTCAGTGATTTTTAAACTGACTACCAACTGCAAAATGAAATGTCAGCAGAGGGAGCTTTCTAGGAGAAGGTCCAGTGTCCACAGGTATCCATTCATGCATTCTTGGCTGAGGATAGGGTATCCATGTGGAAGATGATGCTATCTGAGGCATATTAGAGAGTTTGTACAACAGGACTGAGGGCAGAATGCAGAAAAGGTCACCAAGGACACAGAACGAGATTGAACCCTATCTTTGCCAGAGAGAAGACATCACAATGCTCTGTTATATGCTGGGAACCCAGAAAGGGAACAGACAGTAAGGAAAAACACCAGACTTGGGGTGATTTAACTCAGTGGTTCAAGTGCTTGCTGTGGAAGCATTGTGACATAAGTTTGATCCCTTCAAACCATGGAGATGTGAAAGGAAAGGACCAACTCCATGAAGTTATCATCTGAACTTTCTGAGGTATTCCATGACATATACTATATCCCCAAATCACATATACATTCCCAAACAACAACAACAGTAAATAACTGGAACATGCCAGTGATTTTAAAGGTCATATTCCTTTTTTTGGCATTATAAATAGATAAGGTTTTCTGTCTTCAAAATTAAACTTACACTAAGAATAATCATTAAGAGCCGGGCGTGGTGGTGCACGCCTTTAATCCCAGCACTCGGGAGGCAGAGGCAGGCGGATTTCTGAGTTTGAGGCCAGTCTGGTCTACAGCGTGAGTTCCAGGACATCCAGGGCTATACACAGAAACCCTGTCTCGAAAAAATCAAATAATAATAATAATAATAAATAAAAATTAATTGCAGAGAATGTTAGCTATAGCTCAGAAGTAATTAGCTTATTGTTTTGATATTATACCAAGTTAATGTCCAGTTTAGTTTCCAAAACATCCTTGTTAATAGAATAGATCAAGCTAAGAATAAGCTAAGTCTACAAATTTTGCATCAACTGATTTTCACAAATGAGTAAGGGACACATAGTGAAAGGATGGCCTTTTCAGGGAAGATGCTGCTGAAACTAGTTATCTATTTGCAGAAGGATGAAAACCTAATATTTCACCACATTCAAAACCTACTTAAAATGAATTTAAAATGTACATTTCAGGTCCCAAACTATTTGAAAGTATCAGAAGAACATAGAAGTTATGGTTAGGGGCTTTTTAGATAAGACTGAAAGCACACACAACAAAATAAAAGCAGATAAGAGGGATTACATCAAATTCAAAGGCTCTTGTACAAGAAACAAAGCAAGAGGCTGAAGACATAATCTACAACACAGAGGGAAATATCGCTGTATCTTACAAGAGATCAGTAGCCAGAATATATAAGGAACACAACCTATAACATCGACAACAACTACTACAATAGAAACCAACATATTGAAAATCGTAAAAAAAAAAAAAAAATCCTCAAAACAAAATATCTTTATTCTATCAATTTACATTGAGATTTAGCTTAAATATAACCGTAATATTTTATTATAACCACGATAGTTTACAAAATTAGTTTTGTGGTACTGGACATTTCTGACAACATATACTACAGTGTCTTAATGTAAGATGGCTTCCTCTTGTATTCCATATAAAAGTGATGATTTCCATCCATCCCCCGAAAAATACAAATGAAAATATCATCAACATACTTGTATATTCCATGATATTTGTTTTTATTTTAAATCCCATGTTTACTATTAGTAATCATGGAAGCTCTGCTGTATACAAAGGATGCTGGGAGCTGAGGTCTGTGTGAAAATGACAGACTCTGGGTCTGTTGCCTTTGCGCTCTCACAGGGTATTAATAGAGTCAGTTAGTATATGAGCTGAAAGAAGCATTGTGAGGAAAGCTGTTAGCAATAGCACCATGTTTATTCCTTTGGTATCTTTTGGACAAACTCAGTTTGACATTTTCGTTCAAGTATCTTAATGTGCCTTGGACTGTGTGCAAGTTGACAAGGAGCCAAAGTGCCAAAGCAAAAAGAATACAGTCTGTTGAAAAAACAGTCTCAAGTCAGAACCTCTTTAGTGGACTGACTTTTGAATATATTCACATTCTTCTTCTTCTTCTTCTTCTTCTTCTTCTTCTTCTTCTTCTTCTTCTTCTTCTTCTTCTTCTTCTTCTTCTTCTTCTTCTTCTTCTTC
>NC_034597.1:88177942-88197428 GCF_900095145.1 Mus pahari
CTCCTCCTCCTCCTCCTCCTCCTCCTCCTCCTCCTTCTATCTCCACTGTGGTTCTAATATTGTTCAGATGAATACATTTGAATAAAATATTGAGGAAAAGATTATTCTAAAAATTCCAAAGCCATTTTCAGACACATGTAATCCCAGTACCTGGGAGGGAGAGGGAGGAGAATAGCAGTGGAGTCCAGGCTGGGCCATAGAAAAATTCTTTACCGCAAATAAGACAAAACAAACAATTAATAAAATAGGGATTGATTTCTGCCTGCTTCTGCTACCACATGGCATTGGGCGCCTTGCTACAAATTGTATTGCTATGGAAATTAATAGCAGAATATTCTTCAGGTCCTACTCTGATAGCTCTGAAAACTTGGAGAACATGGGGGCAGGAGTAGAATCAGGGGACTCCAAACTACCTAGATGTTGGATCTCAAATGATTTTACAGCTCTCATATTTATGAAGAGGCTGAGGGTTGGTGACATCTAAGGCAAAAGATGATTTTACTTGTTCAGAGAAGGCAAACATCTGCTTCTTTTCTCTGAATACCTTCTGATTTATGTGCCTGTACCAACTTGCTAGCTATAAAACCAACTAGCAATGTAATATTTTGGAATTATATTCTCCCTTTGCTTTAGGGAACTCCAGAACCTAGGAAGTGAGTAATGATATTGCATGGATAGATTAACTTAATTCTTTCATCATCGAATTTTGTTTGTGACTGCATGGTAACAACTGCAACAACAGAGCCTAAACACGTACTGCTCAGAGCCATTCTGTTTCTCGTTCGCTTCAGGAAGAAGCAGCTATGTTCCATAATTTAAAGAATGCTTCCATCCTCGCTCAACATCACGATGACTCAGCAATTTAACCTTGTGCGGTGGAAGCAGAAGAAAAGTAGAACATATGGATTTCGGCTTAGAGGGTATGGGTGTGGGGCTCCCTAACCAAGTCAATTCCATCTTGAAATTCAATGTCCCATCTTTTGAGAGCTACATATCTGAAGAACGAATGGGTCCTATCCCGAGAGTTTGTCTTGACAGTAGTGAGTCTTAGAAATTCTCCACTCCTTCTGTTCATCTGATATCTTCATCCTCTCTCCCCTAGGGAAGGAATATCCCTTATTTGTCCACATGCAGGGACTTCAGTGACCTGTGTTGAAGCTTTGGAAAACTCTCCATTTCGATCCGTTTTCCTCATTCATATCTAAGGCCAGTGTTTTGTAAGGCCTGTCGGTGACTGTAAGCTCTGTTCCCACTAAGGTGGCTGTTGTCTCTCCCATTATCTCTGCCTGTCATTCTTTCCCCTGTCCCTTGTTTTCCCATTCTAAGGAGGCTACTCCGGACTTTCTTTAGTTAAGCTATAATTGAAGTCTGATTTCATAAGCCCATTACTGCGGCCAGATGATAGAAGAGCCTCTCGAAGGGCACACTTAATACAGGAAGTGAGGTTAATGATTCAGTAGGCGAAACTTCCTTGTGACTCACAGTACCACCTAATAAAATGTGCCTTGCTCACAATGGAGACTTAGTAAATGTTTGTGGACTGATTGCTAGACTGCCGATAAAGCCCGAGAATAAGGAAAATGTCATGCAGAAATCACCCCTTTCAGTCCAGCAAACAGGGATGCTGGAAATAAACCAGCACATCTGACACAGAGTGTAAGGGACTTGGATGTAGAACTATCTTGTTAATGGCTGTACTTTACGCCCTCTGTGTCTTCTTTGTACCTTCATCTTTATTTATCTCTGAGATTCAATCTCCTTATATAGTTCAGGCTGGCCCAGAACTAACAATCACCCTCCTGCCCCCATCAGCTTTCTGAGTATTGAGGTAACAGACTTTTTTACTTTAAAAACTTTGCATCCTGTTACAACATAGACTTAGCTGCTGCACAAGACATCTTAGATGGCTTTTTGGGACGAGGCACAGTTAAAAGGAGTAAATATTAGGAAGACAATAGAAAAGTATAGATTCCTAACTGTGCCTTTGCCAAATGTTTAAACCAAATACAACCTGAATTGCATGGTGAGTTTCACGTGGTTGATTAGAAATTATGCTGTAACTGGTGACAACTCATTCAGTCTATGATAGAGTCGACTCTGCTCACACGCAGTAAGTTCAATCATGCAGGCCCTTAGGTGAGCTCATGCCTGAAACTCATGACCAGGAAGAGCTTAGCAGTGGATTTTGCATTCCTTCAAACTTAGGGACATCATAAAAATGTACATATGAATGTAGCCACATCATTTTGCATATATGTAAGTAAGCTTATATAATATTTCTGAGATTCTTTGTTGATACTTCATGGACCCATGGGGGGGAAAAAAAACAAATAAAAAGACGGAGAATCTCTGGCTAAGAGACTCAGTGTGAACATCTATTCTAGTATAGTCATTTGTCTTACTTTTTTCAGGAGAGGAGACCATGTTGTTAAATCTTTAATTCTATTTTGCATAACATCAGAGAAGCATTTTCTTTTAAAAAACAAGTCTAAAACACCACAAGTTTCATTCTGTCAACATAATTTCATGCTAGAACTTGTGATTTTTTTCTTACTTTAGACGTGACTCATAAAGTTAGACTTCTATCAGAGTGTCACATGATGATAATTAAAATCATTTCCAGTTCTAGAAATAAGAATTTTAGGAATCTCAAAGATGAGAATGACTCTCTCCAGAGAAATAAACCACGTCAGGAGGATCTAGGTGCAGACACCTGCCTTTGTAAATAGGATTGAATTAGAGTTCAAAGGCAGCCACTTGGTGTTCCTGGACCTGGCTTTGTGCTTTGTAGGCTGAATTGGACAATTGTGACAAAGGCTGTATAATAATAGCAAAACTCAAAATGTTCTCACCTGGCTTTTAAGGAAAAGTATATTGACCTTTGTCCTACAGAGTTCCAACACACAAATTCTCAGCCTCAGCATCATTGGCATGATTGTTTCGACAGTCTTTCTTGCTGTTGGGGCATCTTTTGCCTTGAAGGATGCTGGCTAATATCTCTTATGTCTGAAACCTACCTGATATCAGAAGACACACCCCTACTTTCACCGTGACAAGAAAAAAAGTTTCCAGTAATTACTAAATATCTATTTGAGCAATACTATGTACCTACGTAGATGTTCTTTGTGCCTTAAGCATCTCTACTACCATTAGGAAGCTCTTTGTTTTCTTCAAAGAAGAAAATAGTTTCTGCTATGATATCAAGTCAAATCTCATTCAAGCAACTGTGTGTGTGTGTGTGTGTGTGTGTGTGTGTGTGTGTGTGTATGCCAGAGAAGCATGGTGGGTGTGCTCTATCATATTTTACCTTATTCCCTTGGTATACAGTCTCTCACTGAGCCTACAACTCCCCATTTTTCAGACAGGCTGGTTGGTGGCAAGTTAGTATCTGCACACCTCTGGGGTAATCAACGTACGTAGCTACTTCAGCTTTGTCATATGTATGTTGGGGATCTGAACTCAGTCCCCTTGCTTGGACAGCAAGCTCTCTTACCCACAGAGTCTGCCATCCCCTCCATTTAGAAAAAAAAAAGTTTAATGAAGCTTTTAAAATTATAATTAAAAGTTGACATCCAAAAAAAAAAAAAAAAAAAAAAAAAACTTTACTTTTAGATCAACAGAATTGTAATTTTAGCCACCTAGGTAAGCTTGTTGTCTCTGAGGGTACATAGATACACTTTTTTTATCCAAGGAGTCATCTTCTAAAATATTTATCTTGAGAAGATATGAGTGAATTGACTTTAGACGTCTTGTTGAAATTAAGCAAGAAACATTTTGTTTCGGAGTCTATTCTAAGGCAGATGATGTGTTCACAAAGAGAAATCAGACCAGAATAAGTGACGTGATCTATTACTGCAAATATATTACAATGAAACTTGCACATGCCTTGAAAACAAAATGAAATTTAGAGGTCAGGACTGAATTTATCACTTGGAAAAATGAGAAGTGACTTAAAATAAATTCATTAACTTGTAGACTTTCATAACCTGCAGCTATGACTCTTGTATCTTACCTGATGAGGTAAATCTGACCTAATGTTTTAGAAGCTTGTTCAATATGCGTGGCAACTGTGACATCGCCATGGATCTGAGCAAAATATTGTTTCTTTGGCTTGGTTCCTTGTTAGTGCTGCTGTTATGTAACCTTAATTATCAGAGTCTGAATTAGGGAACCGGCAGAACTTAGTCAAGTTGATGTAAGATAATCCATGTACCGCCTACCTTTCTGTGTACAACTTTTGTTGGGTGTTGTTTTGCTTCTTTTTCACTTGGGTATAAGAAATCATTTTCAAAGTATGGGGAAAGCAACATCCCATAATGTTTCCTCCGAGGTCCATGCCAAGGGGATCAAAGATCCTCATGTCTTCAAAGTTGGAAGCCTGCTCTGTTTTCTTTGTTTTGTCTTCAGTGATACAAGGTGGTCTTGTTTCTTTTTCTTTTGTTTAATTAATCAAATTTCCCAGGCCGGAAACTATTACTGTCTCATAGTTGGGTGGATAGTCACGCTGACCTTCTTACACAAAGAATTAAAAAAAAAGTTAATTTAAACCCACAAACCAGTGTTTTTATGTGGAAGAAAAACAAACTTTTTGTTTCCATGAAAAGAAAAAAAAAATGAAAGAAAGGGAGGGGAAGAAAGGGAGACCATAGCAAACAAGTGTTTTGAGATTTGCAACTGCTTGCTATTCACGGTTATGGTGGTGATTATCCGATTACATGCGGTCTGTCCTGTATCATCTTGTCTGTATATCTTACGGGTGTTATTCTGTTTATTTTTGCTTTGATTCTTTTAGAATCAATGCAACAGAGAGTTTGCCTGAGAGTAGAAGTGACTTTCAGGCCCAATCTTGTCATTCTCCACACCCATTTACCATAGAAGTTTCCAGAGGTCACATGAAGAGAGAGGGAAGAGTGGGAAAGAGGCAGATGAGAGAGAGAGAGACAGCTGAGAGAGCATATATAGAGAAATGGGGAAAGGAACACATGGTTTTAGAGTGCACCGGGGAGGGAGGGAGGGATTGCACATTCTTAATCTTTGTCTTTCATCACAACGGCGTCATTCTTTACAGAATAGATAGTTCGGAGCCAGACAATATCTAGGTCTTTTCCTCATGAGAGATGAGTATTTCTTTCTGGTGCCAGCCAGGTCCTGGGGATGGCTGCTCTACATTCTGGGTTAGAATTTCCTTGAGGTATCCTGAGCCCTAGCACCCTAATACAGCATTTGAGTCCCACTTGGACTGCTGAAGGGCAAGGTATCTGGAGGTGGAAAGGCTGGCTCTCAGCACATCTGTGTTTCAGCCTTGGAGGAAAGCTAGAGGTTTTTTTTTTTTTTTTTTTTTTTTGTTAAGATTTATGGGGTTTTTTTGTTTTGTTTTTTGTTTTTTGTTTTTCGTTTTTTTTGGGGGGTAGCTACTACACATTTCCTCTCCCCATCAACGGTGGGCAAGGAGCCCAGATATTCCACGACTTTTTTTTTTTTTTTACTTTAAATAATAATATTCCTAGTGGGTATGTCTACAAATTAATACAACATTTTTATGAACTATAATTAAAATATGCTCATTTATTTCTAGACCTATTATCTTCATATAATGTGGTTCTTCTGTTTCTGAGCACAGTTCTAAGGGTTCATCATGGAAAGAACTTTCTGGAGGAGTGCCTGCTTGGGAGCTCAGAGCCTGCTCACTAGTGGTCCTTCTTACAGTACAGCTCCTAGCATTCTGAAATTTTCATACAGTTTATGACCATCTAGTCTTGGTCACGGTTGCAATGCATTCTGGGAAGCAAGCATAGCAGTTGCGATTGTGAGGTAAGAATGTTGGGTAAATCAGAAAGTCACAGGCTGATGATTTTTTTTTTTTTCATGTGAATCACACCTCCCTTTCCTTCTGCTTAAAACACAAACTAGGGATAGGTGATTCTAAAACAATTAGCAGCAGTCATCATAATTATGTACAAACCCAAGGCAAAGAGTATCATCCACTCTTGTGTTGTTGGCAGAGGCAAGTGTTAAGGCAGACAAGGGCAACCTGCCCTCTTCTAGTCTTTCTGGTTCATGAGATTTGCTAGCAGTGGGAAGGCAGACGTGCTTGCAGCAAGATGTCCAAAGCAAGATAAAGTTAAGAAATGGTTTCCTTTTCTCTCTTCCATTTAAGGTTTTGCTGAGAAAAGCCATCTGGATCCTAGCGTGACACTCTATGTCCTGAGAGGGTGGACTTTTTAGCCAAAGAGAGGGGAGAGGACCTTTTATACTTTTTATGCGAATCACATTGGAGAAACATTTTCTTAAAAGTATTAAAAGTGGGATTGAATGTATAATTTTGAGTAATTGCCTTCAAAATTATGTTATTGGCAAATGTTGAGTTTGCTTAAATTCTTAGACAGGTGCTCATGCGTCAATAGATGTGAGCTTGAGCAGTTTATATTAGAGAATGTTTAATCTCATGACTCATGCCTTTGGAATGTTATTTTTCCCATTTTATCAATAAGTATTCAATGAAAATGGAACTTTATATCATAAGATGAATTGAATGCCTGGTCAATATCTTAACTGAGATTAAAAATCTATTGGGCATCATGTTCGATTTAAAATGATGCTGCATCTTAAATCAATTCATGTTAAATAAAAAATATTTTAAGGCAAAAATGAATTTAACACACCAAAGCTACAGAATACCACAGCTTAGTCTGAATGACCTCAACTATACACAGTCCACATTTCCTAATCCCAGTTAACCCAGAGCCTGGTATATAGCAATCATGTAGATGACAACAGGAAACATCCTAATTTAGGCCTAGAAGTTTAGAGATTTGTTCTAGTTTGGTTTCCATTTGCTGTGACAAACACCCTGATCAAAAGCAACTTGGGAAGAAAGGGTTCATTTTATGTCACTTGTTAAAGTCCATCTCCAAGAGAAGTCAAGACAGGAACTCAAGGTAGAAGCAGAAGTTTGAAGCAGAAACCAGAAAGAAACACTGCCTTTTGGTTTACTCTCAAGCTTATGTTCAGTTGTCTTTCTTATATAGTCCAGCCCCAAATGCCAAGGGATAGTACTACCCATAGTGAGATAGGCCTTACTCTGTCACTTAGGAATCATGAAAATACACCCCAGATATGCCCACAAACTAATACAGTTGAGATAATTCTTCAACTGAGGCTCCTTCTTCCTAGGTTTGTCAAGTTGTCACAGGAGGAAAACTGGAAATTTCCACACTATACTGTTATTCAGAGGGTAGTGAATAGAAGAGGCTATAGAAAAATTCCTCAAGACAAGAGAAAGGGAAAATCATTGATAGATGATATTTGAAGGGTCAGGATTTTGTCTTATAAGATTACCTTCCTCGTATTCAACTTAGACTCAGCCTCTGTATCCAAAGCACCTCTTCTAGGCTGAAGTATGCACTCCCCTCTAGGTTCTTCAAGTGTAGACATGTATTTACCCTTTCTTTAGACCTTTAGTCTACATCCCTCTATGGGGTAGGCTCCTGGTATGGCAAAGACGATGCCTTGGAAGAACAGTGTTTCTGCTGAGTAGTTTATAGCTCTAGGGTTCTCAGCAACCTTGTTAGGGACTGTGATTCATTTTGAGGTGGATAGAGACACTAAAAGCACCTTAGAAGAGATCTGAAATTAATATATGAGTGATCACAGACTGTGACTATGGGTAGACATTTCTTTGCACAACGAAACCAAAGAACTTAGCCTCTGAATGGTGTGGAGTATTTGATAAAGTCCGTGGTTAAAATGCTGGAGAACAGGTGGATGGAAATTCAAGGAATGCTGTGTGAGAATGAGCACTTTCCAAATTATAGTTTAGTTATAGTATATAGTTTAGTTATAGTATAGTTTCTCTAATACTATCTACTGGGAGAGGGAAGGCATGAGAGTCTTTGAATCCTTTCATGTATTTTATGTTTATATTTACATTTTCACTGTCCACTCTGAGGCCTCCTGGTTTCTTATAGAATTCTAAGCATGGGCTGAGTTTCTACCATTAGTGTTTAAGATGAGGTCTCTACTGCAGTCTCCTTGTCCTATCACTCATTCCAAAGTCTTGGTCACAGTGTATCTTCTTGACAGGTGTGTGTGTGTGTGTGTGTGTGTGTGTGTGTGTGTTGACAATGAGGAGAAGACATCCCACCACTGATACATTTTCTGTAGTGTAGGAAGGAAGGAATTCTTGAGTTATAATGGCCTTAATGGCTTATTGTTGCTATTTTTTCAACATATTTTGTTCTTGTCAAAGACCCTATTTGGGGATTATAAACACATATGAAATGCATCTCTGTTAATAATGGTGGATTTGACACATTTCATTGCCTGTAATATTATATTCATAAAACGTTTCCAGTGAATGCTGAGCTATGAAGATTCAGGTGATAGGCACAACAAAAGGATGTTGAGTTAGAAACAGCAGGTACCAAATAGTCACCTCCCTGTCAATTTATCACCCTGTCTTTATAGGATATATAAAGAAGGATGTAGCCTCCACATAAAAGTGTCTAGATACATAATAACATGAAAATCTCATGTTGAGTACACCATGGTCTAGGTGTATATCTTGCTAGTCTAGCTAATGACTTCAGAATATAGTTCATTTAATGATGGAAAACACAGCTAATCTGGTGTGAACTACTTGTGTGGTATTTTTTTTATGTGACTATGTATGAGGCCCAAACTGTTTTATGATTCTGACAACAACAGCATCGATGACTTGTTGAATGTTCCTCATAACCATCCACTCTCCTACAAAGGATCACATGTCTGTGTCACTCAGTCCTTCCAGTCACTGTGGAAGAGATGTCCATAATCCCTGTTTTATAGAGGAAGACACAGAAACTTAGCAATTTTAAGGACTTGGTGTTGGTCAAGTTTTGGGTGAGAAGTGGAGATGCTCATTGATCTGACCTTTACATTGAATCTGTAGACGTATGTAAACTAATAGAAGTGCATGACATGTAAACACAATGACTTCTACCACTCAATTTTTTTTATATTTAAAATTTTTTATATTTAAAGTTTGTTTAAATTTTTGCAAAAGACTTTGATATATATTGTTTTTAAAAGAATGGTGTAGTTTAAACCTAGTAAAATTTAACTAAGCAACTTCATGATACTTAAGGAAAGTAAATAATACTTAAGGAAGGAAAAATACTTAAGGAAGGAAAATAATGTTTAAACTGTGAGTGTGTGTGTATTTACCTATATGTAAAACACAGATACACATGGTAAGCAAGATCTTTACCACTAAATCACACATCCAGACTTTATTTATTTATTTATTTATTTAAGTTGCCTATGCTTTTGAAATTGTCATGAGCAAAAACTACCACCACAAAACCCCCCACAAAAACCAAAGCAAAACCAACCAACCAACCAGCCAACCAACCAAACAAACAAACAAAAAACAATCAACCAAACAAAAAAACCTCTTATCTATACCACTGGACAATTACTCTATGTTTTCTTCTAGTAGTTTTATAATATCCAGTGTTGTATATAAGTTTTTAAATCTATTTTAAGTTGTTTTTCTGACTAGGGAGTTCTAATTTCCTTTTTCTTCATATGCATATCTCATTTTCCTACCATCATTTATTGAAAAGACTCTCTTTCCCTAACATATATTTTGGGGCTCTTGTTGAAATTTTATTGATTATAAATGTATAGATTTATTTGTGTGATCTTTATTCTCTTCTACTGATCAATGTATCCATTTTGATGAGAAAACCATATTGGTTAATCACTATAGCTTTTTGGTACATTTTAAAGACAAGTCAAACGTTACATTTGGATATGAAGTGGATATTCAGTTCATTGGTCCATTTATTGATTGGATAATTTATTCTGTTGAAGTTTAATTATTTCAGTTCTTTATATAGTCTAGGTATCAATCACCTATTTTGTATGCATTTGGCAAAGATTTTATTTTTCCATTCTAAAGATTGTTTCTTCATTCTGATGATTGTTTCTTTCACTGAACAGAACATTGTTTTTAAATTTGCAACATACATACATAATGCCTGGAGAAGTTTGAGGACAAATTATAGGAGTAAGTTCTTTTAGCATGTGGGCTCCAGGGACTGGTGTTAGGTCATCAAGCTACATAGCAAAGGTTACGTCTTTGGGAGAATTGTCTACTACGTAATGGTGTCATTGCCAAAATTCTCTGTGCCTTTAGTGTCTCTATGTAGCTTTTCTTCTATTGCATACATGCTTGGGTTTTTAGAATATTATTCCTGGCAATCCATGAACACAGGAAGTTTCTTCCTCTTTCAGTATCTTCTTCATTTTTTTCTTCAGTGTCTTAAAGCCTGTGGCCTCCACAGATTCAATACATTCATCAACCCCAATGGCCATCCTTTACCAAACTAGAAGGTGAATATTGCTAATACATATATTGAAATATAAAATAACTCAAATAGCCAAGACAGTACTTAGAAGAAAGACAAACCTAGAAGAATCATAAGACCTAACCTTGGGTTAAATTATCGACCCATAGTAACCTGGAAGCATGGTGAGTGGCAGAAAAACAGACATATAGACCCATGAAATTCAATAATGGACTAAAAATGAATATACACAGCTACTGCCAGCTGATTTCTGGAAAATATGTTTAAAACGTATATTACAAATCCTTACCAAATAGTGTTAAAAACTAGATTTCCACATAAGATCTGAAACTTTTAAGTCTCTAAGGAAACCCCTTCAAGATTTAGGTACAGGCAAAGGTTCTCTGAAAAGGGTTCCAATAGCAAGGGAAATAAATCCTGAAGTCAACTAGAAGGATTATATTAATAATGTGGTCCCATTTGTAGATTCTTGATCTTATAGCACAAGCCATCACTGTTCTGTTCATGAATTTTTTTCCCCTGTGCCCATTTCTTCAAGACTCTTCCCCACTTTCTCCTCTATAAGCTTCAATGTCTCTGGTTTTTTGTGGAGTTCCTTGATCCACTTAGACTTGAGCTTTGTACAAGGAGATAAGAATGGATCCATTCACATTCTTCTACATGCTAACTGCCAGTTGAGCCAGCACCATTTGTTGAAAATGCTGTCTTTTACCACTGAATGGTTTTAGATCCTTTGTCAAAGATCAAGTGACCATAGGTGTGTGGGTTCATTTCTGGGTCTTCAATTCTATTCCATTGATCTACCTGTCTGTCGCTGTACCATACAGTTTTTAATCACAATTGCTCTGTAGTACAGCTTGAGGTTAAGATGGTGATTCCACCAGAGCAATTGCTCTATAGTACAGTTTAAGGTCAGGCATTGTGATTCCACCAGAGGTTCTTTTATTGTTGAGAATGGTTTTTGCCCTACTAGGATTTTTTGTTATTCCAGATGAATTTGCAAATTGCCCTTTCTAACTCTGTGAAGAATTGAGTTGGAATTTTGATGGGGATTGCATTGAATCTGTAGATTGCTTTCGGCAAGATAGTCATTTTTACTGTAATAGATGGATCTGGAGGATATCATCCTGAGTAAGGTAATCCAGTTACAAAAGAACACACATGATATGCACTCAGTGATAAGTGGATATTAGCCCAGAATCTCAGAATACCCAAGAAACAATTTGTAAAACACATGAAACTCAAGAAGGAAGACCAAAGTGTGGATACTTCTTTGATCCTTCTTAGAAGGGGGAACAAAATACCCATGGAAGGAGTTACAGAGACAAAGTGTAGAGCAGAGACTGAAGGAATGACCATCCAGAGACTGTCCTACCTGGGCATCTATCCTATTTACAATCACCAAACTTTTGCAGATGCCAACAAGTGTTTTCTGACAGGAGCCTAGTAGAGCTGTCTCCTGAGAGGCTCTGCTAGTGCCCGACAAATACTGAAGTGGATGCTCACAGCCCTCCATTGAACTGAGCACAGGGTCCCCAATGAAGGAGTTAGAGAAGGGGTTTGTAGCTCCATAGGAGGAACAACAATGTGAACCAACCAGTACCCCCAGAGCTCCCAGGGACTACACCACCAACCAAAGAATATACATGGTGGGACTCATGGCTCCAGCTGCATATGTAGCAGAGGATGGCCTTGTTGGTCATCAATGGGAGGAGAGGCCCTTGTTCCTGTGAAGATGCCATAGGTTCCTACTCTATGCCCCAGTGTAGGGGAGTGCCAGGGCCAGGAAGCAGGAGTGTGTGGGTTGGTGAGTATGGGGAGGGAGGAGAGGATAGGGGTTTTTCAGAGGGAAAATCAGGAAAGGGAGCAATATTTGAAATGTAAATAAAGAAAATATCTAAAAAAAACAAAGCAAAACAAAACAAAAAACCATATAACTGCCAACAAAAATTGCTATAATCAGGAAGGCTTTCTTTTGATGTTTACTATAACACTGTTTAGAAATGATTTAAATAGGGATTTGGTTTTTTAAATTTATTAATTTACATTTTAAATGTTATCCCCTTTCCTGATATCCCCTCTGCAAACCCCCTATCCCATGCCTCCTACCTCTGCTTCTATGAGGGTGCTCCCCCCCCCCCTGCACCTACCCACTCCCACCTCACTACCCTAGCATTCCCCTACACTGGGACATCGAGTCTTCACAGGACCAAGGGCCTCCCTCCCACTGATGCCAGAGAAGGTCCCTTCAGTCCTTCCCCTAACTCCTCCATTGGCATCCCTGTGCTCAGTCTGATGGTTAGTTTCGAGCCTTAGGCTTTTGTTGTTGTTGTTGTTCTTTTTTGTTTCAGTAGTGAAAAAATAGGCTGGTGAGATAGCTTTGTGGAACAAAGTGATTACCACACAAGTCTGACGACTCAAGTTAGATCCCCAGAACACACATAAAGGTAGATGGGAGGAACAACTCTACAAAGGTGACTCCTGTCGTTGTTATAGAATTGACTTCTGACTTTCACATGTGTGCTGACACATACAACATATACATACATACATGTGCTTTTACATATACACAATACACACAGTGATGGGAAAAGAAAGAATTTTAAGATAAGCACAAACTAACATGGTCATGACACCAAGCCAGCTTTGTGGAAAGTAAATAAGTCTATACACTGAAAAGGAAGAATGACTGTCTTAAGCATGAGAAATAGTAGAAATCATGAGAGAAATAGGTAAGCAAGGGAAAGCCAGGAAGGCATCCAACTTGTCCAATACAGTAAGCTAGCAAACCACTGACATTAATAGGGAAAACAGTAAAGAACAAACAGTCTAAGAGACATCAACAAAATCACAGGAATTAATAAGCTAATGTCTCAACAATAACTTTAAATGTACATGGCCTCAACTTACCAATAAAGATACTCAGACTGGCAGACTGTATTAGAGGACTGTGGTGATTTGAATACGCTTGTCCCAGGGAGTGGCACTATTAGGAGATGTGGCCTTGTTGGAATAGGTGTGTCCTTGTTGGAAGAAGTGTGTCACTGTTGGGGTGGGCAATGAGATCCTCCTCCTAATCACGTGGGAGCTAATCTTTCCCTAGCAGCCTTCAGAGGAAGATAGAGAACTCTTAGCTCCTCCTGCACCATGCCTGCCTGGATGCTGCGATTCTCCTGTCTTGATGAGCCTATAAGCCAGCCCCAATTCAATGGTGTCCTTATAAGAGTTGCCTTAGTCATGGTGTCTGTTTATAGCAGTAAAACCCTAAGACAAAGATTAAATCTATCTGTGTGTACAAGAAATACATTTCACTGGTAAAGATACTCACAGTCTGAGAGCAAAAGGAGGCAAAACAATCAAGCATAGAAGCCAGAAAGAAGCTGGCTCAGCTATTCTGGAAAAAAATAAGCTTTAAGTCAAAACTAGTGAGAAATGATAATGAAAGGTACTGCATATTACTAAATATTCACACATCAAGGAATATGCGACACTTATAAATATAAATGCACTGAACAATGAGATGCCTGGTTTCATGAAACAAACTCTACAGGTCCTAAAGTTCAGATAGATGCTGATATAATAGTACCATGATGTAAATACTTCACTCTCTTCATTAGAAAGGTCATGCCAACTGAAAGTCAACAGATCACAAAGTTTAACAACACCATAGATCAAATGGACTTGACACAATACTTCATTCAACAGACACAGAATACACATTATCCTTAGGAGCCTGTGTACCTTGTCTAAAATGTCACATTCTAGGCCATAAATCAAGTCTTAACAAATACAAAAGAATAAAAATAATTTCTTGCATCTCATCGGATCACAATTCAATAAACTAGAAATAAGTAGCAAGAAAGAGTATGTTAACTATATAAATACATGGAAACTAAAAACCTAAAAAGTACACTCCTGAATGACCAGTCGGTGTTTGCAGAAATAAGAGAGGAAATGTAAAATTTCTTAGAATCAAATAAAAATAAAAGCAAACCTACCAGGAGCTGTGGAATGGTATTACAGCAGATCACAAACAAGTAATATAATTTTGCATCTCAATGTCCTAAGGGGGATTGAAAAAAAGAAAAAGGAAAGAAAAGAGTAATTCAAACGCAAAAGCGGTAGATGGCAAGAAATTAGAAATGTCAGGAAAGGAATTAATAAAATGGTGGCCAAGTTAACAATACATTGGATCTGTTAAAGGAGAAAGGATAGTTTCATTGAAGCAGTAAATTCTTTGTTTACTATTTATCCTAGTGTCTCAGAGCTTCATTTGGTTTTTTGTTT
This sequence comes from Mus pahari, assembly GCF_900095145.1. Taxonomy (NCBI): domain Eukaryota; kingdom Metazoa; phylum Chordata; class Mammalia; order Rodentia; family Muridae; genus Mus; species Mus pahari. Next base: position 88,192,582 of record NC_034597.1, read on the forward strand.
TTGTTTTTTTTTATTTTGTTTTGTTTTGTTTTTATCTCAGAGGAGCATCTTCTCAAATTGCACTACAGTAGGTTTATCCGAGAAAATTTTCTGGTGTTTTCTGTATCTGGAAATGTCTTAAAGGCTGCCATGGAAATTCTAGCCTAGCACATCTCACTCCATTTTCTTGCTTCCATTAGTGCCCCGATAAGTGAGCAGTTACAGTAATTGCCACTTTTCTGTAGGTAACAGGAAAAACCAAAAACAAAAACCAGGCATTACCTGTTTTATATCATTCTGTTTGATAGGAATTTTTTTGTGGAGTTCTTAGCGTTTTCCCATTGTCCTCAGTATTCTGTAGCTTAATTCAGAATGCAACAGGGTAGAGATTTCTTTTTAGTTGCTATGCCTGGCATTTATTGAACCTCTTACATCCAAGAGTTGGTGTTTGTTTTTTAGAAAATTTCCAGCCATTACTTCTTTTTACCTTATCTCATTATAACTTACATTAAGACTGCCTCTGTCTTTAAAATACTAAATCAGCTCCTTTATCATGCCTGAAATGCTCTTGTATCATTTTACTCGTAGATATATTTATTGATGCCTACTGCTTACTCATTTATTATATGTCATTATCTAACAATCACTCAATATTAATGTGTCAGATTCCCTTCTAGTGTTGGGATGCTATGGACTAAGACATAAACAGTGTAGTACAGTGGGTGTCGTGATAGCAAATCATTTCACCCGTCTCTTCCTGTAACTTTGTGCCCTCTGGGCTTTCTCAGGCACGATCAGGAATACACCACTTTAGATTATTTTAAACGACACAGAGAAACTAAAGGCCTCTTTTTCCCTGTTCTTCCTCCATAACAATGCAACCCAGCTTAGACTGGAACCTGCCGTCCTGCCAGCTCAGGCTCTTGGCTGATGGGCATCTGAGGCACACCCCAGAGCATGGCTTCTAACTTCCTTTTTTTCAGTGGCTACATTTCTGAAATAACTTTAATGTTTCCTATATTTTGAGTTCTTCTAAGTGAAGCCATTGTATTTTAAAAGCAAAAGGACAAATATATACTTTGGACCTGATTAGGCTGTTAACAAAACCCTCAATTGTGATGTTTTGTGAAAAATTCGCTAGAAGATAATAAGGTATATAATAAAGGTGAAATACTTTCTGTAATCCATAAATTTTCCACCTGGTGCTTAGGAAAAGGTGCAAGTGGTCTCACGCCGTGATCCTCACGCTAATTTACATTTTGCTTTCGAGATGAGATATGTGCCCTTTGTCTTCTTAGGTAACAGTGTGGAGATTTGCATTCCGCATGCTTAGCTGATCTGTGTGAGTCTTACCAGCATTTTCAACCAGGAGAACCTCTTGGATTCCTGATGGCAGAACTTCAGATCATTCACTGGCTTCATTAATCAAGATGTTTAGTTGAGAAGTGATTTACATGAGAGGCTCAGAAGCAGTCTTTTCCTCACAGGCACCTGAATTCCATGCTATCTTAGTTATTTTTCTCATTGTTGTGACCGAATAACCTGACAAAAAGCGACTTGAAAGAGAGAGAGGGCTTACTAAGGCTAATAATTCAAGAAGTGAAAGAGTTCCCTCGTGGCGGGGAATGCATGGTGGCTGGAGCCGAATGTCACATCAGACGCAGTGTCAGCATGTAAAAGGCTGGGTGAGCAGTGGAGGTTGGCTGTCAAATCTCCTGCACCCCACATCCCCATCAGGCAAGCCTCCATTTTCCTAAGGATTCAATGACCTTCCCAGAATGGTGTCAGCAGGTGGGGGTCAAGAGTTCAAACACACAAGGCTAGAGTGGAGAGTTCACAGTCAAACCATGGCTCTCTCTATCAAGTGGCTTACACAGCATGCTATTAAAGCATAACTTAAATAAAGTACACGAAGTGTCTTGGTGTTTATACAGCTTACATTACAATTGCTTACATCCTTGTAACAGTCACAGCAAACAGCACAGGCTTCCCTATGGAAAGTCCCCTTCTAGCCAGTCTTTACTGAAGTAACTGCTTTCTGAATTTTGTGATAACAGCATGACTTTGTCTCCTTTGGGGCTTTATTAGGATGGAATTGTCCATTATTTCTTTGTGCTGCTGGCATTGACGTACTTTCTACTTTAGAAAAGGTTTTCATTTTTGTAATTGATCTAATGAATATTACTTTTAGGGCAATCTTCAAACACTTTGCTTTGAATTGAATATTTGCCTTGTTTACTGGCAATGTGTTGGAGCTTAAAATATGTATGTAAGAGTATAGGTTTTATTGGTAAATCACATTAGGTTACATTCTGTCATTCCAAGTCAGGAAGTGTTTTAGCCTTTTCTATGCTAAATTGATGGTAGCATTCAGGGGAGCTGGTTAACTCCTAAAGATGTAAACTTCAGAGCCAAAGGGGATTTCAGCAATCACCTAACTACTCCACTGTCATTGGGCATCTGCTCTCAAACAGCTTTTGTGGCAGATGAGCTTTGAAAATAGAGTCAAGAATCAGATGGACAAGCTCTCTAAGGAAACTTATAGCAGGAGAGACAGAACACAGCCTGTGATGATGAGCTGTTGAATACAGGAATATGTCATGAGAGATGTGTTACTCTCATCTGACTTTGTCAGAACATCGCAGAAGGAAACCTTGAACAACGAATGGGTGCTGAGGTGAAGATGGGGTGAATGAGCAAAGGAAGGCAGTGAGAAGGCAGGGCAGAAGAATGGAGAGATGAGAAGGGGAGGAATGAGCCAGAGAGACCAGAATGGGCAATCCTCAGGAGGGGATGCTGTCAGCACTTCGGGGAATAACAGAAGCACTGAGAGTGATCACATGGAAAACACAGCAAAAGCAGCAGGGACCTCACAGGCAGGTAGACATCTCCAGTTCATCCTGGTATCAAAAGAGGCCCCTTAGAAGGGCTTCAAGTGTGCTCTTATACAACCAAACTTTCGGACATGTCTTCCAGTCTGTGGAGAGTGTGCTAGAAAGAAGTAAGACAGGAGCTGTGGAGATGTCTTCTTAGAGACCATTGCTTAGAACAAAGTGATCATGCTGATGAGAAGGTGATTGAATTAGGAGACAGTTCAAAGGTGATTACATCAGAATTTGGTAAATGGTAATAGATGTTAAGGGAGAAAGACAGCTTGAAGGTTCTTCACAGATACCTGTTTAAGCGACAAGACATTTGGTGGCACTGCTTTCTGAAAGGAGGAATAGCTATTGAGAGCACATCAATATGTGTGTGAGCATACAACCAGTGGAGAGAACCGTACAGGGGAATGTTGGATGGATTTTTTAATGAAATTTTCTGTTGTTTGCAAGATACTCAGATCTCCAACAGTGATATCCTGCAAAACCCAGCTGAAGCCCAGGAGACAAAGAGCTTGACTCATTACACCAATTTGATCACGATCCACAAATAAGTACCTTTAAAAATTGCTTGCAAAATGAGGTGACTCAGAGATAATTAATTTATTGTTTTCTCAAGTGAATTTCAAGGTGGACTTGTTCGATGAAATACTTGGAGTGAAGTTACTTAATGGTCAAGCAGGCTTCAGAGAAGCATTGAACAATTCCTCCCCATGAAAACATACAGGGCAGGTGCCTTAGTCAGGGTTTCTATTCCTGCACAAACATCATGACCAAGAAGCAAGTTGGGGAGGAAAGGGTTTATTCAGCTTACACTTCCACATTGCTATTCATCACCAAGGAAGTCAGGACTGGAACTCAAGCAGGTCAGAAAGCAGAAGCTGATGCAGAAGCCATGGAGGGATGTTCTTTACTGGCTTGATTCCCCTGGCTTGCTCAGCCTGCTCTCTTATAGAACCAAGTCTACCAGCCCAGAGATGGCACCACCCACAAGGGGACCTCCTCCCTTGATCACTAATTGAGAAAATGCCCCACAGGTGGATCTCATGGGGGCATTTCTCCAACTAAAGCTCCTTTCTCTGTGATAACTCCAGCCTGTGTCAAGTTGACACAAAACTAGCCAGTACAACTGACCCCTTGTCAACTTGACACACAAACACATCGCTATTAAGCCTCAACCCTTAGTTTCTTATTCATCCCCAAGATGTATTTAACTTTAAAAGTCCTACAGTCTTATATACTAAAGCTCAGTCCCTTTAAAATGTCTAATATCTTTTAAAAATTAGTCTCTTAAATGTTGGCTCCACTGAAATACTTTCTTCCTTCAAGAGGGAAACATATCAGGGCACAGTCACAATCAAAAGCAAAAGTTAAACTCCAACTGTCCGATGTCTGGGATCCAACTCATGATCTTCTGGGCTCCGACAAGGGCTTGGGTCACTTCTCCAGCCCTGTCCTTTGTGGCACACAGCTTGTCTTTTAGGCTTCAGCTGTCTGTACTTCACTGCTGCTGCTGTTCTTGGTAGTCATCTCCTGGTACTGGCATCTCCAAAATGCTGCTATCTTCCACTGTAACTTGGCTTCAACAATAGCCTCTCATAGGCTCTCTTCATGGTGCCAGCCTCAACTCCTTTGCATGACCCCTTCAGTCCTGGGCCATCAATTGCAACTGAGGCTGCACCTTCACCAATGGCCTTTCATGGCCTCTCACAGTNCTGAGCCTCAGCTGCTCTGTGTGACCCCTTCATGCCTTCAAAACCAGTACCACCTGGGTAACTCTTACACATTACCAAGTCCAGCCACAGCACAGGGCACAACCATGGCTATCTCTGGAACACAGCCTCTGTGCTCTCAGAAAACACTTCCCAGAAGATGTCACCTCAATGATGCTGGTCTCTTCTTAATCACCACTAATTTCTTAGCTCCAGCTAACCAGCATCAATAGTCCCAGTATTACAAAGGTTTCACTTTACTAGTTTTGGTATCTTG
>NC_034597.1:88197439-88200140 GCF_900095145.1 Mus pahari
AAAAAAAAAACAAAGAAGATGTCAAGTATCTTAGATTTCCTTTGGAGTTATGTCTTTTCCTTTTTTCTTTTACAGAACTGGAAAGACTGTGGCTACTATATCGTTTGAACGATATAGGAACCTCATGTGTGAAGATATGCAGTATTTGCTCAATTAAACAGGCTTGTTTAAGAACTTAGGACGGGAAGCAGCTGGGTAGTGTAGGAAAGCAAATTAACTAGAATATTCTCGCCAGTTTCATTGTCTCTCACCTTTTTCTATGGTGTTGGCGTTTAATATCATAGGTTTCTCTCAAATGAGCACTGAGTGCATGTTTTAGGGTATTTCTTACTTTCTGTGTATTCAAATCTCACATTTAACCATAAAGTATATTGTCAGGGAAAGATTGAATCATTCCAAACCTGTGTCCCCTCGTCTCCTGTCTTGTCTCCTGCCAATACTTTATTAATTCATTCAGAAAATATTTATTGTCTTCAAAGAGTCAGTTATTGCTTCCCATCCTGGAGCAGAATGGAGAAAGAAAAGAGCTTGTGGTTATCTTAGAATCCAACAGCAACACCATCAACTTCAAAGCCATATTTATGAAAGAGCACATATGTGCAGATGTGTAGAGAATTGAACCCAAGACCTTCCGTGAGCCTGGTGCTAAATGTGCAGTAAATCATCGTGTTCAGAGGATGTTTTCTTTATTGCTCAGCTCAATATGTGGTTAGTTTGTGCTTTCTCTCTCTCTCTCTCTCTCTCTTAATTCGATATTTTCTTTATTTACATTTCAAATGTTATCCCCTTTTCTGGTTTCCCCTCCAAAAACCCCCTATCCCTTCTCCTTTCCCCCTGCTCACCAACCCATCCACTCCTGCTTCCTGGCCCTGGTATTCCCCTACATGGGGGCATAAAACCTTCACAGAAACAAGGGCCTCTCCTCCCATTGATGACCAACAAGGCCATCCTCTCCTACATATGCAGCTGGAGCCATGGGTCCCTCCATGTATACTCCTTGGTATAGTCCCTGGGAGCTCTGTGGGTACTGGTTGGTTCATATTGTTGTTCCTCCTATAGGGTGGCAAACTCCTTCAGCTCTTTAGGTACTTTCTCTAGCTCCTTCGTTGGGGACCCTGTGCTCAGTCCAATGGATGGCTGTGAACATCCACTTACATATTTGTCAGGCACTGGTAGAGCCTCTCAGGAGACCACTCTATCAGGCTCCTGTCAGCAAGCACTTGTTGGCATCCACAATAGTGTTTGGGTTTGGTGATTGTATATGTGATGGATGCCCAGGTGGGCATAGGATGATATCCTCCAGATCCATCCACTTACTTAAGAATTTCATAAATTCATTGTCTTTAATAGCTGAGTAGTACTCTATTGTGTACATGCCCCACATTTTCTGTATCCATTCCTCTGTTGAGGGACATCTGGGTTCTTTCCATCTTCTGGCTATTATAAATAAGGCTGCTATGAACATAGTGGAACATTTGCATTATTTTTTTAAAGCTCAAATCTGATGAGATATGTCTACATCTGTAATCATGGTTCTGGGCAATGTATGATCTTTGTGTAGATTTGAAGCCCTACACTGATTTCATATATTTTCTTGATTCCATCCTCTATGTCTTTCTCCACTTCTTTCTGAGCTTCTGCAAGAGACGCTGCTACCATGTTATTCTCTTTCCTCATGCTCTATGCCCATTCTGCACATCCTAGCATACAATCCTTTCCCCACTCCCTTTGTCTTCATTGTTATTAAAATGCTCAATAACCTCAGATTTCTCCAAATAGAAGGAATAGCATTACCATTATTACTAGTAGCCTATTAAAGTATGAGTCATTCCCATGAAAATGAAATATATCTGCACATGTAACCTACTTTAGATTATGAGTTTCTAAAGCAAGTGTATGCAAACTTCTCCTTACCGGGACTTGTGGGCCAAATAGAGCCTATTCTGTCACTCTCTAAAGTCAGCCATCAAAATAAAAGCATTCACAAACAGAAACAAACAAAAAAGCAAAAATTTGTCTTAAAAAAAAGTGAAAAAACCCTCAGTTTCACAAAAATGTACAACTATAAACATTTGAATGTAATTTCACTTTGATATCATGAAATGCATCCCTTTCTTTTCATACAAGCATTCAAAACCTTCTAACAGTTCTTAGCTTATGGATCATGCAAATACAACATGGCCTTCCACTCCATTCAGTATTTTATTAACCCCTTTCCCAAATGACAGGGTTATTTAATGTTTATTTCATATTTACAGTTCCTGTACCCCTGGCAACCATCAATATACCGGGGACAAAATGAATGTTCTTGAAATTGGATGATAAACACACATCATTTTATGGTATCTTCCAACACAAACTGCAGTGATTGATAAATAAAACCTACTTAATTAGCAAGAAAATCATTTTTCATTTCATCCCCCGTGCAAAGTCTCTCTGAAGTATGCTATTCCAATTTTCTGCCCTAGTAAGTATGGTTTAGTGAGTATATTTAATGATTATATGCATTACCCCCAGGTCATGATTAATGATAAGAATTCTGGTGTTGCCAAGTAACATAGACAGAGAAGCTATAGCAAATTGAATTCCAAATGCTTATAGATGGGGTGACAACAGAAATTGCCTTTCTGATGCAGATTAAGTCTGTGATATATGTTAATTTTTTTAGTCTCTCTTTCTCTCTCTCTCTCTCTCTCTCTCT
>NC_034597.1:88203065-88206049 GCF_900095145.1 Mus pahari
CCAACTTGCTTCTTGGTCATGATGTTTGTGCAGGAATAGAAACCCTGACAAAGACAAAACAGGAATTGAAGAAAACAAAACTAGCTAATGACCTTATTGGCTGGTCTCCTAGAATAGAGGATCTGAATCCTGGCACTATAGATTTCTTTAATATTTTTCTTATCCCCCCCTCACTGAAGGGAGTCGAAACTGTACCACCAGCCAAGGACACAGCACTGGAAACAGGCAAATTCACAACACTGGCCTAAGGAGGAGTACACAGATATATGTCATGAATGTCTGCTGTAATGACTAAGTGAAGGTCTCCATTAAATTCATGTCAACCTAAGCAGCAACACAAAGAACACCATACTTGATCCTCCAAGATGTTTGTCCATGTGGCAGGAACAGAGCTTTTAGGTTCTTGTTGATGTTCTAGGAATACAAAGCTCACTCTCTCCTAGTTATAGTAAAGGCTTCCCCCCCCCCCATGGTGCCTTAGAGGAGCATTCATCTAACCAGAGAAACCCAGTCTCTGCTCTAGTAAAAAAAAAATCTTTAAAAATAGTGTATTTTATTTCTTCTTTGAAATTTTCATATATGTATACAATGTATTTGGATCATATCTATTCTCCACTATCTCCCTTCATCTCCAGGGTATCCCAACCTGTCCCTCTCCCAAATTCACGTCTTCGATAACAAATAATAATGGTGACTATTGTTAATCAATGTGAGTTCAACTCTTAGTGCTGACAAAGTGACATGGGTGTGGAGCCATCCACAGGGATATCAGCAGCCTACCAGCAGGCACACCTCTAAAAGAGAGTGACTTTCTCCCTTATCAGCCGACAGCTGACCTTAGCATCCACTTTGGTGCTGGGGCTTAGGGACTCTGTCCATGCCAGGCATGTGTTGGAACTTTAACTAGCTTGATCTTGTGCTGGTCTTACACAGCTTCCTGTGAATTGATGTGTACACTGAGTTTGTTGTATGTCTAAAGACATTTCACAGTGATCCTTCCCATCCTCTGCTACATACATTCTCTTCAATATAAATGGTTTAATATTGCTCATATTAATACCCACAAAGCTGCAATAGGTCTAATACAAAACACATTGGATGGGTCTGCAGGGATTGGTTGCATAGTGAGACCCCCTGTGCTTTTGCATCTTCAAACTGCCTTGAGTAATCTCTGCAATGGTTGTGGTTTGTTTTAGGATGGCAACCCATTTCTTATTATTTCCCTGTACTTTTACATATGTACTTCATAGAACACAATACTATTTCTATGGCATAAAGGTTTTCATAGATACAACTATGTAGGGAAAAAAGAAAATTGTGCAAAGGGCTCTGCATGTTCTAGTATTTGAAGCATCCATAGTTGGATTCCCATTTTTTTTTTTTTTTTTTGATTTTTTGAGACAGGGTTTCTCTGCGCAGTCCAGGCTGTCCTGGAACTCACTCTGTAGACCAGGCTGGCCTCGAAATCAGAAATCCACCTGCCTCTGCCTCCCAAGTGCTGGGATTACAAGCATGCGCCACCACTGCCCGGCTTGATTCCCATCTTGAGAAACCTGTTACTAATGGGAGATAGCTGCTTCATCAACAAATTCTTGGACAAAATATATTCATTGAGAAGAAGTTCTAGACAAGAGTAGCCCTGAACCTGTGGAAGCAGTTCTCTATTCAAGGCACAGAGTGGGAAAATATATCTGTCTTAGTTAGGCTTTCTTTCTTTTAACATTTACTTTTATTTTTATTTTTTAAGATTTATTTATTTATTTATTTTATGTATGTGAGTACACTGTCACTGTCTTCAGACACTGTCTTCAGAAGAGGGCATCAGATCCCCATGACAGATGGTTGTGAGCCACCATGGGGTTGCAGGGAATTGAACTCAGGACCTCTGGAAGAACAGTCAGTGCTCTTAACCACTGAGCCATCTCTCCAGCCCTTAAGCTTTCTAATGCTACAACAAAACACTATGACCCAAAAGGTAGTTGGGAGGAACAGCCTACACTTCTGCATTGCTGTTCATCACCAAGGAAGTCAAGGCAGGACCTCACACAGGGTAGGATCCTGAAGGCAGGACCTGGTGCGGAGGCCTTGGAGGACTGCCACTTATTGGATTGCTTCCCCTGGCTTGCTCTGCTTGCTTATTATAGAACCCAGGACTATCAGCCCAGGGATGGCACCACCCACTCTGGGCTGGGCCTTCTCCTATTGGTCACTAATTGAGAAAATGCCTTAGAGCTGGATCTCATGGGGGCATTTTCTCAACTGAAGCTCCTTCTCCTTGAAGACTCTAGCTTGTGTCAAGTTGACACACAAAAGCATCCAGTACAACATTCAGGTGGTCACCCAGGGATCATGCTTTGAGAGGTATTCTGAGGGATCCTTTGATGCAACTCCTATTATCCTAAGTGCTACTGCGTTTGGAAATTCATGAGAATTCAGTCTTTAGGGTCAAATGTGCCCTCACCTTACCCTGCTTTCTATACTCACTCAAAGGCATCTGTGGCACGCCAGTGATGCACAAATGCAGCTCTACACTCAGAAACAAAACCACCCAAGCCATTAAGACGTTATTGGTCTTCTAGAGATGGAAAACTAATACAGACAATAAGAGCTGACACTTACCTTACCTAAGACACCATGCAGAATAATTTATAGGTATTTCCTCACCTACTTAGCTTAATACGCATAAATTAGAAACATTAAAAACCTGTATTACATCTAGAGGCCTCGTTCTAAAGAAGTGGATATTATTTAAAGGCATGGAAGCAGTTTGGTGGAGAGGAAAAAAAACTGTAAAAATCAGCTAAGAGGTATGGGGCCTGTCCTTAAAAATTATTTCTATCCCTGGTGAGTCTACATTGGAAAAAACTAATTTATTTATTTTTTTATTTATTTATTTTTGGTTTTTTCGAGACAGGGTTTCTCTGTGTAGCCCTGGCTGTCCTGGAACTCACTTTGTAGACCAGGCTGGCCTCGAACTCAGAAAT
>NC_034597.1:88206689-88229284 GCF_900095145.1 Mus pahari
CACACACACACACACACACACACACACACACACACACAGAGAGAGAGAGAGAGAGAGAGAGAGAGAGAGAGAGAGAGAGAGAGAGAGAGAAATTCTTGGAATACTAAGTTCTTTGTACCATAAAGTTTCCAAGACTTTTTTTTAACCTTATAGATTCTTTGTCTTTGTGTATATATTATGGCTTCCAGTTTTGAGCTTTATGAAGTTCCTCTGTGTGTGTGTGTGTGTGTGTGTGTGTGTGTGTGTGTGTGTGTACATGTGTTTCTGCATCCATATGTGTTTCTTGTGCCTTACCTTTGATTCTTTTCTGTTTGTCTGTTTGTTTTGTCCAATCCAAATTTCATCTGGTATTGTTTTATCTCTAGTGTTAACCCCCATATATCTGTTTGTTTTTTAATGAGAGACAGAAAGGATTCAGATGTGAGGGGAGATGGAGAGGATCTTGAAGGAGTTAGGGGAGGAGGAACCATAATCAGAATATAAAATACTCTATTTTCAATGATAGAAAGAATGGAAGAAAAAAGTGAGCTAAGAAGGTTTTTTTGGCTACCTTAGTGGTTGCTATTTGTCTTTTTGTTTGTGTTTTTAAATGTACTTGTTTGGGGTGTGTGTGTGTGTGTGTGTGTGTGTGCATGCACGCGCATGCAAGTTATGACATACATGGAAGTTAGAAGACAACTTGCTGGAGTTGGTCTCTCCTTCTACTACGTGAGTGTCAGAGATCAAATTTAGAGTATCAGACCTGGCAGCAAGTGCCTCCACCCACTGAGTACCTGGCCAGCACAGTAGTTGCTATTCTTAATATTGCTTGAATTTCTTCTCTTCTCCCCAAGTGCTGTGCTGTTGTAATGTCCTAGGGCATAGCCCATACCTTCACTTGTCTCTTCTCTATTTTTCCTTTGGTACAAACAGTCTCGGTCTGAGAAAACTTATACATGCTGACAGTTTCTAAATTGACTTCACTTGTAAGATCTGCCTTCTAAGTCCTAGAGTTATATATCCAATTCCATACTGGAAAGTGCTCTTGAGTAGCTTATAGATCCAACTTCGATGTTTTCAAATGTAAATGCCTCCCTTCCCCAGCCCTGCATCTGTTACAGCTGATAAATTCATAATTCCGGTGTCAGAATGAAATCCTTGAATTCATTATTGACTCAATTCTCTTGGTCCTCACATTTTATTTTGTTAAGAAATATTAGAAGCCAACACTACTAGTTAATAAGTACAGTGACCTACCCTGGTAAGCTCTACTGAAGACCTACTTTTTTACAGTTGCATTTCCACTTTTTCTTTTTTGTTTTTTGTTTTTTTCAGTTCCCAAGAAGATATCTATATTTCTATAATATTCTTGCTAAAGATGCTATACAATACCATGAGAAGATATCAGATGAATGCAAGCTACAGAACACTCTAGAAAACACCTGACTGTTACTCATCAGATTTTCCTGGTCATATGACAGGGAAACACTGAGCATCTGTATAAACAGATCAGAGGAACCTAAGAACCCGACCCCTAAGATCTCTCTGGGCTCCACGAACAGAAACAGGTGCTCGAGAAGGACATTGGGGAAACACAGGAGGACAAAGAGAATTAAGTCTGATATATATATTTCATATATTCATATGGATATATGAATTAAAACCAGAGAAAAACTAAATACAATCTGTAATTTATGTTTATGGACATTATATAATGGGTATATAAGCTAACATTGGGATAAACTGTGTGAAGGACTTATGGGAACTCGTTCTATATGTGGTTTGCACCATTTCTGCCGAGTAAAAACTATTTCACACCAAAAAGAGATCTTGCTGGGTCCTCCTTCATAATTGCTGTAGAATTAGACCAGTTAACATCTCCTTGAAAGCCACTTTGGATCATGGTTTTAATATCCATGAAGCCATTTTGAGCTTGACCACCGTCTTTCCGTGGGTATTACCTTCCCCCTTTGTTTGAAACCCCATCAATCGCTGTTCACTGTTCAACAAGCCAAGATTGAAAATATCTACATGACACCCAGGGGGTGGGGTTTTCAGTAAAGAATTGGATTTGGGGAGGGGGGGGATATCAAGAGAAATAAGTTTGAGAATTATTTGTCAGTATGTGTGGGGTTTTTGAAACCAAGTTTGAATGTGTGTGCCTAAGGGGAAGCACTGACAGAGAAGTGAGCAGGAAGGACTGAGCATGGTTCACTGCAACCTGAGTTGCAATGGAAATTCCCAGTGGTCTGATCTTTTTACAGTTGCGAGTCATCACCATCACCATCACCATCACCATCACCATCACCATCACCATCACCATCACCATCACCATCACCATCACCATCATCATCATCATCATCGCCATCCTTACCACTTCCATCACTATGAGCTATCTCCTAAAACTTAACACATGAATGCAGAGTGTAAGAGATCTTTCCTCTTTTTTTCTGCCCCCCCCCCGGCAATGTATTCCATGTACCCCACAAGTCGAGAATTCTTCTTGGCAGAAGTAGTGTAGACACTCTACAAACACTTGCTGATGTGTTTAACGAGAGGTAGGATAGGTAAGAACCGGAAAATACTTTGGTAGGAAAAGTAGAGCAGACAGCGTGACTCATGGCAATGGCCGCCCTCCACTCCATATAGAAAGACAAGGCATAAAGGAAGAGAGGTAGTGACATTTTCTGTGACGATGTCCAATAGGATACTCATTGCATAGCTCTGCAACTCAGATGGCGGCCTATCAGGGATGCAAGGAGACATTTGGAAATCTCTGGTGATTGTGGGCATGAGAAGAATGACAAAGGCAGGCTGCTTCAAATCTATGTATCCACGAGAGGTGGTGGCAAAGGTGGATGCACCCCTAGAAGGCAAATGGCGGGGTGGCTGAGGTGGGGGGATTGATTAGGGAGTGATGGAGTTCAGAAACGAAGATCACTGCATATTAGACACATGCTTTGGCTCCTTAAAAATTTGACAGAACTCTAGCTGACTTATAATGAACAAGGGGAAGGGTTAGAGGATTCAGGTAGTTGCTCATCAAAGGGCGATGGATAAGACCTTCAAATGCCAATTCCATACAAACCAATCCAGTTTTAACATAGGTGACATTGTTCAGTTATACCAAAGCCAGAGTTGGGGCAGGGGACAATTGTGCCAGTAGTGAGGTACGGAAGGGACATTGTACTCTTAATTTTGTAAACCCCAACCATTGAGGGGACACTGGCAATTCTGTTGGTCTTTCTGACTATCACCTTGTCCTTTCCTTGGCACACAACTTTGTCACTACAGCTTGTACTTGGCACAGATTTGATTCATCAGGGAAGACTGAACTGTGTTTGCACGCTTTAAGGCAGAGATGAAGTCTACTTTGGCAGGCCCCACAAGGAAAGACAGAAAAGAAAATAAGAACTATAGTCCTCTGCAGGCCAAGATACAGGATTAAAGACACTCGATCCATTTTAGAAAGGACGTCTATTAGCATGTGTTTACCCAACGGGCAGCTTCCTCTCCTTCCAGACTCTGGTCTGGTCCTTTCCCATTAGTTTGAAGTGGAAGAAGTGACATCTTACATGAGAGAATGCTGTGAAGGAAAAAGGAAGACTCCATTGCTCCCCAGCACCCCTCCTGGGGTCCTCGTGTTTAACCGGCATCGCCTTGGAGAATCTCTCTTGCTCGTGTTTATAGGACAGCATATCTTCAGAAATAATAAACACTTGCAACTCAGCCCCTGAAGCTCTGCGATAAACAGCGAACAGAGAATAATAGCAGGATTCCCATCTCATAACTGACCTGAGATCCCCTTGACAGGTCTAATAGGACCACGTGTTCCTGAAGTTGTGACAGAAAATCAGATTCGAAGGGAGCATACTGCTATAGAGGCTGAGTGACTTGTTTTAATACAATCTGAGTTTTTAGATTTACATTCTCTGAGACTGAACTTAAATGAACTGTCCCTCTTTTTTAGATAGCCCAAGAGCGGAGCTACACCTCATCTTGAGTCACCTCGCTAGTTATTATTGCCTGTTGATTTTGTAATAAAACATTCTGATCGAATCTGTGATGTCTGTTTGTTCTTTGTGGAAAAAAAAAGAACAGCATATATTTGCCCATTTAAACCTAAAGTGGAAAGTGTAAAATTTTCTTATCATTTGTTTTAAAATGGAGTGCAAAGAGAATTCTAGCAGGAACCTGGGCAGATAACACAGCGAGCTTTACATCTCAGGGCTGGAATCTGTCTTTCATTGGTCAGTGTCGGTTTGAAAATGAAGGAGCTTGGAGAGGACACACGGACTGAGTCAGTGCATAGAGACCCGTGCTACACAAGCCTGGTGGCTTGAGTTCTATCTCTGGGACCCACATAAAGGCGAAGGGAGAGAACCGACTCCACACACTTCCCGTTTAACCTCCTGGGACGCGCTGAGACGCGTGAGAGCCCTATCATGCATACGCACCCACACGTTCTATAGAAACACTTTTTTGTTTTGTTTTGTTTTGCTTTGCTTTGCAGACAAGAACAGGAATCAGTGTTTCGAAGCCTCCCGTAATCCTTTATGCTCTGGCTTGAGCACAAAGACAGTCTTCGATTCTCAGCTTGCCAATTAGTTGTTTGCAATTAGAACGCATTTCCTCAGAGAGGGAGGATCCCCCTCCCCACCCCCGCAGCCCCCTGCTTCCTTCATCTTTTAGTGTGTTTCCAGTGTGAGTGCGCACGCATTGGAGACCTGAGCACACCAGGAGTGAATGAATGTCTGTGGGATGAGCACCTAAGCAATTAGCCAATGGCAAAGTGCTCTGTTGGATTCCAGGGACCAGGGGAACCTTTCAGACACGCTCAGCTGTTGTTCTTCGGAGCCGAGGTCCTGGGCCTACCCTGGGAGGCTTCTCAGCCTACAGCTAGTGTGATGGAGTTGCCCCTACTCTTCCTGCACACTGCCAATCAGAGTGTAGCTGGGAAGGTCAGGGGAGGGCTACATACATCTGGATTGCCTTTGTGTTTCTGGGCTGTGAACCCCGCCTAGCAACTTGTCAAAGCCCCACCAGAAGAGTCTCCGATTTCTAATGCCCCTTCCTAAAACGTTTGAATAAAGATGGGAGTTTGAAGGAAAGGTAGCAAAAATGGTGAAAATTTTGTGTCCATTTTTAAAAAATGACTTACACACCCAAAATGGCCTCCATCTTCAGATTTTTTTTTTTTTTTTTTCCCAGTCAGGCTACCTTCTTGTCCCAGTGGTGAAAGCTGGGATTTTATTTAACTTCTTTACTTTCATAAGCTCTCTGGAGTCCTGGCTCCAGTTGTCCATGGCAGGCTCTGAGAAGGTTGCCCTGCCCGGATTCACCCATGTCTCGGTAAATCTGAGATCAGCGATGGTGTTTTTCCGGGGTTACTTCAGGTCGAAGAGATTTATTTGCATGAAAAGTTTTTTTTTTGCATCTGGAAATATAAACTGCATGCTTCCTAATCACATGTGGAGCAAGGGAAGTGTTTTATTAAGGCCCCAGGCCAGACTGGACTTACGGACTTTACATAGGAGCAGCTGTAAGCATGGCAGCCTGTTGTTGTAAGGAGCCACGAGCCGAGTTGAGGTCAGGTGGAGCCCTGGGTTCTCAAAAGTCCTTTTGATGGCTGCTCTTAGGAAAGAGAACTGAATAAGCAGAAACAAAAATCTGGAACTCCCCCCCCCCCCCCGTAAATAATCAAGTCTTGGGGAGTTGGGGGTGAGGGGTGGGGGGAGAAGCCTGAGAAGTCTACACTCAGGTTGAATTGTTACACTGGAAATCTGAGAAGATGAAAGGTGAGTGAGTGATTAAGACGGTTTCGGTCTCAGCGCTGGCGAGTGTGCAGAACTCTTTTTTTTTGGCACAGCTCGCCGAGGCAGAATCGTTCCACCCTTCCCGGGGCAAAGCTGGAGGCTGAACGATTAAGGACAGTGCAGGTCAGAGGTGAACCGTGGCAACTTATTTATTTGGGAAAGCACACAGAAGCCCTTGTTAACCTTGGCTTTGGGAGGCTGAGCTGTCAGTCCCTCGTGTTCACGATCCCATTTTCAATGTAGAAAGCTCTCGGAGCCTCTAGTATCGAAGCAGAATCTGTGTCTCTCAGGTAGAAACATGTTGTCCTGCACGGTGCCGTAATACTGTGAGGGCTGGCAGCTCTCTCCCGCAGATGCCTATCATGTGAGGTACTCTTTTGTTCCTATGGCTTTAGTTACTATTTTAGGAAAGAAGCTCCTTTCTTTTTTTTTTTTTTTTTAAAAAAAAAAAAAAGACGGGGTACAGCAAAAGCAACTGATTATGTTTCATTTTATTTTTTAAACTAACCTTTGGGCTCACTACTCTTTTAGGGGCCTGATTATGCTCCTCCTTCCAAATACTCATGGTCTTTTCATCTGGGGGTGGGGGTAGGGGTACACAGCAGCAAACCATTATTGTTTGCTGACTGGTTCTCCTGTGAGCTTTAATGACAGCTTATGCAACAATCCGTGATACAGTATTTACCTGGATGTGGCCACAACTGTGCTGTAAGCCAAGAAGGAGGGAGGGGGGTGGGCGGGGCGGGGAGTCAGTCCCTTGTGCGTGAGAAGCTTCTAGATACCCTGGGGTGACTTCATATAATTCTAAAATAGCAGGTAGCTTCTTGCATAGCTAATCAAGGTATCAGTGCCTGGAGCGAGTGGAGGTGGCTGACAGTGTACTTTGGTTTCATATGCATTCAGCTCTTTTTGAGTGATATGAGCTTAAGTCCTGTTCTGGTTTCTCTACTCTAAAGGTTCATGCGCTCTAAGTTGGCACATAGCCTCCCTGGTAACCTGGCAGCTCTGAGCTCTGAAGAAGGGGCTGACCTTAATGTCTTACTGGTGTTTGTTTGTTCTACGGTGGTGAGAAGGTTGGTGAAGCTGAATAAAGGAACATTTGGGTGTTTGTTTTGCTCTCTCTCTCTCTCTCTCTCTCTCTCTCTCTCTCTCTCTCTCTCTCTCTCTCTCTCCATGCACCCTTTGGTTTTCAGTCACTGCTGAGCAGGGGACATGGGTGACTCACTTGAAAGACTTGAAATTCACACTCCAGGAAGGTAGAAAGAATTGAAATTGAAAGAAGTTGCTTGCCTTTATCAAACGGGCAGGTCATTTCTGGGGAAAGCAGTCCCTGGGTCAGAGTGAAGGCGAGAGGCTGACACACCCTTAGGTAGCTGACACACCCTTCCAGCATCTGCAGGTGGCTTTGAGTTTTTATTTTGTCTGGCCAGACCTGAGTAGCCTTTCCTAGTTTTTTCTTTCCTTTCTTTCTCTTTTTTTTTCTTTTTATGTCTCTTAGCTGGCCTTGAGCTCTCTCGCTCGTGAGAGGATAATCATGAATTTCTGGTCCTCCCAGCCTCCATTTCTTCAGTGCTAAAATTACAGGCATCTGGCTTATGAAGTACTAGGGATCAAATCCAGGTATGCACCCTGCCAACTGAGCCGTCCCCATCCCAGAGCAGTCTTTCTGACTCTGTGTGGCCCTCTGGTTTAGTGCACAAAGAAATAGTTTTTTGTTAGGACTCTCTTCTACTGCCTGAAGTATACCTGTCTTGTTAAACAGGGGGCTCTGAGTCACATTTATTGCCCTGGTGTTCAGGAATCAAGTGGGGGGGGGGGAAACTCTATGTGCAAAGAGCCCATAATTTTACTCAACTAGATATTTAGCAGCTTACGTGAAATAACAAGAACCGTATTCACCCAGGCGCCATCCAGGAAGATCCGGTGGGTATTTTACATTCCAGTCTAGGAAAGGAAAAACATAATTTTTTTTTGATACTTTCCCAAGATATATGGTTATTTTGGTATGCAGAGCGATAACACAGAGTGCAGCTTTAAAGCCGAACCAAATTCTGCTGGGCCAGAAGGATTTATTGCTGTCAGTAGAATGCGGGCTAGTCAATCAAGTTGAATTTTTCTTCTGAATCAGTTGATGAGAGCTCGCTCAGGCAGCCACTTGCTTTTCTGCTCTGTGCATTCACATACTGTTTGGTTTTCCCCCGTGCTTGGCTGACAGGCATGGCGTCCACAAATGTGCACTCTCTCTGTGTTCCTCTAAGGCTTGGCCGGAAGCCCCCCCCCCCCCCANGGATAGTTTGATGTTCTCATAATTTTCTCTTTCACATGCTCAAAATTCACTGTGACTAAGCAGAAGAACTCCATCCTTCTCCCTCCTGCAATCTCAGACTCCTCTAAATTATAGTCTACCATGGAGTAACCTCCCCAGCCTGTAGTGTCTCCTTTTGATCCTTCTTTCGTGCCCTCTGTGTCTGGATTGGATTCCTGTCACATGAGGTAGAGCAGGGGGCTCTGGCTCTGCACAGGTGGGAGTCAAATCCCTTCTGACTTAGCACTTAGGGCATGAGATCTATCATTGCCCTGTAATGCACTGATAACGAGAGGACTTCCCTCCTACTTCCAAACCCAAACCGTGCACTCTGCTAGGCTAGCTGCTGCTCAGTGACAGGGTTGTGCTTTCTTTCCATTGGTCTTCCTTCTCTGGCGTCTTCTCTTCCCACAGCGGTGGGACTTGTCTTCCTTGCACTAGGAATTCATCAAGCCCCTACATTCTTTAGCCACTCCCAGTCATTACTGGTCCTGTTGGTGGAGGCCTTTACATCCATTCCAAGTCCCTCCTGTCCCACATCCTTCACCCAAAGTATCTACTCTGGCCTCCATCGTAACAGACACCATTGCTTTTCAGTCCATGTGTTTAGCACCCCTGTGCCGTTGTTTTCTGTCCCTGCCACTTGCTAAGTTCTCCTCACCCCTTGAGGGCCTGATCAAATGCCATCACCTCCAGGAAATGTTCTCATTTCAACGCGTCCCTATGTCTTTCCTGGCTGTCTACATAGACCGAGTTTCCTGTGGCCATGAGTTTCCCAGTACTTTGCTTCTGCTTCAAGTAAGGACCACACTGCTATATGTGAGAATAGAGTTTGTATCTGTCTCCTCTGTGGGACTCTAAATAAGTTTATGCCAAGAACTCTGGCTTTAAAAAAAAAAAAAAAACCAGTACCCACTTAGTCGTAGGCAATCAGTAAATGTTTTAGAATCAAATTGAAGTGGAGTACTAAGTGGTTGCCTTTGAATATGGGTGGCTGATCTGGGGCCACTGATCTGGACACATCTATTATAGACTACAGTGAGTGCAGCTTTGGAAACATGCTAATTCAGAAGACTGAAATGAAGACATGTCATCATATCTTTGACTTACAGCAACAGAGGTGGTCCTCATTCATCCCAGATTGTGGGGAACATGTCACTTGGCCACACACAGAGAGGATAGGGGTTACTGTTTTGTACTAAAAGGAGAGACAGAGAGGGGGGAGGAGAGGCAGAGGGGGAGGGAGAGGGAGACAGAGAGAGAGAGGAGAGAGAGAGGGAGAGTGATGCTAAATAATCTCCAAAATGAGGTTCTTGGGAGAATCAAGATTTCTTTTGAGATTAGAATGAGTTCCTAGATTGTGCCAATATCACAAGAGAAGGCTTGTTCTAGCACAGCATGGAACATATGTTCTCATTAGCTGAAAAAGTTGATTAGTTTTGCAGATCGGGACAGTGCAAGATGCCTGTGGCGAGGATGGCTCTCACCCACGAAAGCCACTTTCCCTCCCTCCCCCTCCCCCGCCCCCCAGTAGCAGAGTCATTGCTGAGATGGGATTGAGTGCTTAATTTGACCGTAGTGTCCAGATTCCCTTGCAGCTAGATCCCAGGGAAAACAGTGCCCTCAATAGTAATGCATGTGAGTTCCTCTTCACATATCAAAGGAAAAGAGCTGGTGCTGGAACTTTGGTTTTCCCCCTCTCCCACTTGGCTGGAATGAAAGTCCTTACCTTGATACTGGAAGGCAGTTGTGGAGTGTGACATTTCTGTTACCTTGGCTCTCAGAACCCCTGAGTAAAGAAAAGTCTCCTGGTGAAATTGGAGCCGTGTCAGCCATTGCCTCGAATTTGTTTTAGCAACTGCCATTTCTTTGATAAAGTGTCTGTCCTTTTTTCAAGCATATAAAACTAGCAACAAACATCTATTGAACATTATGTTAAGCCCTGGGGATATAAAAACATGAATAAATGTGTCTCAGTCCCTGACCTTAAGGAGTTTATAGTCAGATTGGAGAGATAAGACACATAACCATAAAATGAACCATGCAAGGTAGGCTGTCGCTCAAACCACAGCAAATACATAGCAGGGCAGACAGAGTCCTTTAGGCCAGTGTGGGCCAAGAGGACTCAGGAGGTGGTGAGCCTTGAGAGAGAAGGGAAAGCAAAAAGCTGTTGTCTCCCACAGGCCAGTGCAGCAGCGTTTGTTTGTTTGTTTGTTTGTTTGATACTAGGATCCGTAAGAGTACATTTATCCTGGTTTAGATGAAGTAGCTAGTTCACCTCAGAGAGTGGTAGAGTTACCTCTGGGGGAGGCTGTTGGGATAAGGCCGAGGGAAGTCTTGAGGACCAAGTGGCCCTGGGAATCACATTTCTCAGTCCTAGATGCTGTCTAAGGCAGCATCACTGGGTGCTGATGTGTAGCTTCCAGCAAGAATGTAGCCACTCAAGCAAGTGTTTTTCACAAACCTATTGTCCTGGGGTCTTAGACAGAGCTGTGAGGATTCTGATTCAGTTCCCAAAGTGCTCTTTTCTTACAGACAGCTGATCAGTGGACCAAAGGCATGGTGGTCATCGCACCGAACAGCGGGGGAGAAAACCCCTGGTCAGGTGCAGCCCTTGCCTTTTAACCTCGCCTTTAAAACAAACTTCCTCTCACCTTCCAGCTCTCCTATTTTCTACGCCCAGGCCCAGTGAGTTCTCACTGTACCTGTCTTTGTGTAATCACTTCTTTAAAAAACAAAAGAATGCAGGTAAACTCCGCATGTTTAAGCTTATTCTTCTTTCCTCACTGGCGGGCATTTTATTGATTTCCTTGTCCCAGAAGTCCTGTTGAGACTCGGTTCCTCTGTAGTCAGTCTTGTTTGTTTGGATTTAGCAGCCACCTAGCAACAGAGTCCTTGAGGGAACTCTCCCAAACAATTGCTACCTACATGCACCTCTACCACATTGCAGAGGTTTTTCCAGCTATACAGCCTTCTCTCTCTTTCCCTCCAGGAGCGCTTATCACTAAAGTTGAGAAAGTACCAGCACCTTGTCTTTGCCTCTGAGAAGACTGGGCCCGTGGAAAAGTTACTTCTCATTGTTTTCCGTTGTCTATCTCTCCAGTTAGACTTCCTTGTCTTGAAAGGTGCAAACGGTTTAGACAGAGGGGGCTCCCTCGCAGCTGGCAACATTTGAGTGCTATCTCTCAACTTGGGCGGGCTGACATTAGCTTCAGTGTGAGGTTCCCTCAACATGTGAGGTTGGAAGGGTAAGATGCCGGAACAGTTTTCTGTGACCCTTTGTCCCGGACTGATCTTTTCCTAAGTTGTTGGATCTGATGAAGGAGCTAGTTGTCTAAACATAAGAAATCTTCCTGCCCTTAAAAGCTTGAACTGTTCACAGTATTATTCCTGACAGTGTCACGAAACGTGTTAGAGAAATCTGTTTAACAGCTCCAGACAGGAGACACCTTTTGGGACGCAGTTAAAGAATCTCAACTGGAGGCTGAAATCTCAGTGCCCAAGTACTGAAAGTTGCTGGCTTTAATCAAGAGGATGGAGGCAATAGCCTGGCAGTCTATTTTCCTTTTTGTGATTTTTCTGACAAGTTACGTTTACATAGGTTGTGATATAGTTCTCTTTACGTGATAACCATGTGTTTCCTACCTTGCATTCTATCAGTTTGAGAAGTGTACCTATATTGGTTCACAGGGAGAGATGCTCTAATATGGATGTGGAATGAGCGATGTGCCTATTTATAGTCTCTCAACCTCTAATGATTTTGCTTGGATTTTCCTTTCTCTTCTGGCCAGTTGCCAACTCTTTCTCAGCTTTGTCTACTCATTCCCCCATTTTACTTAAGTTAGTTACTCCTCTGTTTTTTGTTTGTTTGTTTGCAGAGTTGACAGTTGGAGAGAGAGAAAGGTAGGGAAGGTTAGATGGGAATAAGGTTTCTTTCCTGTCAATAAAAATGTTCTGCGATTGATTGTGCTGGTGCACGAACACAGTGGACTCTCCTTATCTTTGGATTGATTGTGCTGGTGCACGAACACAGTGGACTCTCCTTATCTTTCTGTGATTTCAGTTGCCTGCGACCAAGCTAAGTTTGACAGTATGGAGAGAAAATTCCAGAAATGCAACTCGTAAATTGTAACTTGTGTGCTATTCCGAGATTTCTGATGGATCCCTAAACCCTACCTGCATGTTCAATTATCCCTCTACCTTGGTGTCCCTGGTGAGTATGCTATCTGCCACAGGTCCTTCATGGCTAGCAGACTGACTGTAGTCATGTGATAGCATAATCCTTTTTATTTCACTGAATGATCCCCAAGTGGAAGATCAACATTGGTAGAAATTTGAATTTGCCAGAGACATGCTATAGAGTGCTTCCTTTAAGTAAAAAAAAGTGAAAATACTCATAAGAAAGGGGGAAATCTATATTAAGGTTATTAGGGTCTATAGTCCTTTATAAGGTCTGTAAATCATTATTGAACTCTTAACTCTATTTGCTTTGTAAATTAAACTGTATTATAGCTATGGATGTACAGGACAATTCATAGTATAGAATGCAATGTTTGATACTATCTTCAGTTTGAGCCATCTACTGGGGAACTTGGACTATTCCCCTTCATGGAAAATAGGAAAATACCATTTACAACAAAAGAAATTCAATGTACACACTGTGTGTGTATATATATATATATATATATATATATATGTGTGTGTGTGTGTGTGTGTGTGTGTATGTGAATTTTATGATATATAAATTAAAGCCATAGAAAGCCTAAATGTGTAAGTGAATTTTAATAATCTCTATTAATTATTAATATGACCTGGCCAGTCCCAGGCAGAGTCCTATGGATTTATTTAATCTGCTCTTGCACAATTACTGGGTGAATTACCCCTAATCTATCTTTCTAAGGCTAGATTGTTAATCCCCAGCTGTGTTCCCCCAAACACTTGCTGTCTGAGTCTTACCTGGGTTATTTCTGCCCCAGCAGTCTGTCCTAGGGGTGGGAGGGCACTTCACAAAAGCATGCGCTCCTGGTCCATCACATCTAATAGAAACCTCCTGTTCTCTCAGACTTCTTCCTTCACACTCCCCTTCCTTTCTCCTTCCTGTGACCTCCAGCCTGGTAACTCAACCCCTGCCTACCTCTATTTTCCCCAATAATTGGCTGTAGCCCCTTTATTTCACCAATAGTTTTAAACTGGGGAGCAAAGTTTGCATCACATCACTTCGTGTACCTGAGGATTTGCTCATGGGAAGTGGGGGAGGGCAATCAGATCGTGGAAGCCTGTATTTAGCTTTTGAATACATAGCAGCACCAGACCAACCCCCAGCAGAAATTTGTTTCAGATCTTAAAGGTTAAGCTGTCTCCCAGGAGACATCATCTTTCTGCTTGGCCAGATCAGCTTCTCCTCATTGCTCTATTCAGAAGTTCATCATGACATCAGGTTGCTATTCATTGTATTTTTTAAAGATTTGTTTATTTTTCATTCCATGTGTGTGTTGTGCCTATGCCTATGTATATGTGCATATGTACTGCATGCGTGTCTGCTGCTCAAGGAGGCCAGAAGAGGGAGTCAGATCTCCTGAAGGAGTCATGCACCTCCATAGGCGTCCTGAGAATTGAACCTTGGTCATCTTTGAGAGCTGCAAGCTCTCTTAACCACTGAGCCATCTCTCCAAGATGGCTATTTTTTAATTATCTTCAGATTCTGGATGTTTTATTTGGCCTTGGCTGAGGCATGCCAAGGTGTAAGGTGGTATCGATGACTTTGAAACGTTGCCCACTAGGAAGAAATGTGGTTAATATTAACATTTTATAACAAATTTAGCTTAGAGTCCATTGTCAATTTCTTTCACTATATAATGAAACTTTTATGAATACAATATTGAAAAGCTTTGGTGTTATTTTCCCTCACATTTGCACACACACATGCACTACCTCCAATAAATATAATTGAACGTGGCATACAGATGAATGTTTTCATAAATATGCTACAGCAATGATCCTTGCTTGGTGACAGTACTGTTGCTATTTAAATATAATACTCTCTTTGATGCCCAGCTCAGATACCAGCACTTCCCAGACATTTGATATATTCTCCATTCCGTTTCTGCAGTTATTCAATATTCATATTTTTTATAGGCAAAACTGTTGCACAGAAATATATGTTTTGGAACTTTTATGACTTTGCTAATAAAAATTCAGCATGTCACATGGCTAATTTTTAACTAAGGGAGATAGCCATCCTTTACTATTAGCCTCAAATTCCTCCCTGGGTCATGATAATGGAAGTTCAGATTGAGTCAATATCGCAGTATTTAACATATCAAAGTTCTATTTCATGTGCTCTCCACTTCTTTCATCGCATCCTGTCAGAAGTAATCAGTATTAGCAATTCAATGAGGAACCTCCTAGATCTTTTGCTGCAATACACATGAACTAATATGCAAGCATGCATACCTTCTTGTTTCATTTTTAATAAACAGAATAGCTTTGTGTGAAACAGCCTTTTTGTTCTAACTGGTTTTTTGTTTTTTGCAGAAATACATCTTGAAACTGGGCTATTCCTTTTAGCACCTTTGTTGTAATTGATGCTGTGGAAAAAAATTTTTTTTCTTTTTTTCTTCTTTCTCATCTTATTCTTTGGTATCAGAGAATAAAACCCAAGATCTCATAAGTACCGGGTCAGTAAACTACCACTAAGCTACACAAATCCTTTAGTGTTTCTTCAAGCATTCTCTTCGAAGGACAATTAGATTTCATGTTTGTTATCCCAAAACTCGGCTCTTCAGACCCTTCCTCTTGGTTGCTTCTTTGCGAGCAACTAGAAACATATACCGACTAGAAAGACGTAAAAGAAACATTGTTTGGGGAAATAATGATTATGCTAATATTTGGGTAAATGCACTGAAAGTGTCCTTTAAGCTTCCTGTCTGTTCACAGTGACAGAACTGTCACCTAAGTATCAGCTGCGGTATTTTTTTCTTATTAAAGTCACAATAAAAATAATAATAAGTAAATAAATAAATAATAAATAAATAAATAAATAAATAATAATAATAAGTAGAGGAAGAAAAAAAGTGACATGAAAATTTTAAAAAAAAGGAATGAAAAACAAAGCGCCCCGGCATAAGTGATATTGGTGTTCGCTAACTTTTTTTTTTTTTAAGATTTATTTATTTATTATATGTAAGTACACTGTAGCTGTCTTCAGACACTCCAGAAGAGGGCATCAGATCTTGTTACGGATGGTTATGAGCCACCATGTGGTTGCTGGGATTTGAACTCCGGACCTTTGGAAGAGCAGTTGGGTGCTCTTACCCACTGAGCCATCTCACCAGCCCGCTAACATTTTTTTTACTACATTATTAATACTTTGATACTGGTGTTCTCTAACTTTTTTTTTGCTACATTATTAATACTTTGATATTGGTGTTCGCTAACTTTTTTTTACTACATTGTTAATACTTTGAGAAATTCATACACAGTATTTTGGTCATATTCACTCTCTATTGTAGGGAGCATGTGAAGTCCTAAGTGAATATATATTGTTTGACGCGGGCACTACCATCTCAAGGACCCCAATGTCTCACACCCCAAATGGAAAAGCCTTCCCTGCATGAGGCTCAGAGCGATGACAACATCTCCCTCTGGCCTGAGTGCAAGCACTGATCGTGTATGCAGAAAATGTCCACTGTGTATCTGGATGTTTATGGACTACCCTACAGAGCTTGCTCCTACCAAGACTTGCTAAGCCTGCTTCCCTGTTCAATTGTATGTAATAACCCGCCTCCTTGCTTATCTGTCTGCAGCAGTCCTGCCTCCTGCTCAGCTGTATGCAGTAACCCCGCCTCCTGTTTCAACATTAATAACAAACATGCTGAACTTCCAGGGAAGCCATGGCTTCTCCATCAGAAAAATAGTTTCCCCAATCCCAGCTTTTCTGCTATGTCTTCATTCCTTTGCAACTCCAATCAGGTCAATCCCTGGGGCCGTACAAACTCGGGGCACCCTAGTCCTCTCCCTAAGTTCCATGATTCACCCCTACCTCCCTGACACCCCACTTCATGTCCCTTTTTTGGTTTGTCTTAATAACTCATGAACTCTAATTTGTGCCGCTTATATATTCCTGGGTCTGGGGCCACCCAGTGGAATGTGGCTGACCTACCAGGAGCCACACCCATAAAGAAAACTTATTCTGCTTCCCCCAGAAGCCATCAGATGGTAATAACTCCTCAGGGACAGGGGCTTGTGAACCCGTTTCCACTCCATGCTGGAGTGTTGATTGTTGACTGACGTTGTCTTGTATGATGCTTTCTATTCTTATTAACCACTCATGTGGATATGTCAACTTGTACTCTGCTCTGATTCATTTATCAAGTTCACTAAGCACCAGGCTGAGCCAGGTTTAGGCAGTAGTGATAAACAAAGTAAAATTTAAAAAAAAAAGAACCCCTGTGTTCAAAGGTTTGACCTTATCATGATGGAAAGAAATAACTATATATTTTTTAAAAATTATTTAATACATGAACAACTCTGCCTAGAAGTATGGAAGGAAAGTATTGCAGGATTTGTCTAAGAAACAGTCACCAGGGAGATTGCTCAGAGAAGGGATTGTTTCAGGCAAACCTGAATAATAGGGAAAACGCAGACATGAGATTCAAAGTGAGGCAAAGCAGTTCATTATCATGGTTGCCAGGGGCAGTCTTTGGAAGACATCAAATAGAGACATACTATAGCTACGATTTTAACTTCAAAAGAGGATCCACAAACCAATCAAAACATTGCTACTATGTTTCTAATTGGGGTGGAGCAATGTTTGATTTTACTATGGTAAGGGCAGTAGAGATGTAAGATTAATTTGGGAAGAATAACCCAGTGTTTTTAAATTTTTATTGCTGCGGCACACACAGTAGATGTCTTGCTGTATGTATGTGTGCCAAGATCTATTTGGGATGAACTATTTAAGCAACAACAAAAAGCCAGTGAAATATTGATCTTTGATGCCAGGAGATATAGACGCTTGCATTTAGCAATAGTCAAGTTCTGTTAGCTGTCACTGGGTTGTCTGAGCATGTGATATCAGTCCGGATAATACAAGGGTAATGCGTTTGCGTGTCACTTCTCAGGATAAAGCTGAAAGAAAGGCTTTCATCTGAGATTACAGAGATTGTGTAAGGGAGACCCGAGGATGGTTCAACTTTGATAGCTCACTGTCACCTATTACTGCAGCTCCTCTCGCTGGTGCTAGTCATTGAATTAAAACACATTTTCTGAAAAATCCTATACCTAGCACATAGATACATCATTACTGGACTAATATTCACTAAGGGAGCAGACGTGAGAGTTATAAGAAGTGGGCTGTATTCTCTGAGCAATCCGCTTCGTTACTCACCATCAGATTTGAAGACAATCAGTTTCCCTTTGTCACAGAGGTCCATAGCTCTTTACCGGGAAGCAGCCATCATGGAAGGGCAGAACACATCTATGGAATGCCAGTATATATATATATATATATATATATATATATATATATATATATACTCAAAAGTATTAAATACTTTTGAGTGCTATTTAGGTGTGAGGTATCCTCCAGGAGGTAACCAAAAGGGCAACCTCTTTGCCCCCTCCCTGCCCCCACTTCCTTTGCTAAAGACACATGTAGCTTGTCAGGTGTCATTTTACTGCTCGTCTACATTCCTGTGTCATGAGGACAGAGGAGCCACTGGTTCTAGGCAAAGGCTCAGCAGCATGGCGCTAAGCTGGGTGCAGTCTTGGCTTTCTTGCAGGACGCACAGAGCTCGCTAAAGCTGCCGAGGATTAAGTGAGCTGATGGGTTTCTGTGATTAAGTCAGAATCTCAACTCATGGTAAAGATATATGGCCTGGGAAAGTGAGAGAGCCAAAGCTAGCTGTACTGTTGTGTGCTTGGACAAAGGCTGCTGGGAAGGGAAGGGACAGGATGGGACGGGACGGGACGGGCTCTCCATTCAGACGCAAGGGTTCGACTCGGTTCCACTTTGTTTCCTCTCCAAACGGCTGCCTTTAATTTCAGCCTTCAAAGAAGAGCAAGCATTTGCTTTTGTCACGTGGAAACTATGATTGCTCTCTGGAAAGGCTTGTTGAACTTTCTGTACCTAGTATTTATGCCTCTCACAAGCACAGCTCTTTCCAAGTACACTGAATGCCATTTTGTGTCATGATGTTTTCCCTATCTCTGCATCTGAATTCTGTACCTTGATGTCTGAGAGGCTTATTTCTGTAAGTTCATAGACATCTAACAGTAGGAATTCATTCTTGGTGGGCAAATCCCCCAGGAACTAGGTGATCAAACAATAGCCACCTTACTCTGAGCCAGGGGTCTTTCTTTTTTAAGGAAAAGATTTGCAGAAGGGGAAAGTTTCTTGGACGTTATCAAACTCAGGTAAAGGGAGAGTCAGCAAGCAGCAATGTATACGAGACTTGTTTGCTAGAGAGGAAAGACCTGCATGTGTGTTTGCACCCTTGACTGAGCTTAAAGGCTGGAGTACATTTGTGATGGCAAGTCAAATGATGGCTTTGTATCCGGCAGTAGCATGCGAGGACTTGGTACTTTCCTAAGCTTTAGAAACCCGGGCATGAGCAGGAAAATGTTGTGTGCAAAGCAATGAGAAAAGCAAGAGACAGGAGTCAAAGTGCTTGCTGGGATAGCCTTCAGGGGTTAAACTGTATTCCGAAGAAACTTCTGGGAGATGAAGAGATCGTGGAGAGAAGGATCAGATGAGATATGGTCATTTTAAAGGTTTAATTTAGGAAGGGATCAATTGGGGTTCAGTGGTAGTTTGATTTGAAGGGTGCATTATAAAGGCAAAGAGGCCTACTGAAGTGTTATAGAAGATTCAAGAGGAAGAAAGAAATTATGAATTAAGGCCACACAGTCAGGATGGGGAGAGCTCAGTCTGGGCTGAATGGGTGACTAGACAGAGACCCAGCACCAACAGGGTAATGACAGAAGACGAGGTCAGTTTAGTCTTTCGGCCAATTTCTAAGTGAATCAATAGACCACTGTGTGCTAAAAGGAATATTTCCACATTTTATATCCTTGCGTGCGTGCGTGCAGGGTGTGTATGTGTGTGTGTGTGTGTGTGTGTGTGTGTGTGTGTGTGTGTGTGTGTGTGTGTGTGTGTGTGTGTGTGTGTGTGTGTGTGTGTGTGTGTGCGTGTGCCAAGGGTTGATATCTAGATATCTTTTTCTATCACTAACCACCTTACTTTCTGAAACAGGTCTCTTGGTGAACTCAGGAGCTCACTAATTGAGCCTAGCACATACACATGCGTGCGCACACACACACACACACACACACACACACACACAACATAAATAAATAAAGCCATGACACTTTGAACTGGGACTTCCATTGGCTTTGAAGAAATACAATTTGAAATGACCTCCAAGTTGAGAAATGCAAAAAACAAAAATCTAATAACAGAAACGTGAAGGAAGTTCTAGGAAGAAGCAAAGTCTTGGAACCACCTTTAGGGTCACAAAAGAACATCCAACCTCCTGTCTGGTACAGCAGGGTACCCAAAGGTGTGGCACCTGGAAAACACGATTGTGGTGGTGGGCAAAGCAGTGGCATCTCATCACAGAATTTGGAAACACATGAACAGAGCAATGACAAACTCAAGGTAACCTGAGTTAAAGAGAAAGCCTGCTTTTAATGATGAGCTATCCCATGAGACAGCAGAAAAACTGGTATTTCCTGATTAGGTGGAATGTGAAGAAATTAAGAAAAAAAAAAAAAAAAAAGGCAGCAGGACACAATGCCTTAAAATGTTTTGATGTCAATCAACAACCCGTGGGACTAGCCAGAGAGCACATTTCAGATGGTTAAAGAAGTGGCCCAGCAATAATAAACTCTTAAGCCACCCGATGAGAACATGACATGACTGCATGTAAGCAGGCAATATGTCCAATAGGTAAACATTCCGTCTCCAAACATCCTGGGCTAGCAAACTGACCAACTGAACAAAACGTTGGACAGGACACCGTGAAGGGAAGCTGTTGGCAAGCCAAAATAAATACTGTCGTCACGTGTGACATTTCAGATAGACAAGGCTTCAAGGGAATAGGAGATGAAGAAACCGTTGCTAGTAATGAATAAGAAGAGAAACCCGGGATGTTTAAGAAAGACAAACAAAAGCGAAGGCAGAATTGATAGCAATAGTGGTTTAGGAGCGTGAACTGCATTACAGGAAGCCTGCGGTGCACTGGCTCACCTGACAGGATATCTACGGCTGCTGTGTCTCCAAATTCAGAAGGGTTCTGTTGTCTCAAAAGGCAATGGGACCCAAACTGCATTTTTTTTTCCTTTACAGAACTCCAGGACTGGGGAGAAGATGGTGAGGTCACTTCTAGGTTTGCATTTCTGTGACACAATCATGTTCAGGAAGATGTTGGCAAGCACGAACCCAGACCCTGTTCATTATCAGCGTGAAGATTGCCTCAGGAACCCTTGAGTTTCAGGGCAAATTCTGCTTGCAGCCCTGTGACTTTTGACATGTGACTTGTTCATTGCCTCAGGATCTCATGTTCCTTATATAATGTGATGTAAAATAACAGAGAGAGCCAAGTGTTCTCTAAGATCTTTAGTATACTTAAAAATCTGTTTCAGAGTGGAGCACCACACTATTAACTATCTAAATAATCACACCCCCTTCCTCCCAAAAAGCGAAGCAAAACAAAACAGAACAAAACAAAACAACAGATACAGAAGCAACTCTGCTGTCGGGGACAGAACCTGGATTATCTTCTAGTAAAGAAATACTTTGCCCGAGGAGGGGATGTGACATCTGGCAAGGAGCAGCGGGGGCCCTGCAGAGTTGTTGACTTCTCTGGGTTGACTGCTCATGGTTTCCTGATTTAGGTCACAATAGATACTGCTGCTCTAACACTGTGACTGTGTAAGTAAAAGCGTTCCATACCTTACGTAGCATATTGGGCAGGCATAATGGTAGCCTGTTGTACTTCTTGGAAAGAGTGTATCTATGTAAAAAAAAACCTTGACTGGATATGCCAGTGTCTGTGTGAAACTATGGGACAACTATACATTTTTTTTTTTTTTTGGCTGATCACTGATTTATCAAGGATTTAGAGGAAGAGTGGAATATCTATAATATCAAGGTAAAGACTGATGTTGTAGCAAACGCCATGATATATAGTGATACAGACACAGGGAAGTTTGCTCTCACATAGAGAAATTGGCGTATAGTTTTCCTTCATGGGTCCATTCAAGGTTCCTCCTGTACTGTGGCTCCTGTCACTGACAATATATACATTCCAAGGTTGCTATAACATTTTGGATGATGCCACCTGAAGTGGGATAGGCCTGGGGAATTATTTGGAAGACACTCTAGCAAGGTCTTATGACCCACTGACTAGCACAATCAAATAGTCACCCCAAACTGAAGAGCGGGAAAGGTACCCTATCATTATACAAAGCATAAAACATGTTTTGGGAAGAGCCTTCTAACAATACACAATACTTAAATATTATTTTCTATTTTTAAAAATATATATATGATATAGGATACAAATTTCCAAGAATTCCTAGTCCAATTTTAAGCAAAGTTTAAAGACATTTTGTAGTTAGCTTCATCTACTTAGTACTTGCTATACTCAAGATCCTCAGGACTAAACTGGGTGGTGGTGGTGGCACACAGCTTAAGGCCCAGCACTCAGAAGGCAGAGGCAGGGGGATCTCTGTGTTTGAGGCCTGCCTGGTCTACAGAGTGAGTCCTAGAACAGCCAGTATTACACAGAGAAACCCTATCTTAAGACACTACTACACCAAATCTTTAGGACTATAATTCAGTGCTTCCTAGGTAATTATCATAAAGGGGAATAATTCTATTCTTCACTCATAGCAGGCATTCACTGTATATGTTTTAATAAAATAAATCAGTGAGTAACGTTTGGAAATACCAAAAAGTAAGCATTGCTTTTTTGATTCACAGGAAGTGAATAAATGAGTGTCAGAATGGCCTCCCTTCCTTCTTAAAATATTATCAAGTGTTCAAATATTATCAGCTTTCAGGTTATCTCCTGGCTTATTTTAGGCACTCTTACTAGTGTTAGTAGACATTAATAACTCATCAAGTCTTACATTTTAATTTTGGATGATAAGTGGCCAAATCAAGCCTTTGACATTAGAAAAGGAGGGGAAGGTATTTTGAAGTAGAAGGTGTGTTTGGACACCAAAATGTCAGTTTCAAACTCTATCCAGAAGCATGCAAATACTGTTTATTCCATAGATGAATATCAGAGGTCCTGATTTGGTCATTCTTGAATGGGGCTCATAGTTCACATTTTAACCTGCTACTCCACAATTCTGCAGAATATGATCCAGGAAATACAGCCATGGAGCTGTGTAAAGAATGCCTACCACACTGAGTTCTTGAAATTCTTTGTGATTTTTGAGCAAGGGATCTCTTGACTTTCTTTTTTTTTTTTTTTTTTTTTTTT
>NC_034597.1:88229328-88238101 GCF_900095145.1 Mus pahari
TATTATATGTAAGTATACTGTAGCTGTCTTCAGACACTCCAGAAGAGGGCGTCAGATCTTGTTACGGATGGTTATGAGCCACCATGTGGTTGCTGGGATCCGAACTCTGCACCTTCGGAAGAGCAGTCGGGTGCTCTTACCCACTGAGCCATCTCACCAGCCCATCTCTTGACTTTCTTTTTGTCATTGTGATAAAACACCCTGACCAAAACCAAACCAAACCAACATAAAGGAGAAAGGGTTTATTGTAGCTCACAAGGCCAGGTTATAGTCCATCATTGCAGGGAATTCCAAGCTACAGGAAGTTGAAACAGCTAGTCACATCTACCATCAAGCACAAACAGGAATTCACACACCCGTGCTTCTTAGTACCTGTTAAGTACATGCTCTCTGTACTTATATAGTCCAAGACCCCAGCTCAGTTGGCTGAGTTTTTCCATATCAGTTAACATAAGATAATCTCACACAGGCCAAACTAATATAGCCACTCACAAATTTTCTTAATCTCCCTGCTCTACAGTAGGCTCTGCATATTATGTAACTAGGTCTTTAAATGTATAGAGGAAGGCAGCCGTCTTGGTCCTCTTCTAAAATGGTCTATACATCAACAGTCTATGAGCATCTATGAGCGTCACTTGGTGGACCATCTAGTTTATTCAAATATTATATAATAATATAATTGTCATTTTAAGCCATTCCTTTCTGGGTAGTTTGTTATATAGCTAGAGTTGCCTCAAAACATTCAAGTAGAGTAGATTTATCTTTGAGCTGAAAACAACTGAGAATTTCTCAGCACACAAGCGATATTAAAGCTATAGATGATAAGAGAAGCATAAGTTAGGAGAAACATAAAGACTAAACTTGGCCTCTTGAGCTTTAAAATAGCGAAGACCTGCTCAACAGCAGCCTATGAGGTTATAGGAGAACCAACAGGATTTCAAAACCCAGGAGCCAAGAGAAATAAACGTCTAGGGAGAGGGAGATTATAAGGTTTGTTAACTTGTACTTCAAAGGCAGATGGCAGCTGAGAGTTAGCTATTGGAGCTGGTAAAGTGGCCATTGAGGATATTGATAAGAGCATTTTCATGAAGTAGGGACAGGGACCCTATTTTAGGTTTTGATGTCAAGTGTCCCCTAAACCTCGTATGTTGAAGGTTTAGGTCCCCACTGTTTGCAAGATGGTGTAACTTCCGAAGGTCAGATCTAGTGACACATAATTAGGTTGTTGAGCATGTGCTCTGTCATCCAGGCCTGTTATTCGTTTCCTTTTACTTCCTGGCCTTCCTGGAAAGCAGCCTTGGTCTACTGGACCATGATCTTCTGCCTTGCCACTTCCCTAAAAACAATGGGGTCAACTGATCATGGGCTACACTTCAGAAGCCATCTACCCAAATGACCATTTTCTTCTTTTATGTAGTTTGTTTGGGGTATTGTTTGTTTGTTTGTTTATCACAGTGAGACAAAGTTAACATAGACCTGACTGGAGTAAGTTCGAAAGAGAATGGCAACTCAGAAAACAAACTGGAAAGGAAAACAACCCTATCAAAACCCTTTGCAGCCACTGAAACAGCTGCTGAGACATAGATCGGGTCAAGAAGCGTTTGTTCTATTGCTCAGTGGCAACAAGAATGATTTGGCTGCATATGTAGCAGAAGATGGCCTAATCGGAAGAGAGGCCCCTTGGTCTTGCAAACTTTATATGACCCAGCACAAGGGAAGGCCTGGGCCAAGTAGTGGGAGTGGGTGGGTAGGGGAGCAGGGGCGTGGGCGGGGGGGGGTGTATAGGGAACTTTCAGGATAGCATTTGTAATGTTAAATAAAGAAAAAAAAAGAATGATTCGGTAGAAAGACTGGTGCAGGAGTCACTCAGGGACCTAGAGACAAATCAGTAAGAGAAGTCATTTCAGATGAGGGCAGATGCTAGGGAGCAAAGCCAATATGATGTGTCTGGGAGGAGTGGGATCCTGCTATGAAGAAGGGAAGGTGTGGTGTGAATGAATCCTTTTTGACATGTTCGAGTTGAAATTCAAGGATCTTTTCAATGAGCCAGAGAGGATAAGAGAGAAGAAGGTGAAGGTCAGACAGGGAAGAAACAGAAAGATCAAGTGGTCCTAGAGAACTTGGAATTAGGGTGGGGGTGAGGGGTGGAGTGAGGCCAGGGCTCCCCAGGAAAAGTGATCAACAAAGGCACCTGGAACTAGACAGAAGTCAGGTTTTGAAACTGTGTAGAGATCGTGATAAGTTTAGATTTTATTTATTCATAAATGCAAAAGAGAATGCCCTGGAATGTTTTTAACAGGAGAATGTTTTAATATGATTATGAATAATGTTGCTAAGAAAACTGTGGCATTTTGCATTTGTAGGTTGATCTCAAACTCCCTATGTAGCCAAAGATACCCTTGAATTCCCAATCCTACGCCCATCTCTCCTGTGCTGACATCCATCTCTCCCGTGCTGTGATCATAGGCTCTTCCACTACTCCTGGCTTCCTTGCATTTTCAAAGCACTCTATGGTTTTCACATGTAAATTTCGTCAGTGAAAGCTCTCTTTGCTCAGATCCTCTGCCCTGGCTCTTAGCACAAACCCAAGCATCAGAGGGAAGCCCAGGAGATGGATGCCAACCCACTTGCAAAGACAATGCCATTTCCCCACCACCTCAGGCTGCTGCTGTTCTTGGTCCTCGCTCATGTTCCTCACACTCAATTCAAGCTCCCATTCCTGCCCCTCACCAGGTTCTCAGCACTGCTCTCCTGTCCCTTTCCTTGGTTGTACAACGCAGAGGGTTAGTCCCCCGAAGTTGGCATTTTAGCGTTCCAAACCGCAAACGCCTTTCTTGTAGCTCTCTGTTATTTTGGCCATTGCTCTTTATTTTATATGATTATAATGACTTCTTAGAGGTCCGAGACTTCGACTCTCTTAAACTTCTTTCAATAATTCTGGCTATGACCGGAATAGGAAAGAATACACTATGTGCTCCTTAGATAAGTGACGTGTTTCAAAGGTCAAACCTGGTCTCCTTTGGAACTATGGGATCCCACACTGATGTATTAGGAGTGATGCCAATAAAATAATAACAGTAGACACTGTTTTGGGATTTCTGTGAAGGTTGCTCTTGATCGGCTAGACGAGATTATGTGTGACTGCAGCGACATTTTCGAAGACATAGTGAACATTTTCTATTACCAAACCCCATGAGCTTTCAAATATGGTGGATCTCTCCAGAAAACAGAATCATTTCTCCTCTGTACAATAGAAGATAGTTTAAATAATTTTTAAGTTAGCCAGGCAGTGGTGGTGCATGCCTTTAATCTCAGTACTCAAGGGAGGTGAGGCAAC
Source organism: Mus pahari (assembly GCF_900095145.1). Taxonomy (NCBI): domain Eukaryota; kingdom Metazoa; phylum Chordata; class Mammalia; order Rodentia; family Muridae; genus Mus; species Mus pahari. The sequence continues at coordinate 88,232,666 of NC_034597.1, forward strand.
TGGATCTGAGTGCAAGGCCAGCCTGGTCTTCAGAGTAAGTTCCAGGACTACACAGAGAAACCTTGTCTTGAAACCCCAAAACAAACAGACAAAGAATTTAAATGTATTACCATGACACATGTATGGAGGTCAGAGGCCAGCTTTGTGGAGTTACTTCTGAAGTGAGATTGCAGACTTGCATGGCGGCCAAGCACTTTACCCACTGGCCTATCTCACCAGCGTCCCCAAATATTTATTATAATGAGAAACTTACTTATATTGGTAACCACAAAAACAAACCAAATAATCACATCTTTAAAAACAAATTGGATCAAGGATTCTGTCAACTGGGCTGGGATGTGGGTAGTACAAACCTTCTACTCTTAGCCCCCGAGGAGCTGAGGCACGAACCGCAAGCCATGATTTTGAAGGCTCAGAAGTGGAGCTTCAGACAATAAGTTTGAAGCCAGCTTGAGTTATAGCAAGGTCCTGTTTCCAAAGATAAGGAAACATAACAAACAGACTAACTAACAAGCAAACAAAGCAATGATTTTTGATTTGCCCGTAATTCGATGAGCTGAAGAACTCTTAAAAGTTTAGAAACAGAGAGAGTATTTCCAATCTAAAGTCTATATTTTAATCATTATTCAGATGAGGAAGAGTTGCTTATATGTTCTTTTGGTTTCATTTCTGCTTGGAATTAGTCATGTGTAAGTTTTGGTTTGCGACCTAAAAAGCAATGCCTGTCCAATCACCCGTGAAGATGAGTATCAGCCAGGCGCTGGCATAGGGCTGACGAAGGAGAACTGGGATCGCCTGTGAGAATCGTGCATTTTGTAAGCGGCTTGGGAACAAACAACTTATATACCAAGGGTAATGAAGTGTGTTAGTGACAGAAACTGGCCCACTGGTTCAACTGTCCCCAATTTATAAAACAAACAAACAAACAAACAAATAAAACAGAAATGAGAAAACCAAGCCTCTTTTATTTCCATCAAGGAAATAAGCTAAGGTAAGTACAATTTCCTTAATATTCCATTTCTTTTCCATCAGCCATGGCTTCACAGGGACACTATTATTACAATATTACAATGGTCTTAAACTTCTCAGTGTAGAGAGCATAGGCATTTTATTTTAGGTGGGGCATGCAATTAATGCAATATAAGATGCGTCTATCTACAATACAATTTTTCTACCTTGTATGAAAATAAGACTTTTTTTTTTAACTTAAAAGCATCAGAGGCAAAAGGAAACATCACACCCTAAAACTGAAATTATTTCCCTTGCCAAGGAAGAATAATGGCGCGCCTTTCCTGTGTATATTATCAGGCTGAGGAGCCACTTTGACAGTGAGTGAAGCACCTAGAGTATGTTCTTCCACTATTAAATCCTAGTGATCTAAAAATGTCGGCCAGGAAATCTAACAATGATTCATTAACGAGTCGAGACTTGGAAACAATAAGAATTTCAGGGTACGCACCTGTAGCAGCTTAGCTATAATTATGAAGATAAAGTTAATTTTTTTTCACTTAGTAGCTATTTATTTAAATCAATTCAGTATACTGAGCCATGGGGTTCTCAATTCGTGGAAGTATGGTCATCAGTCACAGCATTTTGGATGGCTTAAACTTTTCTACAGTGCATAAAACCATTCCTGTAAACTGGTAAGATGTGGGCCCTGTTCTCAAGGTGTTTGTGGTCTGACGGGGGAGAAGGGATAAGGACATGTGAGCCTACTGCATGTCTGGCTGAGACAGGAGCTGTGAGATACAAGGGCATAAAAGTAAGTGCCTTTTTATTGTATCCAGAGGTGCCTGGCAGGTGGCACACAGTGTCGGAGACCTAGAACTTACATATGCAGACAGCAAACAGAGGGCTTCCCCAGTGACAGGCACAAGAGGGTGGAAGACATCTCATTGCAATACTTCAGTAAATCAAATCATTCTCTCTCTGTCTCTCTCTCTCTCTCTCTCTCTCTCTCTCTCTCTCTCTCTCTCTCTCGGAGAGATGATCCTGTGGATCTGCTGGGCTCCGTGGACTGAGACCACAAACGCTTGTTTCTACCTAGGCTTTGTTCACATGGGTTCTGAAGATCAAAATAAGGTCACCAGGCTGCAAGGCAAGCAGTTCACCAACCAATGCAATCTCAGTTTGCCCTCAGTGCTAGGGATTTGAACTCTCAATCTGCTGTCTGAGGACTCTATCCTGAACACATTCTCAGCCCGGAGTCATGGGAGGGGATGATTAGAAATGAATCTATGTGAGAGGATAGATGGGATCCGACGTTCTGAGTCTGAGGATGCTAGTCTGAAGGCCAGGGAAGCCTTGAGAAAGATGTAACCCACATGGGGTATTGACAGTTTGGTGGCCTGGTTTCTGCCTTGATCAGGTCCCTTCTCTATGACTCAAATGGCCTCTGGGGTCATTTCTCCTTGCCTTTCAAAACTCAGCTCCAAGATACTGCTCCAAGCCTACTGGTAAAGCCCCCTCACGCCGTCTCTGAGGCACAGCTCCCTCCACTCAGATCTGGACCACATCTTGCTCAGAGCTTGTCAGGCCATTGTCTGGGAGGGTCAGATTGGAGCCACTGTTTGCAGATTGTATTAGATACCATTGGAATAGCCAGCGATCCTCGTCTGTAACAGTGTGGCTTAAGGTAGAAACTTGCAATAGAAGTGGCTGCAGTTAGATACAGCGCAAGCAGGGGGAAGCTGGACTTCGCTTAGTCCATGGGAAGTTTCCAAAGTCTCTAAGAAAATCACTTATTTATTTATTTATTTATTTATTTATTTATTTATTTATTTATTGGAAGCAGTCTCCAAAAAAAAAAAAAAAAATTCGAAGCTCATGCCTGTTCTCAAACTCACTATGTGGCCAGAGAAAACTTTCACTTCCTAATCCCTCTGACTCCACCCCACAAATGCTAGGATTATAAGCAATCCCACTATGCCTGGCTAGAGAATCTTTGGCTAACTTTAGGTTCAGGTCTAGCTACGTTCACAAGCCTGGATAAGCTTATTAATAGACATTTATGGCCAAACAACACTAAAGTATGTCATTCGGTATTAGGTTCACCATGTTGATTGAAGAAATTCATAACAGAATAGAAACTGTTACTAACATAAAGAAAACCTTCTTCAAATAATTGTAGCTTTTTACCACCTCTCCCCACCCCTGCCTTGGCCTTTGCTTTTGCTTTATTTTCTAACAAGCTCTCACCATGTAGCCCAGGCTGGCCAGATTGAGGTCCTCCTGCCCCAGCACCACCGCACCTAGGCCGTTAGTATCTCAAGAAGATCGAATGCTTAGCTGGTGTGTGTGTGCAGTGTGAAGAGGTGTGTGTGTGCAGTGTGAAGAGGTGTACAGGTTAGGCATGTCCACAGAAGGAGACTACTTACGTGAGAAATCAACAAACAAACAAAAATCTTGTCAGAGGCATCAGCCCCCCTGTACCCTGAGCACAAGCCGTTGGTTGATCTTTAAACAATGAAGTGGAAGCAGACAGTTGGTGGTGAGTCTGCAAAAAAAAAAACAAAAAACAAACAAACAAACAAAAAACGACAACAAGCCTCAGGGCCTAGTGATCATCTTAAGAGAATACAGAATTCTTTGCTGCCTCTTATACTGACCAAGTCGTTTAGGAGGGACTCTTTTTTTCTAAAGAAAAAAAAAAGGAAGATAGAAGGTTGCTACTGTCATTTGCTGTCTCAGTGTGACTGTTGTGGATTCATTGGCCTTTTTTTCCATTTGAGTCCTGTAGATCACGAGAGTAGACTGTGTTGGGTAAGGGGTGGGGGTGGGGGTGAGAAGAGATGGGGAATTAGGCAGGGGCCTCCCTAAACTCCAAGACACTGCCCTGTAGGTGAGGGTCAGAGTTAGTAAGAAGAGGTCAGAAGAACACGTGTCCCTGTACCTCTCCAGATATGCCCCCCTTGCATATGAGCAAGAACATTCCAATGTCCTATGCTATCAGGGGAATAGGCAGTTGTAGCAAGTCAACTCTAATGTCACCTCATTTTCAATCACTCAGACAAACTCACTGAGGTGCAAATCATCAAGCCTGCCACTGAGTTTTCTCTCAGTGACACACCTCAGGAGCAAGAAACAAGGGAAGGGGCAGCTCTGTGGCTGTGCGTTGGGTTCCGGCACTGTTGGGATGTAGACAAGGGACGTTTTGTGACTCAGCCGTTTTAAGCGAAAGGGAGGAAAATGGCCTGTGAAGTCTTGGGCTCATTAGGATGTTTGATGAAGATAGTGTTCAGAAAAATGACGCTCAAGAAGTGAAAGCAATATGCTAAAAACCAACCAACCAAACAAACAAACAAATCTGGAGTTGGAGAGCTGGCTCCTTGGTGAAAAGTGCTTCCAGCTCTTGTCTAGGACCTGAGTTGGATCCCAGGACCCTAGTCAGTGGCTCACAACTGTCTGAAACCCAGCTGTGTGAGCCCTGATACTCTCCTCTGGACCTCCCTGAAACCTGAACATGAGTATGTACCTTGTACCCTTCCCCCATAGACACTTAAGAAATAAGATAAATCTCAAGAAAACAACAAAAGAGAAAGAAAAAAAATATGGGTCATTGGGCAAGACTCAGGGAGGATTTAGAAACTGAGGATGTCACATAGTCTTGGGAGTAATGGCAAGGAGGGCTTGAGGGGGGCCGTAGGCAGCTGGTGGGGGCTGTCACTGCTCACTGCTGGGTGGTATGAACTGAGGGCTAAAAAGCCAGTGAGGGCCAGGATCACAAGGTTCCTAAGAGCAATCTTTTGTTCCAGGGACTACAGTGGGAAACCATAGTTTCCTTCCCCTTTGTCCCCTAGGAGTTTTGAAAGCTTGGTGGACTTAAGTCTTTAAGTGCCATTCAGTCACTGGGGATTTTCCACAAGGTCTTACAAAAATGTAGATTACACTGTAAAAAAAAAAAAAATGCTTTTCTGTCCATAAAAGCTTGTTTATACTGAGCAAATTTCTTTATGATGTTTAACTTTGGTTCAGGTCCCGATTCTGAGAAGTGAAATTTGGTGGAGTGGGAAGGAAAAACAACACGGAAAGAAGAAAGACCCGCGATGGCCTTTTAGAACACAATCAGACCTTGTTTATTCGACACAGACGCCCAGCGATCCCTTAGAAAACTCGAGTGATTAGGAAAATACTTTGTGAACCTAATAATAGTTCCCTGAAACCTGAGAGCCACCTCTCATCTTTCTTTCTAACTCTCATGAACATGCTTAATAAGAATGTATGGTTTCAATACAATACACTGATTCTTAGCAACGATGTAGTTTTTAATTAGTACAAAACTACAACACCACATTGCCCATTACTGTACACCGCATACCGCATTCAGAGACTTGTGCTGGCAGATTCGTTTGCATATGTCACCGCTGTACCTGTAATTTAGTTTAATGCCAGGTCACTGTGTTTCTCTCTCTCTCTCTCTCTCTCTCTCTCTCTCTC
>NC_034597.1:88238596-88256096 GCF_900095145.1 Mus pahari
CTCTCTCTCTCTCTCTCTCTCTCTCTCTCTCTCTCTCTCTCTCTCTCTGTGTGTGTGTGTGTGTGTGTTGCAGGCATATATATGAACAGTGTGTGGGCAAGGGCATGTGCCTGCATGTGCAAGCCAACGGTGGTCATCCACATGCTCTCTCTCCGCCATTGCTCTACCTTGTACTGAGACATCCTCTCTCTCTGAACCTGGAACTTGGCGAGATTGGTTGGCCTCTGAGCTCCAGTCCCCTCCTTTCTCTGTCTCCCTAGCACTGGGAGTACAGGTACAGCCAAGACTGCTTTTTTACCTCGGTGTCAAGAATCTGAACTCAGGCCTGCATTCATACATAGCAGGCAGTTTACCAACAGTTACCTGCCCCGCCCTGAGGTTAAAAAAACAACAACAACAACAACAACAAAAAAACAAACAACAAACAACAAAAAAACCTCCTCTGCCTCCTCTGCTTATTTTATAAAAATAAAATCACAGGACGAGAAATAAGTCTTGCCACAAGAAATAAGCCTTAAAATGAGACTTAGTAGTTTCATAAGCTCAGATACAAATGACCTGACCAATCCTTTTCAGTTTTAGTTGTTCTAATTCCTCATGTTGAAACATACCGTGTTCTGACCTAGGGATTCATGTCTTGGCAAAAGAGTCTGGTTTTTCTTGCATGACTGACTTGCCTAAAAGTAGGATGTCCGAGAAAGAATGTGTGCCAGGCTCTACGACATCAATCTCAATCAGTCACCTTGTCTGTACAGGTGTTGTAGCAAGAAGTTTTGGATGGAAAAAAAGGAAAAAAAAAAAAAGCAATCTCACTCTATAGCTATCGCTATCTAAAACTATTCTCTCATCAATAGAAGTGTGGGTTTTCCTCCCTGGCTCCACACTGAATTCCAGCAGGCTGACAGACAGAGGCAAGATTTTTTTTTTTTTTTTTTTAATTGTCAGGATTTAAATCTCTAAGATCTGGAGTATTTTGTTTGTCTGAGCGTCTAATCAGTACAGACCTTAGCCGTCATATTAAAATGGCTAATTCCATCCTCTGGTATTCACAAGCACAACATACATAATCCTTTATCTCTCCCAGAGCGATTAGCTTTTTGGCCTTTGTCTGGCCGATGTATACAGTATCTATAGTTATTGCATACAAAGTGCTCTCAACTGACTCCCAAGGTCTTTGATCAAACCAGCTAAACTTGACTTTCCAGATTGCTGAAGAGAGAAAACCTACAGCTAGCAGCTTTTCAAGTCTTGGCAAGTAATGGAGACCCCATGCTCTCTCACTGGCTTTATCAGAATCAAAGGTAAACAGGGGCCCAGTTCTCCTTCAAGGATGTAGCATCGGGATCTTGCCTCGACTCTCCCAGCTGTAGCAGAAACAAGAAAAACAACAGTTGAAGTAAGAGAAAGGTTCTCTTGGTGGTAGATGCCAAACTAAATAATGACACCCAAAGCAAAAACATGCTTCACTGAAACTAAGCTCTACTCAATCCAGCCTACTGAAAACAAAGCTTTTTCTGTGATTTCAAAAGTGAACGTTGTACTTTGCTCTGGCAGCCATTTATATGGCTTTGAATGATCCGATTATGCACAAATCCCTGGCCTCTGGGTCTTTCAGCGCCTCATCTTAGGAGTGATTTGAAAACACGACTGAAACTTTCTGCGTACAGAGCTTGCGTGTTTCTTTCTCTTAATCTTTTCAGGCGACACTGTTTTGACACGCGTCACTGTCCTCTCCCCTCTTTCCTCTCACTCCCTGAAGTATTTACAGGAGACAGATGACTATATTTCCTTGTCCCGGGGAACTCATTTTCCACCAGCCCGCCATCTTTTCTTGCTTTGATGTTGTTCTCTTTCTGGTGGCTTCACCAAGAGAGACGGTGTCTGCAGTCACCATCTCTGTCATTTGTGCAACCTCTGCTGGGGATATATATATATATATATATATATATATATATATATATATATATATATATATATATATATATATAAAGTTTTTAGTTGAACAATGATGTGTGGGCTTGGTTAGTAAGTAGCTGGTTAAATTATCAGAGTATAAACGGTACCAGTTTGTGAATGTGTGAGTTTTGGGGGAGGAGGTGGAAGCAGGCAATAATTCTCTCAGGCCCTCTTTTCTTCGGAGGGAGTTCAGAGCTGACAGTGCACACACATCCTCTCTGGAGGAGGATGGCGTACGAGGCAACCTTGTGTCAGATCCGAGCGCAATCTGTAGTTGCCCTATCATTATGTTTTTCTTCTAAAATTGGAGGGATAACCCTACGTTTGGCTAAATTCTGCAGTGTGCTATTGCAGTCTATATTTTCCAAGTTTCCACTGACCTTAAGAAGGAAGCTATTCTTTGCCCTCACGAGGTGTCACCTGGCCGCTCTTGCTTGGTACCACACAGTGAATTGGTTGGTGCCAGCCTCCTGCATGAAGACAGAGCAGGGGTGTGAGAAACAAGAGTTGTGAATCCACAAGTGACCTAGACAGATAGATGCCAAAATTATAAGCAGATTCTCCAGAGACCAATACAGCGCCCAGGTCTAAAAATACAATCATCCAATGCTAGAAGAGGCCAATTCCGTGACCCGTCATGAAAGTTCTCTGAAAAGCCATCAGTGTTGAGATCAAACTTTAAGGAAAACAGACTACTGTATTGAGGGGTGGAAACTTCACGGAGGACTGTCGATCCTATTGATTATTGCTTTTATGTTTGTACATACATGTAATTCCCCTCTCCCCGCTGCCACTGTGTGTGCGTGCACACGTGCACACATGCGTGCACCTACAACTGTACTCTGCTGTTTCCTCCTACCTCTCCGATAACGTCTCACTTTCCTTTGCCCTCAAGTCTCACGTTAGATGTTCTGGCTAGATAAGCTTGTTTACTAGTGCAGTTTCTACTCCCTGTAATTCTCAAGTCCGAATCTGGAGAGGCAGTACTGCTCTTAGGACATCAGTGTCCTTTATCCAACGGCATCGGCTCTCATCTTTCTCTCACTGTGCCTCACACCCAAGCTGCACAACAGGGTCACAAGATTCACACTTCTCTCTCTCTGCTCTGTGACCTGTGACCTGCTGCGTGAGTACAATCATTCTACAGTCTTGTTTAAGCCAGATACCGAAAAGTTCACCTGTCGCCGCCTCTTCCCTCAAGCATCCAGTCAAAGCAGGGTCTATGGAGCCTCTCTCCCAAGTCTATCTGTTGGTTTCACTGTACTCTGGATACCAGGTATACAACTCAGCGCCATCTCCTGCCTTAGGTCCCGTCTTCAGTCTTGGAGAGGGAATATCCTAAGCTATGGTTCTACTCTCCGTTCTCCTTCAAGCTATTCATGGCTTCTGCTTGGTCTTAGGATAAAATCTAAACCCTTGAGTGTACTTACAAAGCCTGAGCATGCCCGGATTCTTTACCTCTACCCTCCATCTCTTCATCCTCACCATTTCTGTTTCAGCTACCAAGTATCTTCTGGGTTGTCCGAATTCTCTTTTACCTTGCTTTTCCCTGGTTATGATTGCTTGTATTTACACGCAGCGGGCGCCTCTCAACCTGCAAGTCTCTTTAGATGGGGCTGCTTTCTTTTTCTTTTCCTTCCTTTCTTTTTTTTCTTTTTTTTTCAGGAGGCATTTGAATTGGTCACCGTAGTAACAACACCTCCCGTCACCCCCTTACTGTGTCACATCACAGCAGCATTTATTTCTGCGGATGTGAGACTGCCCCTTCAGGAGTTTATATTTTCATTTTCCCATAAGTTATTTTAGGATAGTGGCTTGATAGTTACTTCATCATACATAAATATTTTAGGAGAAAGAAACACACACAGATGTACACCAAAAGAAGTTGTGCCTATCCTAGCCCTACTTAATAAATGAGACAAATAATTTGTCTTTTTTTCTTTCCATTTCTCAAAATATAGTTCTGGAAAAAGCACGTTTAAACAAATAAAAAGACATCATAGCACTAGTGGGACTTAAATGATTCTTACAGATCACATTTATTTATGTGTGAAATGACCATGGTCCAGGGAGAGAAAGTCACTTCTTCATCCTTACATAGGAGAGTCCCATAAGCCTTGCCTGGAGTCCTCTTTCTTCAGGCTTCTTAACTTTGGCCACTTTGATATATAAGTGATATAGATACATATATACTTAGAAATCTGCCTGCCTCTGCCTCCCAAATGCTGGGATAAAAGGCATGCACTACCACTGCCCAGCTTGAACAAATTTTTAATATTTAACTGCTACTTAACATTTACCTTTATCCAGATGACTTTATAATTTATCACTTTTTTCACTTTTTATCAAATCACCTGCTTCTCAAGTATATGTTTGGGAATGTCTTACATACTCTGTATATTTCATTCGTATAACTTGTAAATTTCCCTTAATTTTTTTTTTTTTGTTTTTGTTACCTGGAACCCAGTGTATACATGGGCAGTCATCCTGGAGGGAAACTCTTTTGTGCAAGGAAGTATTTGAGAGGAAATTTCTTGGGAGTGCTGTTTGTAAAAGTACACAATTAGAAGTGCATAGATGTATGTTTGTCTACTCAAGTTTGCTTAATCCTGAATGAGTCAGTAAATTATGGTATGCTCACATAATGGAAATAAGAGCGTAGATGATCTAACTGGTTCTACGTGTTCTCTCCAGACTTGGTGCCAGAAGCTAGTGTGTTGAGTAGAACAGATAAAATAATACACACAGCATTTGAGGTTGTCTAATTTTAATATATATATTTATGAGTAAGTATATATGAGACAGAAAGGGAAGATATGGGGGCTGAAGGGTGGGCCAAGCAGTTATGACTGCATAATGATTGGAGTTCAGCTCCATGACTGCTGACAGCTGGGTCATAATTATCTGTTATTCCTTATGTCTAGAAAAAACTGAACAGTAAGTCTTCGTATTTTATATGGGAATATCTGTGTCCATCTACTCTAGACATTGAGTACTTGAAGTAGAAAACCTTTTGGTTGGTATGACATCTAACTGTACTATGGTTATGGTTTTAGGCGTATAGTTTACAAAGGCTGCATAAGGTTTGGTTAGGAAGAAAGGATACTGTTGTGGCTACAGAAATACTTATGGCTATCTCATGGGTAAGGCCTGTGAAATGGGTGTAATTATGGAGATCCTCAAAGAGAGACACTAGAATTAGATTGCTGCTACCTCCCACTAGTGCCTGGGGGACATCTTACTTGTTGGCTGATCAATATCATTTTGGTTACATCTATCTTTTATGCTTTAGTAAAGACTATCTCGGTGGCCCAAGGGCAAGAGATAACTATGAAGATCTTCCATGAAGTTCTTACAAAAGGTGGCCTCAGGTCACCATCACGAAGGTGAGTCACTGCGATTACCCTCTGGGACTTTCTTCCAGTTATGGGAAAGCTAGTGGATCTGTAATGGACCATAATGTCACGTCTTTTCATTGGCAACATAGACAGGGATCCCAGTGAGGAATGGCCCTAATAAAGATAAAGGAAGCAGCTGACTGAGACATGAAACATTGGTCCATGGATTTTCCTACCCCAAGGGACCTCACATTCCCCAGCAAGGGACAAAGGGCTCCAGATGCTGGCTGCCTTGATACCTCCTTTGACACACAAAGAGGGTCTTCAGAAGGTACCATCGGGGGAGTATCCCCTCTAGAATATAAGCACTACAGTAAGTTTCCTCGATTAGCTAATTGCATCTTCAAAAGAATAGGGAGTGTTGTCCCCATGAGATGACATATAAGACTTGCAGTTTTCAGCTCACTTAGGAGCAGTTAGACCCAATTTAAATCGATAGATTGATGATAGATAGATAGATAGATAGATAGATAGATAGATAGGTAGGTAGATAGATAGACAGATAGATAAACAAGAGACTTAAAGCTCTGTTGGTCATCTCCCACTGTGGCACTGTCAGGTGATTTCATTCCCCTTTCCACTTTCTCACACACTTATGCTTTCCTGTGTAATCCTTAGGAAGGTTTTCCTTAGTCAGTCATTTGTGTGATTGGTATTTGTTTGTTTTTCTGGCTAACCTGTAAATCACACGAGACCAGGGATCGTATCACTTTTATTATTTGTGTCATCTCAGAGAGCCTTGCCAGGAATCTAGTTTACATTATGAAGTACAACACTTGTTTGTTGACTGTGGTGTTGAGCGTGTGGATGGACGAGTGAGTAGATGAGTATAAAGACAAAAGAACTGAGTGAAGAGTGGCCACATTCAGTGTAGCTCACACCAAGGCCTCATGGGATACTGGTGGGAAGCCACTGTAAAACAATACAGAAGAAGCTTTTTAAGGACAGGGGCCTAGCAGGAACAGTGTGACGTCATGATTAATGGCATGGCACTGTGATGGCCATGGTTCCTCACCTATTATGTGACCTCTGGTAGCTCAGCTCCTCACCCTGACTCACTGGTTTTCCCCTTTATACAATGAGATCAGGGACTGTGACACATTATTATACAATCTGTTCTAAAAGGACTTTCTTTGGGGGGGGGTGTATTAAACAACACTCAATTTTATTTATGAGAAAACTGGGTAGATCAATGGTGTCATTGGTAGAACCCGGGGTGTGTGTGTGTGGGGGGGGGGAACAAGGGTAGAGCTGTCCACAATACCATGGATGGGACCTAGTCTCCATATCACTGTCGAGAGATGGGCCATAGAGCAGGTGTGCCTGATGCCCAAGAAGAAGTGTCACCGTAGTAGGTAATCAAGACTTACTTCTGAGTATAAAGAAGAAAGTCATCTCTGGATATGTTGCCAGTTATAATTAGGAAATGTATTCATTTTCATGGGTTGGTACATTAGAGTGACTCTGCAATGTCACTCCTCAAGCTCCAAAGCCAGTCCTATCTAGAAAAAGACCTTAAAGGGGTCTCTTTCCAAATGAATAAAGTCAGTATAAGTTTTTCAGGTTCAGGGCTCTGGTAGGCAAAATTTCGACACAATTTCTGTTTTGTAGTCGGTCCTTGGCTTTTATAACTGAGGTGGACTGCTGTTGAGATGGCTCAGGAAGGGCCTTGCATCAGTAACGAGTGTCATCATACCCCTCTGCCGTAAACACTCGCTCTAGATAACCCACTCTGGAGGGCATCACTGCCACTCTCCTGGGACAGTGCTGTCATGCTTCATGACATTCCCAGAATGGGAAGAAGGAAAAACCTGTCTATCATACAGAATTCTGTTGTTTGTTTGATCAGCTAGCTGTATTCCCTTCCCCTTAAAACACCCTAACTACATAGATGGCCAAAATATAGATGTCTCATATGATCTAAAATATTTTACATTTTGCCTAGGGTTGAGAGATAGAGATATGAATTTCATGGTGACCATCCCTGATATTTTTACTCAAACTATAATTCCCTTTGTGGTTCAGAGTAAACCAAGAGCTTTTTGCTCCTTAGTATGCACCCAGTAAAGAAGTAGGTATAATCAGGCTTGATTTTTGACTATTGTTTCTGTGGTAAAGGGATATAAGTATTTCTTAAATACAATCTTCCCTTAAGCTTCCTTTTAATTAAGTTGGATGTATATGCAAGGAGCATGCAGGTTTTTCTCTCCTTCTTCAGAGAGATAATAATTTTATTTTTTATGGACTTAATTTTTTAGTTTCTAGAAAAAAATAAGCAAGTCCAGTAACTTCTCCCATTAAATTCATGTTGTTTTATAGTTTGGTACAATTGCGCAATGGTAGCTTATTAACTAGAGTCTGTTGTTTACATCATGTCTCGCCAAGTTGCCTGCTACTGTGGGGTTTGACAAAGGTATGTCCTATGTCTACTATTAAATTATAGACAAAAGTTTTACTGTCCTGCCGGTCTGAGTGTTACTCTTTTCTTTGTTTCCGTCTTCTCCCAGACCCTTCATTGGAATAATTTTACAGAGACTGGAAGTACACACATTTTTTAAAAAAAATTAAATAGAACAATTTCAGAAACATGGTAAAAACTAATGGGCAAGTTGTACTAACTAATTTTCATCTTCTTATTACTTCAAACTCTGCTTCTGAAAAGTACTTTGTTAAATAAAGATTGTTTAATTACTCAAGATGTATACTTTTTTGTGGCCATGTGGAACGTGTGTTTGTGTGTATATGTGTGTGTTGTATGTGTGCAAGGTAGGATCATACATGTTTATGCTAGTGTGTGGACCTGGGCATAGACTAGAGGGGCACATCAGACTGTCACTCTCTGCCTTATGCCCTTGGGACAGTCTCTCATTGAGCCTAGAACTAGGCTGGTCATCAGAAGTTACCATGCTCCATTGAGCTTTCTGTGTCTACCTGACACAGTGCTGGTATTAGAGGCACATGCAATTGCATCTGGAGTTTTACATGTATTCTAGATTCATACTCTGACCTTCATGTCTGTAGCCCTTTATTTTGTTTTTAAGGCAGGATGCTTCAGCCTCTCCAGTGTTGGGAAGGCACATGTGTATTACACTGCTCATGGTTTTAATCCTTCACACTGCTAATTATTTTCCTTGTCTATTTGTGTCTCTAATACTGGAACTCTCCCTGAGCCTTGAAAATTACATGTCTAGAATAAGGACAGTTATTTTCTTTGTATTGTACAGTCTCCTTGGAGATGGCGGCATCAGCATGTCAGCTAAGGCTCATGGGAGTTCCACTCTTCACATCAGAATAATGGCTGCCCCTGTTAGCCACACCAGTGTCCCCAGAGGCAGATGCAGCATCAGAGGTTCACTTAGTTCCTTGATGTGTGGAACACTGACTTAAGCTATCAGGAGGAACTGGCTGATGGTCTTTTTTTTTTTTTTTTTTTGGATCTTCAGGTCTTTGCCAAGTACATGGCCTGACTCTTGGAGAGTTACTGGGATTAGTTGTCATCCAGTCAGGCTTAGATCCTGGGAGTAGGTGTCCCCTGGCCCTAACATTGCCACAGTGAACTAAACCACAGGAAGAAGATGGCACAGAGAGCTTCTTGCCACCCTTGACCGAAGGAACAGAAACTTCCAGATAGTACAATTTCCTAAAACATAGTTTGCCTAATTTGCATGAATGTCACCTTTTCTAAATTTCATGAACTCCATCGCTTATTTTTAGAGTGCGGCACTTGTTTTTGTTTTATTAGCTAAGGAAAATAGAGCATGTTGAGTACATTATGAAGGCTACTCTTCCAATTAATGAAAAGGCTTGGCTGAGTTTAAAAACAAGAAACTCTTTTCATATCCAAATTACTTTTCGAAGCTTCTATAAATTATTACCTTCCTCTGCATAAGAGGTGTCTTATGACTAAAGGCTGAGACAGTCTCCATCATGTTCTTTAACAATGACTCCTATGTTTCTTTTGGTAAACTCATAATGTTAATTACACTGTGCAACAGATGGAGCGCTTTCCATTCAGGACCTCAATGCACCTTGCAGATGTCATAAATCTTCAAAGCCCTTCCATAATGGAGGTAAGTATCTATGGTCACAGTTTTATAGGCAAAGAAGCACAAAGAAGGCGACTGTCTTGCTTTTTAAAGTGCAATATGCTTAGGTCAAAGATTTAGTCATCATTGAGAAAGTAGTGAAAAACTGTGAATATTTACTGAAAGGATAACTGAGCGAGGTGTCTCATTGGCAACCTTTGCTTTTCTTGCCAGGGAACACCTGGACAATATTATTTGAAAAGTCACAGACTAATAAATCAAAAGTTATCTGCTGATAATTAATCAACTTTACAGTGATTAGTGTGGAAAATGGCTCCTGGATCATCATAGTAATCATTCTGAAAATGGAAATAGCTAAACTTCTTCTTCCTCTTCTTCTTCTTCTTCTTCTTCTTCTTCTTCTTCTTCTTCTTCTTCTTCTTCTTCTTCTTCTTCTTCTTCTTCTTCTTCTTCTNCTTCTTCTTCTTCTTCTTCTTCTTCTTCTTCTTCTTCTTCTTCTTCTTCTTCTTCTTCTTCTTCTTCTTCTCCTTCTCCTCCTCCTCCTCCTCCTCCTCCTCCTCTTTCTTCTTTATTACTGCTAGTACTGTTATTGTTATTACTCTCCTCTGTCTCTCCCTGTCTGTCTCTGACTCTGTCTCTGGTTCTCTGTCTGTCTGTCTCACTGTCTGTCTCTCTCACTGTGTGTGTATTATATGGTGTCTATATGGGAAGCATGTATGATGTTCAAAGGGCAACTTTGGGAACTTAATTCTCCTTCTACCTTTACATGGTAAATTAATTACTTTCATGTTGATGTGATAAAAACCTATGGCCAAAAGCAAGTTAACAAAGATAAAGGTATATTTCAGCTTACAGGTTCAGAGGGATGGTTTTTGTTATGGCTATAAAGGCATGGTAAATGTTAGAAAAGGTGTGGTGGCAGTAAGAGGAAGCTGGCTGATCACATTTTCATCCACACACAGGAAGCAGAGAAAGCCGGAAGTTGAGTGAGGCCATATATTCTCAAATCCTCACTCTTAGTGCCTTCCTCTAACAAGGCTAGACCTTCCAAAGTTTCCATACCCTCCTTAACCACAGCAACACCAGCTGGGGGCCAAGTGTCAAAACATATTACAGAGGACATTCTCGATTTAAACCACAGCCTGTTGGTTGCAAAGATTGACATCATGTGTTTGAGCTTGCAACACCAAGCAAAGGTACCTTTCCTCAACTGAACCATCTCATCAGTCCCCAAACGTTTTTCCACTTTATTTTTGCCAAAAGATCAAGAAATGATCCCCACAATTTACCCTCAAACTTAATACCAAAGCACCGAAATACACAGCCAAGAGTCCAGAGATGATTTAGTCAGGCAATCTTATCATTTAGATGAGAAAATTGAGATGGACAAAGGTTAATATGTAAACTTGCATGTGATCCCTCAGCTTTTAAAACCTTAATTTAAGTTTTCTCTTCTCCCTTCTGATTCAGAAAGGTTTTAATTTCACTTAACCATTTAGTCGGTTAGTGGCACCAATAACTAAAATCCAGACTCCCGATCCTCAACAATCTACCTTCCCCATGAACTGCATTTTAAAAACATTCATACTGTGTGCCTTTCTACATCCTAAGTGTCATAGAGTCGTAAGATGAGGGCACTGGGAGGAATTGACTTTTGTCATGTTTTTCTTTAATTGAGGAGGAATCTGACACCCAGGGATTTTAAGAGACTCACTCGAGGCCCCGTGTCTGTCTAGTTACTGGCACACAGAACCCCATACTTTCCATTCCCCTTCCCTCTGCAGATCTGAAGTGTTTAACTAGGGTCCCAGCAACCAAAAACCACCAATACAATTTTACACTGATGTTTCTGAAGTACGCTCTTATTAAAGACAAATTAGAAGAAAACAAGGTCACATTAAGGAAATAAAACAAAATACATCAAAACAAGGAACCCTGAGGAATGCCATTAGGCAAACAGGGATTGAAATTTTACCTGTTTACTTGCCATGTACTAAGCCTGGAGACCTGATAATGCTTTGATAACTTGTAAGGATCTCGAGGAATTGTAAGGTTCCAACGTGCTTACTGATGTTTCAGTGCTCACACCATCCTCATTAAAGTTTCAGGAAATATGCATTTTGTTTATGGTTCAAATTGCCAGCTGGTTATAATAGCATATTCTGATAGTCCTAGATAATCAAGAGGCTGAGGCAGGAGGATTAATAGAGTCAAGAGTTGGAGAAGAATTGGTAGAATGAGATCCTGTCTCAAACAAAGCTACCACTCCCAATCAAAAGAAAGAAACCTTAGCCTTAAGGGCAATAGGTAGATTAGAAGAGAGGGAAGGAGGAAGGGAGGGAGGGAACTAGAGAGGCCATAGGTATTTTTGGTCATCCTTTAATAAGAAGAATAATGAATGAAAACACTACACGGATTGTTTTACACCATTACTGATAACCTAGAGCTTACTGAATTTTTATGTGTGTCAACTCCTTTTCTGATCACCTAATTAAAAAGGAACGCTTAGATCTAACTCCAAGATGGTTGTTTCTAGAGTTTACACACCCTTCCTTTCTTTGGAAGTTAGAACAATAATATTAACTTCAGATCATGTGGCCTACTTTAAAAAAAATTACACAATGAAACTGTATTCAATAAATCTTGTTGTATGACACCTTCCAGTTGTTGGGTGTTTAGTGGCAGCTGGTAACTCACACGAGAGTTCTTCGGATGCCACTGGATGTTAGTAAACATGTTTTCTTTTTACAGAGATAGTGAAGGGAAGGGCTTTGGGTTGTTCTGGGAGTGGGCCAAGGGCTGGTGAAAGACTCTTCTTGTCTCTTAGTTAATATCAAGCTGACACATGCTCCTGGAAGGTCCTCGCCTTTAACAGTGGAGTAGACCTGGTCAGGCTGTGCTAAGCTCCAATGCAAGAAGCATCTCTGGACTTAACTGCCGTTTGTCGCTAACATCTGTCCAGCTGGCTTTTCATCTCCTGCCCTGGCTCGGATGAGCTCCAGTATGCTAAGGATTCCTTGCCACTATTTGTAAAGGAAATTAACCGTATGGCTCCGTACAACTCCCCGTGGCCTTGTTTATCTCTGTGCGCACTGGGGTCTTTGAAAGGTTGTACTGTGGAATTTGTACCATGAGTTGAATATTAATAAGATAAGAAGGAGCAAGTTTCTCTTTCCCTCTCGAGCCTCAGACCCGCAGCCTGAGCAGGAAGGTCAGCTCAGGCGTGCAGGCCCTAGAGGGCACTGCACTGGGCTTCCTGTGAGTAACCCCTGGTAACTGAGAGATTACCTTATGACAGTTGAGATTTAATTAAAGTGGGAAAGACCTTGGAGCCTTTTTCTCAAATTGTATGCTTTGCTTTGTCACAACCACTAAATTCAAGCCTTCTTTATGCTTTCTCCTTGAAGGGATGGAAGGGTTAAGAGGTGGCATTTAGTACAAGAAGAAAATCAAAGCATTTTAAGTTCCTAAAAAAGATGCTTCGATATGCTTTTTTTTTTTTTTAAATTCCTAAATATTCCAAGTACAGATGGTGTGTTTCTATTATCTTTTCTTCTGACTGTCTCTCGACTTCCTCTTCTCGTTCAGGTCCTTATCTTCCATGCAAAGCAGGGAAAGGGTCTACAGATAAGGGTCTTGGTTGGTATGTAAATGATGCAAAGAGGAAGTAGGTTCACACTGTGGCATTTCTTTTTGCTCTTTCCTTCAGCTGATTAATAGGTAAATCCAGATGTATCTCTTCAATCAGGGAATACTAGAGTTTGCACTCTTATATTTTCTCTCACAGGGAAAAACGTGTCTGGCAGCATGGGATAGAGTCCTAGGATCTTTGCAAATTAAATGAATCACTTGAATGATTCTTGGTTAGGGAAACAGGCACGTCAATAGGAACTACACGAATCTGTAAACATCAGTAGTCTCTCTAGTAACTGAAGGTGCAGCACCGACTTCTAGCCCTTGCAATCTGAATTCAGGTGGTTCAACACACAGCAGGGGAGGCTTCTACACAGCCACAGGTGAGGCTGCCTAAACCTCATACTATACATGAGAAAAGAGGCCGATAGTGAAATTGACTTAGTTTCCCGGCCACTTGCTTCATTTATTTATTTATTTATATTTTTTTACATCATGACTAATTAGAATAGTATTTTTCTGCTAGCTGTGACGTACACTCCTGAAACCCCAGCACGTGGGAGACAGAGGCAGGCACATTATTGCAAGTTCGAGGCCAGCATAGAGTGTCTATGACAAGTTCTCAGATGAGCATTATGTAGTCCTTACTATGTAGTAAACTTGTGGACTATGTGGTAAGCTTGCTATGCAGTGAGATCTTGTTTCAGAGAGGCAACGGATCAGCTGGAGAGAGAAGGAGGCCTCAGGAAGTGCGGAGCCTGATCTGCAAGCTCCAAGACCTGAGTTTGATCTTCAGGAGTCCTGTTAAGAAGCCAGGCATGGGGGCGTGTATTTATAATCCCAGAATGATTTTAATTTGCAAGTCAATGAGAGACCCATCATATGCAACAAGGTAGGCAATGCCTAGGGAAGACTGATACCCAGTGTCCCCTTGTCTTCATATATGTGCACATGCCTGCCTGGATATGCATATGAACTGACATAAAAAGCCCTCATTCCCAAAGAATTAAGTTTTTGTATATATTGTGTTGTATTGCTAGGAAAAAAGTATAAAGTGCACTGTTACCACATTTTATTTATTACAGTGTTATTTATTACAGTGTTATTATTGTTCAAATATGGCGATGGATTTAATAATCACTAACTGTTTCAAGTGAATTGTGATTAAATTCATTTCTACTAATAAATAAAGCATAGACTTTATTTGCCAAAGCTCCTGAAGTTATTCAGTTTCTGAAAACCGTATTGTGGTGATATTAACTGAATCTCTGTCATGTGTAACTCGAGGTCCCTGGTCCTAAGAAGAATTAAAAACTAGAATCTCAGGGACAATGTGCAATCCTAAGAACTAATATGGAATGTGTACTCACAGGGGACGATGATCTCAACATTGTCAGCAACTAACAGGCCACCTTTCTGTGCCTTCTTCTCAACTGTTTTCATCTATCCACCCCACCCCCAGTTGCCATAGGAAAAAATATACTAGAACATTCCTATTTCCTCTTTCACTGCAATTCTTTGGCAGCCTTGAGACTGAGTGGATAATCAATATAATTCTTATGATTCCCATTTAGTAGACACAAAAACCCTGAAGTTACTGGGAAACTAAATGGGTTGTTCAAGGCCAGGGAAAAGCAAGGGTCAGATTGTGTCTCCAGTCTGCCCCATTATTTGCCTTTTCACTGAGTGCTTTGCTTGAAGAAGGGCTATTTGAGCATTTTGATGAAAAAGCCATAGAAACATTTTATTGTAATACCATTACAAAGAAGGGAAAAAGATAAAACACATCCCACTCACCCAGTCTCGCTTTCCAGCTAGTTGTTGATACAGACACAGCATCTTCAAACACGGTGATGCCTCCCCAGTGGTTCTGTGTCCAGTAGATGTGATGGTTTTATTAACTGCATGGATGATGAGAATTTCGCCCTTTCCATATCATGCATTCTCACATTCCACCATCAGCTCACTGTTTCTGGTTTTGTTAGTTAGGTTTTGGTTCTTGGAATTCATTCCCGACTTGCTTACTTTTTTAATATCATCAGCACTAAGCACTGATGGCTGCTTAGAATCTGAGCTCTGTACATACTTGCTGAAGAATGGGAATCAATGGTTGATTCCCTTGGGTGCAGGGACCCAAGTATTAATGACACAGGGGACAGTAGACGCCTTGCTTGCCTGTTCTCCTTCCTTCTTTCCTTTGGGGTTCTCTGTTGTGGTATTATTCGAGGGTTTCTAACCCACCTAAGATCATTTAGTCTTGAATTGTGTTATGAGAACCCATTTTGAAAGTGATTAAGAATAAAGTATGATAACTTTTAAACTAGATACTTTAATAGCTCTTATACATAGTAAAATATATTTTATCCATTGTTCTCAACAATTCTTCATATAGCACCTATAATTAACTTTACTCAACCAAATAGAGGCACAAAATAAACAATATAGGTCTCTATAGATTCTGTCCAAATACTATTGAATTAACTGCATAAACCTTTAATATTATCACGAACATTATACATATAATAAAATAAGTATTATACTATTTATGTTTTGTTACTTATAATATAATGTATAATTTATATATAATAAAATTTATGATATTAAAACATATTTTATTATATGTGTCATCTGCATAGTAATATTAAAGGTTTCCAATTAATTCAATAGCATTTGGACAGAATCTATAGAGACTAATTTTTGCTCACTTTGTTCATGTATATGTATATGTAAAACATTCATAGTATAGCATATCATATATAATATATTGTACAATTAATATATTAGTACATTAATTTAATAATACATTACAACTAAAATTAATCGTTACCCTGTATAACAGTAATAATTTAATAAACATATTGTATAATATTATAAATATAACATATAATGCCTAATATGTTTATATTATATACTATATGTTATAATACTTTTATACTTCTATTATTATATTTATATATTATTATATATTACATGTGCTATATATTATATACAGTATATAATATATTATTATATATAATAAATTATATATATTGATGAACCTTCTGGAGTTTCTTTTTAATAGCTGACATACTGGTATTATCTAATATCTCCCAATACAATGGTGGAGGAGGTGGAGCTAGGGTGGGAGGAGTGGGTGGTACATACAATCAGAGGAAAGAGCTCCACCTACTGATTGCAATGCCACTTCCCACCATTACCCTTAAGGCCAGCCTAATACATAGTGGATCCCATATGATCTGCTCACCTTGAAAAATGAATGTCACCATTATCCTGACTATCATCAGTTCACATGCATGGCAACCCACAAACCGTACTGAGTGTATGATTTTGCATCTAGTACTCCCAAGTCCAACTCCATCAGTGGCGGTTAAAAGCAGAGTCAAAATCTGAACCATAAGGGTTAGGGCCTGAATCTTTTATTTTTCAGGTGTGTGGGAAGTTTGTGTAATATCTTGAATCTTCAACTCTCTACGTTTGATCAAGGGTTTCAATAACGTCTGCATCACTGGATGATTATGAAGATTTTTCAAGTCAATGCTTGTAAAGAATTTACAAAGAGATGCTTGGTGTGCAACAATAAATGTAGGATGCACATTCAAAAGGGAGGAGGAATACACAAGGAAGCCAAGGGTGACAACACGTTGTCATGGCACTCTTAAAATGCTCAAGTTCACAGCTGACAATAGATGACATCGATGCCCGGGCTCCAATGACCTGTGATCTAAAAGCCCTGAAAACATGGGGTGAGCTCCTGTTTGTAGGGATAATGATGTGGTATTTCAATAAAATCAAGTTTGGTCTTTCCCTCAAGGTTATCTTGGTTTCTTGATCGTTCTCTTTCCAATCCCTTAGGTTCATCCAACATCGCTACAAGAACTGTCACGAAAAATTGCAATCACGATTACGGGTTATGATTATCCTAAGACATTTCTCCTTGTATTTTATTTGTTATTTTAAGAGCCCCTCCCAAGCAAATTTCTCATTTCAAGGTTCTGTTTCAACACGATTACTAAAATCACTCGCTGAACTCCTGATACAAAGGCGTGCATGACAGTGATAATCCATACTTGAAGCTGTTCCTGGGAGTGTCCACAATGCAGGAAGTCTATCAAAAAACAGCGTGATGCTGAGCTTGGTGTTAAACTGGCTCACGCTGCTGAGGCAATGGCTTTAGGAGTGTTGGAAGAATTTTGAATTTGGGTTGAAGGTGAGACACATTTTCTCTGGTTGACTGATGATTCGTGTCTGAGAAAATCAAATAGTCTACAAGTAAAGAATGGAAAGTTCTGAGAAGCAGTCATTTCAAGCTGAAGTTGAGCTAGAGACAGAATTATAGAGGGGACATAAAGCACACTGCTTTATATTTTCCCTGAAGTGAACATATGTCAATTTCATGACATAGGAGGTAGAGTAAAATTTTTGATGTCTAATTGACCAATCATTATATCATTAGTATTATTTGATCTT
>NC_034597.1:88258596-88278596 GCF_900095145.1 Mus pahari
TGTAAGTCAAAACAAAAATATGATTTCAAAGAATTTAAAATGCATTTATTTATTTATTTATTTATTTATTTATTTATTTTGTGGAGATCAGAAGACAACATGTGAGAGTTGGTTCCTCTTTTTATTACGTGGGTGATAGAAATGGGACATGGGTCTTCAGGCTTGTTGGCAAGTTCCTACCCACGGAGCCATCACAATGTCCTCAAAAGATGGATTTCAGTACACTTATTCAAGTCATTATTTTTCCTTAGTCTCTCACAGACGAGAGTTTCCACACTGCTTTGGATGGCAGAGAATATAGCGTGCTAAGCCTTGCGGGAAGGAGGTAATGAGTGACCCCCCAGGCCATACAGCAAGGATGATTTTCATAGGGGAAACAGTAGTGGAATTGATGACTCACAAGTTCAATAGCCACATTTATCAGACACGTCGTACGTCAATCGCTTGGAGATGTACTAACCCTTGTACTCACTTGGACATACATTAGCCGTTTCCTGCACTGCTTTCCAGGACCCCAGTACAATGGCTTTGTCTAAATGACTGGAAATGATACCATAAAACTCTATGGATATCCTTGTATTGGTTTTAGATAGCAGTGGATTTCCTGATTCTTGTACCAGTGCTTAGGGGCATCTCCCCAGCAGCCTACCTCTAGCTGTGACCTTATCAGGTTTCAGAAGCTGAGCAGGCTTTGGCTGGGGCCGTTTGTGCGTGGCAGTAGTCCAAGGCAAACCAGGTGCTACAGGAAGTGGACTTGGTGATTCAGTCAGGTGCATTCTTTCTGATGATTCAGGCTGACCCACTCACTAATCACCGTGAGTGGGCATTCTGCTTTCGGGGGCGCTCATGAATAAGATGTATGGTAAAGGTCTTAATCATTTGTGCTGACGGAGAGCTTTCATGGAGATTTGCTCTATCTTAGGTTGTCAGAATTGCAACAGACAGGATCAGTTCTGTTGGAGCAATAAATGCTGAAGGTAATACCACTTTAGGTATGCTATATGCTCCATTTCCTGTCTTTGGCCAACACAGCAGCGCAGGATACGTTACTAGGCACCCAGGGCTTTTTACTTCAGAGCTAAATTTACATTTGGCTGTACATGTACTTTGTAAAAGAAATTGTTAAATTGTTGGACATTAAAGTAACATATGTTTGTGCATTTCTACCTCTATGCATCTATCTATCTATGAAACCATAGCTTATTTCATCTGTATATATTTTCCCTGAAGGCTTTTAAGACTATCAAGCTGAAGCAACGGCACAATAGATTAGAAACCGAAGCAAGAAGTAAATACTACCAAGAAAGAAAGGCAGATGGGACTGAGGAGTCTGTACTTGCTAAAGTACATAAGATTGTGTGTTATAGCTAACATACGATCCTAATTAGAATAAAAGTATCTTTCCTGGATCAGAAGAGAAAGCATAATAGTTAAGCTCTTGTATTTTTGCCATGACACAGATCTAGATTTTTTCCAAGTCTATGCTACCTTAGGTAAATTGCAAGAGAAGGAGGGAGGGAGGAGGGGAGGAAGGGAGGGAAGGAGGAAGCAAGTCTGAGAAATGAACAGTAGGTTGGCATCTACCCTCTAAAGACTACTCATATTAAGGAGAATAGCCTATGTGGCATGTTCAGCATGACGCCTAGCACATAATAAGGTTTATTAAATGCTAACTACTTTTGCCATAAAAAGTATTATTGTATTAATTCCTGTACATTTAAGGTAGACTAGTAAAATGTTTTACAACAATTTTATTTAAGCACAGTTGCTTTTAGAACTGTAAAGCTTTTTGGCGTTTAGTGGGGACTTAACTTTCAGTCAGTGGAGTAGACGTTATCATTCTTTCCCATTTCTTCCTGGGCTGTAGGACAGGATCCCCCAAAGATACCCTCATCTACCTCCACAGCTTTTGCCTAGGCGTCACAGTTCCTCAGGTCTTGATTACCCTTATTATACACAAAGGTGATGTGTATGTGTCCTAATGATGGTCATAGCCAACACGGGAATGAAGTTACACTACAGCTCTTAGAAGCAGTATGGTTGTGTAGGAAACGATCTGGCTTGACCCCACTCTGTAGGGTTTGGGAAAGCTGTTGGCTTGGCTCTGCCTCTGTCCCCAGAGTCTGGAGAAAATAAAATCTTCCCAAGGTTTTGACAAAGACCTTGTACAACCTACTTGGCTCCTCACTTAATTCCCGGTCCATTCTTCCTGGTGCAGAGCATCTCCAGATTGCCTGCCAGAGGACAGACACCAACTTGTCAGGGTGTAAGTGGCTTCTTCGTAATCGCTCAAGGCAAGATCCTCCATTGTTCCTGACTTCAGATCACAGCAACCTACCAAAGCCACATACAGGAGGTCAATGTGAGCTGCAGGAAGGGAGGCAGAACATCTTGGTCCTTTCTAAAATATATTTTGTGACAATAGGGGCAAATGTCTCATTTTAAGTACTGGTCATTTCAGAATAATGTTGACTATAAATAATAATAATAATGTAAAGATTGTTAATGTCAAAAGCAATTCATTCAGATTTGATGAGGGAATGCTTCACAAAAGAAAATTTCAAAAGAGATACAAACATATGAAGAAATGTTTAATCTTATTAAGCATGTGTTAAAAGGAAGTTAAACATTAACAGACACCTCTTACCTAGAGAATTAAGAAGCTATCAAAACAATATCTGTTTTGCAAAGATACAATTAAGGAGAGAGATGGCCTGATAGCTGCAAGATGAAACTTCAAATCAACATAGCCTTTTAGGAGCACAATTTAGTTTATGTCACGAGTCAAAAATGATGTCATGTTCTTTGACCCATGGTATAGTAGGCTGTGTTCCTTAAGGGTTCCTATTGAGGCTGCTCAAGATTTTTATTAAAAATTACATACAAATGTGAAAACAACACTTGGAATTAGAACATACAAAACTTTAAAAGAAGTGTTTTCAACATTTAAAATTGAGAGAAATACTCCCAAGATTTTAGACACTGTATGGCATATTACTATATTTCATTATTAACACGTATACACCTGTTTGTGATGTCTCTTACACATCTCCATGAGGAGGGCCTCTGGTCCTTTCAAACTTGACCTTACCGTATCCCTGAACTCATTTTTCTTTTATTCTCTGTCACCCTTGTTTGTTTGTCTGCATGATCTTTGAGACAGGGTCTAACTGTATATTCTAGGCGGCCCTGGAAAATATTTATGTAGACTGAACTTGAAGCTGTGGCCCTTCTGCTACGATCTCCTGAGTTCTAGAACTAGGAACAAGTGCCAGCACACTGGTCTTAAGACATTTCTGTTATTGCTGAGTGCTTTTGGGTTTCTATTCCATAGAACAATTAGAGTAATTTTCTTCAGTGACTTTTAGAATTCAAAAAAAATTTTTTTTGAAAATTTTATACATCTGTCATAAACCCATCCTTGTTGAATAAAATATCCAATTACTTTGGTCAAGAAAAATTTGATTGTTTTAATTTTTTAATTTATATATGCGTTTACTTAAATTTTCCAAAATGAGATCCCCCCAACTTTGTTATCAGGAAATAAGCACAATAAATATTCCCCTTTTCTGCTTTGACTTGGTAATTGCTAGGATTGAGTGAATTGTCCAGCTGTCTCTGCATTTTAGTTTGGGCTACCCAGTTGGGTGCTGAGTCAGCTTTATGAAGGGCAAATATCTTTGCTTTCCCTTCTACTCATTTCCTCTTTTCTTTTCTTTTGATTACATTATTGAAAATATTTTCTACACTTCAGAATCTGGATCAATAGCATGCTGGCAGGCTGGTCACCTGCCCGTCCTTTCAACCTCTTATTGTGATTGCTATGATGACAAGAACCATGACCACTCCAGTGATTTTTGGTTTATGGTCAGTCTATTTCTGTCTTCTCCATTTCTTTTAGCACAGGAAGTCCTATTCTAAAGTCAGGAACTGCTCATGGTGAAAGAAAACTGACATCTATAGGGTGGGCCAAGTCCTTGGAACCTGACCAAGTCACTATAATCTGCTATACCTTTACATCCTTAGAAAAATCTATCTGCGGAGCCATTACAACTCCATGTGATGACAAAGAAGCAGGCTGAGTGTTTCAGAAACTGAATGAAGAGCACACGGTCAGTATGAGGCAGTGAGATTTGCCTGACTAGAGTTTATACTACACCGTGGCTGTCTTCCTAGCAGTTGTTGATTCCTACGTCTATTTGCCTGCACCCGTTTCGGAAAGGATTTGAAGCAGATGACTTCGTTACTAACTTCTGTTTTGCTGCCACACTTAGTAAGCCCGAGAGATCACGGAGGATGGCGTCAGCCGTAGGTAGACCGTGGGAGGAAGCGTTTCCTGTTCCAACTCATCTTCTCATTGTCAATCCTGACAAACTTCCACCAGAGATGGGATGGCCCGGCTGGGGACAGTGCTGGGCAGCTTATTGGTTTAGCATGGAGAATTAGGGTTGGTAATTTCTGCACTGTGGATGGTCTTTGATCTAAAGTTTTCATGAGTTCTCTGGTGATAATTTCTTCAGCAATTTTTAAAGTTCAAAA
Organism: Mus pahari; assembly: GCF_900095145.1. Taxonomy (NCBI): domain Eukaryota; kingdom Metazoa; phylum Chordata; class Mammalia; order Rodentia; family Muridae; genus Mus; species Mus pahari. The sequence continues at coordinate 88,263,136 of NC_034597.1, forward strand.
TAACTTTTGGAAATGTGGATACATGTATACAATGCATCTTATTATATCTCTCTAACCATTCCCTCTCTCTAATTCTCCTCAGCTTCAAATTTTCCTCCACACTTCCTGTCTCTATTACTTTTTAAAAATAACACCCAGAATCCAATTAGTGCTGCCCATGTGCACATGGGTGTGGAGCCATCCCCTGGGGGCCTAGGAAACCCACCAGAGGCTCTAGTAGCCATCCCCTCTGTTTGGCAACCTTTCAGAAGTGTGTGTGTGTGTGTGTGTTTGTGTGCACATTTCATATTGGATACATCCTTCCTCAAATTACTTTGTGAGGTAAATTCATTAAGTTTTAAAGAAAGGTTAGTGATGGTAACTAAGTGTAAACTAGCCCTTTAAATTCATCTTTTGATTTTCATAAATGTCTGCAGGGTAGATATCGTTAACTGTCCCCGTCCCCCATGGATGCAGACAGAGAGGCAGAGAACAATTGAGTTGCTTAGACACCAGGGTTCCAACCTAATTCTACTGAACCTTAAAGCCCATTTTGTTTTGTTTTGTTTTCTTCCTACCTTCTGTACACGTTGTTTTTTGTTTTTGTTTCACTGAGTTGAATAGGTGGACTATTGTTCTGACAGTTGTGTAAAAAAGAAGAGTACATTGTGTCATTGAGAAATGAGACCGCTGAGGAAAATGTCAAAACTTCAGTCAGGGAGAAAAAGATCCCCGCCTCACAGGCTTTGTGGGATGTGCTGAGCGCCAGTACCTCATCGACGAATCTGTCGCTCCACTCCGCTCCGCGGTTTGATATTCGCCTCTACAAGAGTTTGTTTTTCCTCACTGAAATCAGCATCACTAAAACACTTTGATGTCTGAACATCCAAGAAAGCTTCAGTACTGGTTAGTCTAAAGGCAGCTTGGGGGTTAACCAAACTGCTTTCTCAGCCTTGCCTCTGTGTTGTTCAAGGGATGCGGAGGGGGCAGTAGTGTTAAATTTACACCAAGGTGGCCGTGTGCTCTTCGTTCAAACTCCTTTATCTAGAACGTGATCTTGGAGAATTCGCTTGTCCTTGGGAAGAATCAAGTTCTCCTCTGAAGGCATTTCAGAGGCCAGAGAAGCAAACACGTTCTTCCAGTGTCGGGAAACTGTGACTCATCACAGCTCCCATGCTTTCTGACTCTGAATGAAGAACGGCAGTGTTCACATAGAAACCGTATAATTTGTCACGTTGAGAACAGGCTGATCTTGTTCTAATGCTCTTGCAGAACTCCAGCTACCTTTATATGAGGAGAAAACTTCAGAAATTAATAAAATGAGCCTCAGCCTTAAGGAATATGACTAATACATCTGAAATCAGTGACTCAAAGACACTAGAAAGGGGAGATATGCTTGAAGTTTTACCAGGAAACAATTTTGAATTGCTTGAGTTTTTTTTTTTTTTTTTTTTTTTTGTAAGAATCATGGCAACATTGTGTCCACATTTAAAATACCAGAACATTTCCTCATTTCATAGATATAAATGGAAATCAGCCATTGGATAGAAATAGAACAAAAATGTAATCCCTAAAGGAGAACATATTGGTATCTTGATGTTATTTTATCATGGATAAAGTGACAAATAATTATTGCAATGTTTGAATATTGAATAATGAGTATGGATATTATTTTAATCCCATATTAATTTCCAAAGATAATTTGTGTGTATCCACATTTCCCAGTGCCTAATGTCACTCCCTGACATGTACCTGTGTGTGGGAATGTGTGTGCATGTGCAAATGTGTGAGTGTGTGTGTGTGTGTGTGTGAGTGTGTGTATTGTGCAAGCGCGTGCGCACGTGCATCTATGCATGCATGTGGTGTGATGATCTATGCAGGACTGTGGACAAGTGAATATGCACAGGAATATGCATAGGTAATAGCTAGGCCCTCGGGGATGTCAGATGTTTTGAACATTGGTGACGGGCAAGGTTCCACGTATGGTGATTTCTGCCAAACTTCAGAGTGCAAAGTGAGTTTTATCACTCAGAATCAGTTCATTTGGAGATGGGTGCGACAAATAAGCAGTTTCGCCCAATCCCTTTTGGTTTTGAAGAGTGAGCTAAGGGTTCTCTCATGAAGTAAATCTATCCTTTCAGAATCACCCAGCCTGTTGTGATTGCCCCTCATCTCCAAACTGTTGCCTAGCAAGTATTTGCTCCTAGAGTATTTATTTAGAAGTTCTCTGGCTGGCAGGTGAGTGAGTGACAGATAAGTTTCGGAGAGATTGCACAAGCCCCTGTCCTCAAGGGGAACCCAGGTGTTTTCTGCTTTCTTCCTAATTTCTTGTCTTTTCTAAATGAGTTAATCAATTCCTTTCCCCTTTGATCTTTAAGCCTCATTCCTGGGAAAGCCGCCTATTGTTAACCAATGGAGGCCCTTCCTTCTCCGTTTTCACCTCTTCCCCTAAGCCTTGCTGAGTAACTGGGAAAACAGCGATTTCTCCGGAAAGTCCACTTTGTCTGAACTTGTGGGAGGTTGTGAGTCACCCGGCTCCTGAGACACAAAGTTTACTCAAATATTTACTGCGTTGATCTCTGATTTGCTTAATATTAACGCCAATTGTCTGGTCAGCCTTATACCTTTGGTATATATACTAATCTTATTGCTTGTCTCAGATCCCCAACTACCTCAGCATTCTAAATATGGTAAATTTGGGATCCTTTCCAATTAAGGTTATAGACAAACTTTAAACTACATTTCTATTTTTTCAGAACGATAGCTTTTATTTTAGACAAAGCCTATTGATTTTTTTTTTTTTATTCTCAAAACTTTCTCATAATCTTTCAGGGTAAGAGATGTTTTAAACACAGATTTTTTTTTTTCTCTCTCTCTCCACAGAAGAAAATTAAGTCCTCAACAAAGTTCCAGAGCTATGTTTAACGTTGAGATTTATCTGGTTCTTTAGATAAGTTCTCTGCTCCATATTAAAGATTCAAGTCTCCCTACCCCACAGTCACAAAGAACATGCCTTTACATGTCTTTACATTACAGGGAAGACTGACTGACATGGCCTCTCCAATGTCACATTAAGAATGAAGAAAGAATAGGTAAAAGGTAAGGATTATGGGATGGCAAGATACACTCAAAAATATTGGCAGTGGCTGCCTCTGTAGTTAAGGGTGATCAAGATTCCCCTTGAACAATTCTGTTTTCTAAATTCTTAAAATAAATAAATAATTGATAGAGTTAGTAGTCCGTCCATGGGCTATTGCTCCCTTCTTCCCCCTTTGCCAGTGCTACTTCCCAAAATTAGGCGGTGGCGGAAGGTTCCCAGAGTTGGAGATGATTGGTGGAATAGATGCGAGAATGCTTTGGATTCCATCCCAGGCTGTGTTTGAAGCCCCCCCCCCCCACCTCCACACACGGGAACAATTAGAGAGTGGCAGGTGGAGATCCCGGGTCTCCTCTCCCTGAAGCATTGGATCAGCAGGCAACAGAGGTCCCAGTAGCCCTCAACTCAAGCCCAACAGGCTGCTTTATGGGGAAGAGGGATAGAGTAGGACTTGGTCCACAATTGAGAACAAGTCCAGGTTTTTTGTGGGTGCTCTCTCTTCCTTTCTGGGTCTGAACATTCTCTCCTGGTGGGTCCCATTTTATGTTCCATTTGTACACAAACGCTCAGCCAATCAGGGCCTGTCAGGCTCGACAGAAGAATGTGCCACCCAAGCGGTTTTGCCACTATAAACTAGCTTCTTAAGCCAAGGTCTGCTCCAGGCTCTGGACAGAGGTTTGTCTCCCAGATGTTATTGGAGAAAGAAGAAAAGTACAACTGAGACCTTCCAGAAACAGGACCACCACTAGAGACCCTCCACAGGCAGTGGGGCTCTGGCAGTCTGTCCCACTTGGGGGTCCTCTACTCCTGCCTGGAACCTTTGAGACCTGCCAGACCCAGCAGCTCCCCTAGACTGTGAGCTGCTCTCTGCACCCTTGCTCTGCAGGGGAGCACTGCCTTAGCAGTGATTTGTCTCAGAATGGTGGTACTCATCAGCAAGTTCCTGGTTAGTACCCAGAGATCAAATCTGTGCTACTAGAATTGTCCTTCTTACATAGCAACTTACTTTCCCATCCAAATGTACACTCTTGTGTGACAAACAAAGGTCCCCTCTTACTTGTTCAGAGTCCACTGTTTGTCCCTTCTGTTCTTGGAGAAGGGACAAGACAAGAATTCACCTGGAGAGTAGAGAACTGACAGCCCCACAGCTTTTGAAGCAGGCATAAACGAAAAGATAGCACATGTATAGATATGAACAGATAAGTAACCATAACACATGTGAACCCCATCAGATACAGATGGCTCACTCCTATAATCTTAACACTTGGTCAGCCCCAAACAGGAGAATGGAGAGTTTGAGGCCAGGCTAGAAAACATTGAGGACCTTGTCTCAAATAGAAGGATAAAACAAAATAAAAAATTAAAAAGCACCACAAGAGAAAGGTGTGAGCTTGTCATGGGGGTTTAGCACAAAGGGGCCACTGATTTGCATATGGGATGACTAAGAACAAGATAAAGGTAGTGTGGACGCCCGCCTCGCCAGCAAGGAAGATGCCACAACAGGATTCTTCTGCACACATTTATTGGGAGAGCTTGATTGCTGTGGCGAAAGACCCCGAGCCTGAAAACTGGTGCTGATTATATATGCTTAGGATAGGCGTGGAGCCTCCTGATTGGATATGCCACCAGAACCTCATTAACATGCTCCGGGGCAAGCAGTGACTCAGCGGATACCCGAATACACATGTGCACATTGCTTGTTTATCAAGAAAGCATGCAGGAAGTCGGCGCCATCTTGTAATGGCGAATTACCTGGCTTCCCACAGGTAGAGGACACATAGTGTCCAAATTCTATATCATGATTGTGATGGCAAAATAGTACATACCAAATACCTCCAATTTCTTTACCTGGATTTTTAGATTCTGACATTTTTATTTAATTTAATAACTTAAAGTTATTTTAATCTTGGTTCCATAGCTTTATATGAGCAGGGATTTATTATGTCTACTTTCATGTTTATATACCTAAGTAAGAGAATAAAAATAACCTAAGACAAATGACTACCATGCTTAAAGCAACAGGACTGTTAAGAACTGACTCCATGTGGTCACTAATTATACCATCAGTGCAGACGACTTCAATTTCTGCTGGAATTTTAGATTTTGAGGAGGCAGATGGACCACAAGAGAATGACAGAGAAAAGTTTTCTCAAACAAATCTCTCAGACCACTTTATCGTGAGGAGCGAAGAGATGATGTCATCAAACTTCTATAACCAAGGATTATTTATAAGTTTATTATTTATTATTATTATTATTATATTATTATTATTATCATTGTTGCTGTGTGTGTGTATGCATATGTTCACAGTGTGTGTGCAGGAAAGCATGTGTCATGATGGCATGTGGAGGGCAGAGGGCAGAGTTGGTTCTCTTCTATTCCTACTACTTCTACTTCTATTCCAAGTAGCCAAGCTTTTGTGGCAGGTGACTTTACCCACAAAGCCACCTCACCAGCCCCAAGCAGGACCTTTGGATCTTCCTTCCAGGGTGGTGGGAACAGCATCCTTTTTAAAACTTAGTTCAGAAGTGAATTCTGGGCAATGAGTCTAGCTTAGTAGCATTGACCTATTCTTTAATCTTGCTGCTGAATCTATTCCCATACTTTAACCTTTCCTTAGCACGTGTTTTTGAAAATTCTTTCAAAATACTCTCTTTGGCCTTTTTCTGTACTGTTGCTTCCTTGTTCACAATTTCATAACTGTATATGAATGGGTGATGTATCCTGATTACACTTACTTCCTGCCTTCTGTTAACTTCTCCCACCTCCACCAACCTTCCTCCCTTTTATAAGTCCTTTCTCTGTAGTCAATTGTCTTTTTTGTTTTGCAACACACTGAGTTTAACCTGGGCCTTCCATATAAATATGAGTGTGGAATTCTCCACTGGCACCTGTAGGCTCATCAATACTACACAACAGAAGACAGTCCTCTCCACCACCTAATAGCCACTAATAACCAATTAGCTCCTCAGGGACACACAGGGTCCCCTGTACCCCTCCCTAAACCCATGACTAATAGTTGACCGGCCCAGTTTAGTGTAGGTAACCATAGCTGCTTTGAGGTCATGATTGCAGCAGCCATGTCTAGGACAGCCTGGAGGATTTCAAAGCACTTCTGGCTGTCATCTCGCTCTTACATGCTTTATGCTCCCTCTTCTGTGGCGTTCCCCTAGCCTTAGAGTTAGAGATGTTGATCTTCTGTTCAGATCTAAGCACTGAACACTCAGTTATTCTTAACACCTTGAGCAGGAGACTTACAGTGAATGTCTAGTTTATAAGACTTACTGTGAAAAGTTCCAGAAGGCTGTTAATAGGTACATTGATACCTGCGTTCTTGTTCCAGCAGAAGACAAAGGCAGGTAACTCTAGCCATGCTAGTCTGTGATCACTACAAATTGGCTTATTCATTCATTCCGTCAACAAAGATTTGTTAACTTTTCCTATGATTTGAAATTTATAACCTTTTAGAATAAAGAGCTTCCAGCAAAAATCCATTTAAAGGACACGCAGATTAAAGGGGTTAGGACAAAGAGACTGGAGTTTCCGAAGGATTCGGGAAAAGCCTCTCGGAGAGCCCAATGCTGGCTCTGGAGTCTGTTGGCTTGGAAGGCATAGCGCCTTAAGGAGAGAACAGTTGTTAAGTAGAGGGGGCAAGCTCCAGAAGAGAGGAGCAGGGAAGTAAGTGCCAATGCTGGAGAGCCAAAGAAAAGAAACACAGACAGAGTCTACAGATGGTTCAACTCCTGGAAGACGAGGCTAGTGTTGGCTTTACAAGGGCTCAGTCATCACCTCAGGTGATGATCAAGCCTCACAAACTACAACAGTACATGGATGTTTCTGGGGAACGTGGTGGTGGTTGGGTGGTGGTGGTGGTGGTAGTCATGGTGACAGTGGCAGAGATGATGAGAGAGATAATCATGAGTAGGATGATCTGATAAGAGGCAACAGGAGAGAAAGAGGTTACTCAGGAGGCAGGGCCAGTTCTTGGGAAGGGGAATTAAGAGCCACACTGTTTTTCTTTGTTTTTAATTTTCTATTTCATGTGTATGGCTATTTGTCTTCATGTATGACTGTGTGTTATGTGCATGTCTTCCCTGGGAGGCTAGAAGAGGGCATTAGATCTCCTGAAACTGGAGTTACAGACAGTTGTGAGTTCTTAAAGAAATAATCTTTGTTATCCATCAGCTAGTGTTATTTGGGACAAAATTTCCATGTATGTATTATTTTCTTCCTCTAGTAGGTGCATCTAGTTTGAGAATTCCTCTCCCTTATACTTCCTGCTCATGTTTCTTCATCAGCCTGTTAAACATTTCCTGGGAGCTAAATACACAGGCGTGGATTTGGAATGTAACACGCTAGCAGACAGTATGAGGTGGTGGAGGAGATTCCAATGGTTTTGGATCCTAGCGGTTAAGGTTTCGACCTGGTACTGATAATGGACTAAGAGGAGCCTTGAAGAAGTTGAAGAAGCTTGAACTTCAGCCTTCATCTGGAAAGTGAGACAGGAGGATGACAAGATCTTCCTAACAGGGTTTAGGGAGGGTGTGGGAACTTGTCTGCCTGTTTGGAACAGGGCACCGACTCTGTAGTGCTAATCGATTGGTCATTTCAACCTTACAGGGCTATGTCCCAGAAGAGAAGGTGTGCACGGTGTCTTCATCTCTTCTCTAGTTTTGCTCATTCATTTTGTTCTCCAGGTCCTTCACTTCTGGAGGCCTGTGTTTCTCTGTTCCCTTTCCTGAGACCATCAGATGAATCCATCAGTATCTGACTATCAACTCTTTCTGTCCAAGGGTGTCCATCCTGTGGTCCACATAGTGTCCAAAATAGCTATGAATGTAGCCCAACAAAAAACTGTAAACTCACCCAAAATGTTAAGAGAAAAACAAACAAAATCCTGTCATTGTTTTTGTTTGGATTTTTTTTGTTTGTTTCCCAAGTATGAACTTTGTAGGTAGCATCATATTGTGATGCCAGAAAGATGGATACCACCTCTAAGTGACAGTGAGTTGCAATGTCCAAGTTAGGGGGCAGTTGAGGCTCTTGTATTTTGAGTACAATCTCAAATTAAGTCATTTAGTCCTACTTTGGAAAAAGGAAACTGGTGCTTTTATTCTATCAGGGATAAGTATGTGTGTGTGTGTGTGTGTGTGTGCGCGCGCGCGCACGCGCGTGTGCCTTTTTTCAAACCATACGAAATATCTAACTCCAACCAATGAGTGAGCTGCATGGAAGCTAGCCAGCAGAATTCAAGGTATCACTATCACAATAGAAGAAATACAGAATTAAAAAAAAAAGCCACTTCTAGAATTTAGTTACGAAGCTCATCACAATTAGGAAAATTGACTCACATTCCATTTGTAAATTCCTTAAATTCATTGGGATTGGGAGTTTAAACGTGCTTTTCTTTATCTTTTATGATTTGTAGAAACATGGACTTCTTTCTTCCCAATCACAGCATAACGACTCACATTTTTTACTGAAATTTTGGAGTTTTTAAATGAATTTTAAAAAACCTAGAAGCTATTGAGCAGCTTATTTTATGACACCATAGCAGACTTCCAAAGAAGCAAGGTTGTAGGCCAAAATGTATTAGATTTTTAATCGACACACTGAAGCCTTTGTGTATTTAAAATAGAGACATTTCAATAATTTAATATAGCTATTACTCTTAGAAAGCTGTATGTATAGCAATTTGACTAGATGCAAACAAAATAAAAGAATAGTACATACCACTTTATGAGTGGTTACTAGTCTTGTTTCATCTTCATAGTTATTCTATCTGCCAGGTCCTCTGGCTGCTAGTACTTAACCCATGAACAGATAAAGCCAGCTGTGTTAAAAGAGGCATCCATCTTCATATATCTGAGAAGTGGCTGAATCAGGGGCAACACAGACAACCCTCATCTAGAGCTATAGCTCTAGAAGCAGTAGCCATCAACAGCCATTATCTCTCTAGAGGCAAGACTTTAGCCAGGTAATGTCCCTCAGAAATGAGGGGAATGGGCTAGGAAGATGGTTCAGCCCGGAAACCTGTTCACTCCCTGGATCTCACACAGAAAGCTGGATGTGACGATGAGCCTCTATAGTCCCAGCGCTCCAACCCCAGCAACAGAATGGGCTGGAATTCCATGGTCTAGCCAGCCTGGAGAAGTGAGAATGAGCCTGCCTCAACAGGTGGATGATAGATTCCAAAAATTGACCCCAGACCTCCACATTAGATCATAGCAGTAGTGAACCTGCCATAGAACATGTGCACCAGCACTCACACATACAAATAAATATAGGCATATACAAAACCGCACACAAGTATGGAGAGAGAGATCACAGTGTAGCGCTGGCTATCCTAGAACTCACTATGAAGGTAAAGCTGGCCTCAGACTCACAGAGGTCCTGATCCTCCTGCCATTGCCTCCTGAGTGCTGGGGTTAAAGTCATGCATCACCATGCCAGGCAATAAATATTTTTAAAATAACAAATAATTTACTTTGTAAGATGTTAAATCTTCTGATTTAATCATTCACAATTTATAATCATTTAAAATTTTTAGTCATTCATGATCATTTTATGTTATGGTCACCTAAAAATTGTCTATAAAAACCTTAACTGAATTTAGAATTTAGTCTGTCTTCACAATAAAAAAAAACACAAAACAAAACCCAGTACTCACTAGCAATACACACACACAGATATATATTAATAAAATATATGTGTACACATATATGAAATAAAACACATAAAACACACATATATATACACATACATGTCCATTTTTGAACATTTAAAGTCACTGAACTACATTTTTTTTTTTTTTTTATTACTCTTACAAAAACTTAGTGGCAGAAAACAGCATAAACTTGTAACTGGGAAGTTAGAAGCTGCAAATAGTTTCCCCTGGGCTAAAAACAGTATATAGACATGGCTACGGATCTTTGAAGGGTTGGTGGGGAACGGCGATGGGTGGTGTGCTCTGGTGAATTTTACTGCCTTTCACTCCCCAAACATTCTTTGGCTCACTGGCCCTTTCAATGCTCAACGCCAGCCATTTCCAGGCAAGCCTCAAAACGCCTTCCCTCTTCTGCTTTTTCATCATTTAAGGACCTTCGTGTGACCCTCGGAGCATGCTGGCTGGCTAGACGAGTCACAACAACAAGGGACCTTACGGCAGTACACAGTGTGGAGAGCAAATGAGGACGACATTCTATGTCTGGAGGGTGGGAAGCTTAATCAGGCAAGGGTGAAGACGGTGGGATCTCAGGGCTGGGCAAGGAACACACCCTGAAATAGCTTCAGAGAACTGGTGCATTTATTGTCCTAGTTACATCCCTGGGAAGGTGACTAGGGACTCTGGGCAATGGTTCATGTGGACGTTTACCATTGGTCAGGGAAGGAGTGTTGGCCAGTACGTCATCTACATAGTCATCTACATAATCGGAGGCTGTAGGGAAGGGGGTGGGGTGAGGTGAGGGGGGACCTTACAAAGTCAATCAAGGAGTGAAGCCTGATTACTGTCAGGGTAATAAATCCCTGCTGTGGTTGGCGGTGGTGGAGGAGCCGGTTTTGTGGCACCAGGTTGGGAGAAGGGAGGTAGCCAATTCCTGCCATCTTCACGGTTGAGGTATCTGGGGCTGAAGCTCCCTCAGACCTTCTTCCGTAACCCTGGGCCATTTCGGTCCCACGTACGTACACCATACACATACATCTACACAAAAGGGACCCCTGTGAATCTATTGGAAGCACCCAGATAATCTAGGGTCTTCTTCTTCTTCTTCTTCTTCTTCTTCTTCTTCTTCTTCTTCTTCTTCTTCTTCTTCTTCTTCTTCTTCTTCTTCTTCTTCTTCTTCTNTCTTCTTCTTCTTCTTCTTCTTCTTCTTCTTCTTCTTCTTCTTCTTCTTCTTCTTCTTCTTCTTCTTCTTCTTTCACCTGCCTCTGCTTATTAAGGTCAGCTGATTAGCAAAATGCTCCAAGCACCGTACAGCAGGACATATGCTGAAGTTCTGGAGAAGCAGCGAGTGGACAAGTGTTGTGCCACTGCAAACAAGAGCTTTACTTCCCAGAGTACCTAGTTTTGGAATAAATATGATATTTAATTTTTCACATGCACATTGTCATTGTTATGGTTTAGTGCAGAACATGGACTCATACACTCCAAACTCATGGGCCAATTGTGTAGCTGAGGGCTTGCATTCATCATACGTGGGTCAACTTTTGTGAACATTGATAAAAACCAAATGAGTTTCACCATCATTCTTTTAAAGACAGAAAATATTCTTTGAAATCACTTGGTCCCCAAATCTCAATGTAAATGCTTTCACTGGTCATATGAAAATCAGTATTTGTGCATTCTTGGTGCTGCTTCACAGTTTGACTTTATTTTATGCATTAGTGGTGTCTTTCTGGATGCTGAAGAGCAGCTTGTTAGCTATAATTCTTTCTACTTGCTTAAAATAAACACGCATGCACATTCACACACACACAGGTACACACACACACACGCACACACACACACACACAGGCATGCACCCTGCCCCTCTATTGTTAGTGGACTAGATGTTTTAGTCAAAATAGAAGACTTTGTTGTACAGATATTAACACACTAATCTTCATACATTATTGCTTCAAAAAGATACTTTGAGAGATAAAATAACATGCACTTTCTGGGAAAATTAATTTGTAATCTTCTGAAAGTCTGCCTCCTGCCTTGATCCTCCCAACCGGCTCAGGGCTTCATTTCCTTTGTTTTGGTCAGAGTCTTGATGCAAGCGTGGCGCTGCCTCTGTTGGTGCCTCTTAAGGGGCAGCTGATACTTCGGAGCTTTTAAATGGACCAAAATGGTTTTTAGTTCGGATTTGCAGGAGTCAGGGAGACCCTAAGGGTGGAGGGCGAAGCCTTCTTTGTAAGTCCTCGCAACTCCATCACGGGCTTAGCTGAGGTTTCACTATAACTCAAAATACAGGAGCTAACCACGAGTTGCCTGTAAAAACGAACAGAAAACAAATATTCTTTCTATGGGAAAATGGCACAAATTCCAACTGAGTGACTTAAAGTGTACCCTTGCAAGATCATCTTTTACCTGAGATTCAGTCTAGAAAAGTGAGAATTCTAAAAGATATCTCTTAACAGGGAAAACTTTACTTAAAATTGGAAAAATTGTCTCGTTGACCCCAAAGGTCGATGAATCAATAAAAATAAGTTAGAGCTGAGTTTTAAAACACTCATTCTCTCCCACTCCCCAAGTGTCTAATTGTTTTGGGTGCCTGATTTAGTGTAAGCCAATAAAATATTATGTTTCCCTAAGCTGTAAATTAAAACAGGCAGCCCAGAGAGCACGTGTGGGTCTTCCATTTCCAAGCTTGGTGGGACACACCAAAATGGATGAGTCAGTCTGAGAGAGCCCAGCTTGTGAAGTGGGTGAGCACGTTTGCTTGAGTCTGGTCTCCTAATGAGCAGAAACACATAGAGCATGTCTCATGCTCGCAGATGGGATTATTTTGGAGAGTAAATGAGTACGCAAACCCACACAAAATTCCTCTGCTCTCACTAGCCAGATTCTGTGAGCTGTTGGCCAAGAATGAGCAGCCATGTGAGCTGCTCCCCAACCTACTCAGCTCCACAGAAATTCATCCAGGAGACGCGTTTTTCCCCTTTTGCATTTTCAATTTATGTTATTTTCCGAATATTGTCTGTCTGTCAATGTTGGAGAGAGTTAAGGGTTATGATTAGAGGGTAGAGCTTTCCTTTTGAGGGTTTATGATTATTTATTTAATAATGAGTGAAATTTGAAGTGACTTCATCATTTATGGTGAAGTAGGTGAAAACACACTTTAAAATTCACTTAGACGGGGCTGGGAAAATGGATCACTCAGGAAAGTGCCTTTACTGCAAGCATAAGGGTCTGAGTTTGGCTTTTTTACACATTTAAGTAACATACATACATGTCCATGCACACACACACACACACACACACACACACACACACACACACACACACACACATCAATATGAAAATGTATAAGCAATTCAAGTCTAAAAATAAAAAAAGGCTTCTAGAATGAAGTCTTCCAATTTATATAAAAATCCTCTAATATCTGTTTCTTTGTTTTAAGGTGGGAGTCTCAAATATCCTAGGCTGACCTTGAATCCCTGTGTAGTCAAGGAAGACCACGGACTCTTCCCCTCCTGCCTTTACCTCTAGCGTCTTAGAACTTCAGACCTGCACTATGAAACCTGGTTCATTCGTTGCCTGAACTTGGATCCTACATACCAGCTCTTAGGGAAAACTTCATTGTAATGAAATTTGTTCGGAAACAGAGTTTAAAAAGTAAAATGGTCTGTGTTTCCAATTATGTAGATTTGGTTAATAGGAGCTTCTGCCCTCTGTAAAGCAAGAACCAACCAACATAAGATCAGTACATATAAGTACATAAATCAGGACATATAAGAGATGTACTGGGATAAAAGCTATGTGGAAAGGTGGAGAGAGAGAAGGAGGGGAAAGGAGAGAGAGAGAGACAGACAGACAGAGAGAGAGACAGAGAGAGAGAGAGAGAGAGACAGAGAGAGAGAGAGAGAGAGAGAGAGAGAAAGACAGAGAGAGAGAGACAGANAGAGAGAGAGAGACAGAGAGAGAGAGACAGACAGAGAGAGAGAGACAGAGAGACAGAGAGACAGAGAGAGGAGATGTTGCACCACAGTGCAGGTCTCACCCAGGTGAAAGAAAGGGGAAGAGGAAGTTTGAGTGAAGAGTCTTAGCCATGCAGCCTTAACCATAGAGTCCCAGCCAAAGTCATTCTGAAGAAATTGGAGGCTCTCAGAGATACCATAGAGTATGGTCTTTGCTCAAGTCCAGGGAAAGGTTTAGTTAATAGCGGTTGAAGGGATAAATCAGTAATGCGCCTTGCAACAGAGAGCAACCTTCTCACAGCCACACATTAAATGCATGGCAGCGTGATTTCTCTCGGATGTAAATGTTAAAATGGATGAAAAACATGCTGACAAAGAAAGATATAGTGCACATTTTACATACAATCAAAATATGAATCTAGTTTAAACATAATTAACCCTATACCCTTTGCTATATACACAGTAACCCTAGGCCAGTTTTTATCCTTTTCATTTTGGGAAGATGCACTAGCCGCTGTCATTGGTCACGTTTTATTTTTTAAATTCTTGTGGTTGCTTTTCTGTCTAGTGGTGCCTGACTTATGGTCACAAATGAGAAGGAAACATGAACTAGGCCAGCTGTATGTGAATGCAGGGTTTTAGAAACTATTCTAGTTAGAGAATAGGCCTCTAGCTGCATCTACTGATATTAAATATTTTGTTAAAAGATTTCATTTGGGGGAGAGTTGGTTCAGTGCCTTAAGATCAACTGCTGCTCTCACAGAGGATCTAGGTCCAACTTCCAGCATCCACATAGTGGCTTACCATGGTTTACAACTCCAGTCCCTGGAGACGTGGTACCTTTCCTGACCTCTGTGAGCCCCAGGCAGTCACATGGTATGCACACATACATGCAGGTAAAACACAGATATACATAGTATATAAATAGTAAAATAAATATGTCTAATTTAAGCTGGTATTTATTTTCTGAAAAATAAATAATAGATATGTGGCAAATAAAATACTGAACAGAAATACAGGCGTCGTTAGTTGCTTAGCTGGCATGTTGTCTCATAAGAAAGGCAGGAGAAAGAATGCACAGTGGGTGGCACCAGGGCTGAGTGATGCCAATGCGCATTTGGATGAATTTGCACTCTTTCTTATCTGTCCAACCAAGGCCATACATACAGATGACCTCTCCCTCCAAATTTGGAGAACACACAAGAACAGGAAAACACTCCTTACATGCCCGCTGTTAGTACTTCCATACATCCACTTATGAAACACAAGATTCAGCGATGACTGATAATTGCTGCCATAATGACCTTTGTATCCATGCCAATTTGCAATTAGTCACTTCAGGTCAAAAACTGGAAGTTTTGGAGCTGGAAGTACAATAGATTATGCCATACTGCTGACATTTTAAAATAAGAGCCCTGTGGTCAGGATCATTTAGATATTGCTTCTCATATTCATCTTTTATAGGTGATTAGTATATTTAAAAGGTGTGAGCAATCCTGCAATCGAATTCCATTCTGTTTGGTACTGTGCTACTAAAACATAGAGAAGCCTAGCGTTTCTTTAGTGACACCTTTAACTCCATGTGTTCATGAAGAGCCAGGATCTTATCTTATAATTTTGTTTCACCTAACAAAAGACGCACCGTGGAGAGCCAGGATCTTATCTTATAATTTTGTTTCACCTAAGAACTCTTGGTGCTCATACAACCTGTCCAAGATCTCTCTCTCTCTCTCTCTCTCTCTCTCTCTCTCTCTCTCTCTCT
>NC_034597.1:88283596-88284657 GCF_900095145.1 Mus pahari
ATCAGAGGTAGTTGCTATGGAAAATTTATTGAAGATACCCAGGAAGATTAAACAAGCTGGCAGCCTTGGGTCTGCTTTTCTCCCTTTAGTTCTAACTCTGTGTTTTGTTTTTGGTTTCCTCCTCCTCCTCCTCTTTCTTCTTCTTCTATTGATTTATTTATTTTATATATGTGAGTACACCATAGCTGACTTCAGGCACACCAGAAGAGGGTATCGGATCTCATTACAAATGGTTGTGAGCCACCATGTGGTCGCTGGGAATTGAACTCAGGACCCCTGGATGAGCAGTCAGTGCTCTTAACCGCTGAGCCATCTCTCCAGCCCCACCCTTTGTGCTTCTTTGTGCTTATAATTCTACTTATTTTCTACCACGTTTTAAAGATATTCCTCAAAGCTCTATATTAATTTACTTATAGGTTTGTGATTCAACGTGACCGGTTAAAGGAAAGCTTTTTGCATCTTATCCTGTAGAGACAAGAAGCTGGACAATATAGGTCAGCTCTGTCCGGAAGACAAAGGACGTGATTCACGTGATCCGCACTGAGGGCATCTATGAGCTTTGTTGAAAGTGATGGCAGGAGCCAGCTATTCAACTCTGAGGGATAAAATAATCTAGCAGAGACTCACAGCAGGACAGTTTCTGCATCAGATTAGAAGAATTAATGACAGTCAGAAAGCTTTCCTGATCACGTGATAGAGGAGGGCTGACGCACTCAGGGTAGAAGGGCTCATCTCTGGAAAAGGGAAGTGTCTGTCATAGTGATACAGGTGAAAACAGATCCAGCATTTGCTATAGTGAGGCTCCTGTGTGAAGTTCAAATTCCAAAAGTCAAGTCTTGAAAATATGTGAAGAAAACATCTCAAACTATTATGATCATATGATTTCAATAATGAGAAGCCAGATGCAAAACAACTTTTAAGAACCTCAACGGGGCTGCTGGGATGGGGGTTGCGGGGTAAGGGACAAGATGGCTCAGCGGTAAGGAACAATGACTGCTCTTCCAGAGATCCTAAGTTCAATTCCCAGCACCCAAATGGTGGCTCACAACCATCTGTAATGG
>NC_034597.1:88284668-88291964 GCF_900095145.1 Mus pahari
TCTTTCCCCGGCAGTGCAGCGGTGCAAAGATGGCTCGCCTTCCCTACAGTGTACTCTTAAAACAAAACAAAACAAAACAAAACAAAAACAAAACAAAAAAACCTCAAGTGTTGCAACATGTCATGTATGGAAAAGACTCCGTGTCATAAATGCAGGGCAGGCATGGTGGACGGCCTATAGTCTCAGGACTCAGGAGCAGAGACAGAATTGACAGAGCTCTGGGGATTAGTGAGCTCTGGGTTCAAATGACTGACCCTGCATTAGTATATAAACCAGAATGTGATTGATGAAGGATGCCGGGCCTCTACCTGCACCTACCTGTGTGCCCACAGACACACAATCACAATTTAGAAATAGTCACCAATTTAGAAATAGCATCGCAATATCTTTGTTTTTGATGTCAGTATTTTATTTACAGAAACATGACTCACACAGGTAAAATATTCCCCCTTCTAAGTGCTTATGAATTTTCTAAAATCAATTTATTTTCATATACATTACACCCCCAGTTTCTCTTCCTTCTTTTCCTCCCAGCCCCACCCACTTCCTCATCCACTTCTCTGCTTCCCTTCAGAAAAGGGCAGGCCTCCAGGAATATAAAACAAACACAGTACATCAAGTTCCAATACGACTAAGTACAACCCCTCATATAAAGGCTGGACGAGGCAGCCCAGCTAGAGGATAAGGGTCCCAAAAGCAGGCAAAGGCATTGGAAACAGCCCCACTCCCTCTGCTAGGTATCCCATGCAAGCATCAAGGTACAGAACTATACCACATATGTAGAGGGCCTAGGTTAGAGCCGCACAGGGTCCCTGGATGTTGGTTCAGTCTCAGTGAGCCCCTATGAGTCCAGGTTTGCTGAGTCTATGGGTGTCCTTGACCCCCCCCCCCGGCTCTTATAACCAATCCTCCCCCCCCTTCTCCTACAGGGAAATGGCTTAAGTTTTAAAGTGTACTCTGTCATCTTTTTTTTTTTTTTTTAGAGACAGGGTTTCCCTGTGTAGCCCTGGCTGTCCTGGAACTCACTTTGTAGATCAGGCTGGTCTCGAACTCAGAAATCCACCTGCCTCTGCCTCCCGAGTGCTGGAATTAAAGGCATGCACCACCATGCTCGGCTTATACTCTGTCGTCTTAAGATGTTAAATATAAATAATTTTTAAGTGAAAACTATTACTATTATATTATTTTTGTAAGAATAAGTTAAGTGGATGTTCAGAGGAAAAGAAATATGAAGTGATATTTATATAACACATTTTCATTAAAAACTATGGTATTGCTTGATCAAGGAGCCACTGTTACAGTGGTTAACTCTTTTTTTTTTTTTTTTTTTTTGAGACAGGGTTTCTCTGTATAGCTCTGGCTGTCCTGGAACTCACTTTGTAGACCAAGCTGGCCTTGAACTCAGAAATCTGCCTGTCTCTGCCTCCTGAGTGATGGGATTAAAGGCATGCGCCACCATGCCTGGCATCTCAAAACACTTTTAAGGATAAAGAAACTTTTTTTTTTTTTTGGCTTTATTTTCAACAGTCACAATGTCTGTTCACTGTCAAGGACATTAAAGAACTGGTCGTATTTGGATTTTGAGTATCTCCAACCATTGCATCAACAATTTTTGAAAAGTCAACCTCTCTGAAATTAAACGGCTCTTAATTTTAATTAATTAGTTAATTATTGCTTCTTCCAATGTTAATTTTAAATGATTATAACTAGGAAGGAACACAGGTTGAAGTAAAAATCACACAGAAAATCTACTGTTTAGTTACATTATTGAACCTAGTTATAAATTCTTGATTGTCACCCATCTCCAGTGTTCTCTGATTCCTCTCTGGTTTTCTTAGAACAGGTTTGATTCTTAGATAGCAATAACTGTAGGAATATGTTTTGTCCAAAGCTGCATCCTTAGTTGCAGTTTTGCTCTCTGAGATTTCCATGTAGTGAAAGATTACATGGAAATTTCTAGAAATAAGCAGTTCATGTTTTGTTTTGTGCGTTTTTCTTAGAGGCATGTTCAGCCCTCACGCCATCGCACCCTGTGTGGCATCTGGGCTGAGATCACTGACTCTCATGATGTTGCTGTGTTTGTGTTTAAACGGTCCTTACTTTTCTCAAGATGGCCCTACAGGGCAAGAGCATTGATGAGGATGGTGACGATGATGATGATGATGATGATGATGATGGTAGTGATTCCATTAAGACAGATCATTGTAACCATTCTATTTTACTCTTGTTTTTAATCTCTGGCTGTGCCTAACTATGAATTCAACTTTATCATAAGTGTATTTCTATAGAGGAAAGATATCGCCTATAGAAAATTCGGTACTTTTTTTTCTTGTGTCCATTAGGATCTTGAGTTGTAGCCTCTGTGGGGGACAGGGTGGAGTGGGGTGAGGGTGTGGCTCCTGTGTTAGAGACCATCAGCTCTACAAAAGTCAGGGCTGTGGAAGGAAAAGGAGTTTTAAGTCTAAACTCAATTTTCAGGCTCAGAAAGTTAGCACAAAGGGTGTTCACATCTTCTTTCAACAGCAATACATTTTGTTTTCTATATTTATATTCCTGTACACTTGCACACACAATGGAAGCTCTGTTGTGCTGTGTCTGGCCAGAGTTTTGCATCCGTTTACGACAGGCAGTAATTACAGTTGGTGTGTCCTGTACCTGGGGTGTACAGTTGCTGGCGTGTGGAGTATTCCCTTCTGGGCAATGTTCTAGCTGGCTCTGCATCTTTCCTCCTTCTCTACCTTTCCAGACTTCCTTCATTCAGTGACACTCTTATGTTTTATTTGTTTTCTCTAATCTAATATGTTTATGTGAGGACCATTCTAGAATACATAAAAGCCCATTGTGGGGTGGTAATTATAAACCTTGGCCCTCCTGAGCACCTCCTGTGGTCAGTCGATAAATGCATCATCACCCAGTGACTTGAAAAACACAGACGGAGGGGCCAGAGAACAATGTTGTTTTGCTCCACCCTTTGTGAGTCAGAGAGATGCATTGAACTGTAAGCTTGAAACCGACACTTCAGTTTGATGAGACTCATTCTAAGGAGCAAGTGTCACTACATGTTAGAAGTTTATAAGATGCTATGATCTGCCTTAATCCATTGGAACCAACATGGCCTTAATAAGAGCATTATATTTTTTTGGTGAATTCAATAGCGATTTTTAAATAGACCTGTCAGGATATGTTTATGCTATGATGTACATATGGCTATAAGCATTTGCTTTCTTCTTTCCTCTTTTTACACTATTGGGGAATGAAGACAAGGTATCATGCATGCTAAACACACACTAACTCTCCCACTGAACACACTCCCAATCCATAGACATTTTCCTTGTGTCTAAAAATGAGAACAGCTTAGCCTACTTGGCATGGCCTAATCATCTGAGTGAGAAGCCTGGACCATTTTATTTTAAATAATCGGACCCTCCGTGGATGTTGTGTTCACAAGGTCGCTGAACAGCAGAGTCCTGAAGCCCCAAACAGTCATTTTGCAAACATACATTGGGAACTTACTTGTTCATGGGCTGGGCTGGAGGATGGAGTTGACAGGGTTCTGATGAACCTCTGTCCACTTATCTCCTGCTCCTTTAGCCCTTTCCAGTCACCTGCCAAGTGCTCTAGCTTTTCTCTCTCCTCACCCTCAAGAAGGTCTCTTCTTTCTGGAGGATAAGACTTTCTCTGGGCCTCAGGGCCAGAAAAAAGCATCCCTGCAGAGGGACGCTTTCCCCACAGGAATGAACAAAGATCTGTTTGGCAGATTATCTGGTGAAGGATGTATTTGCGGCATGTACCTAAAGTATACAACTGTATATACATTTTATATAAATAAGCGTATAAATGTCTGCTTTTCATTTCTCGTAACAAGATGTTCCCTGGAATTATATCAGAATGCAGCGAGACTTCTTTTCTAAGGTTGTTTAAGGACCCGATGACTGACTGCAGTAAGCAGGGATTGTAACATGAAGTCACCTAAGACAGGCTTAAAATCATTTGATCCAGTGGAGAAATTTTCTGACGGGTCTTACAAATAAACCACCGCGAGTCATCTCGAGGTCAGGCTTTATCTTAGATGCATCTGCTTATAACCTTGGGGATGACGTGTCTGAAGCAGACAGGATATGGCAGACTGGGGAGCCAGAGCTGTAATCAGGGGGCTTATTATCAAAAGATCTCACTTAATGTACTGTTACCATGGCATTGCTGAACACCGCAGATATCCAGCTTGACACAGCCAAAGGTTACTGTTTTGTCCCCAGTACTTGAAGGGACACAGTGGAAGTCAGAGCTACTGTGGGAAAAGGCTGGGCATAAGGAAGGCTGGAGAACAAGGGCATTGGGTGGGTTAAAATCCGTCTTTTTTTTTTTTTTCTATTGGATATTTTCTTTATTTACATTTTAAATGTTATACCCTTTTCTGGATTCCTGGCTTCCCAGAAACCCCCATCCCATCCCTCATCCCCTTGTTCTATGAGGGTGCTCCTCCACCCACCCACTCCTGCCTCCCCACCCTCAAATTCCCCTACACAGGGGCATCGAGCCTTCACAGGACCAAGGGCCTCTCCTCCCATTGATGACCAACAAGGCCATCCTCTGCTACACATGCAGCTGGAGCCATGGATTCCTCCATGTGTACTCTTTGGTTAGTGGTTTAGTCCCTGGGAGCTCTGGGGGGGTACTGGTTGGTTCATATTGTTGCAAACCCCTTCAGCTCCTTCAGTCTTTTCTCTACCTCCCTTTTGGGACCCTGTACTCAATTCAATGGTTGACTATGAATCCTTCTCTGTATTTGTTAGGCTCTGGCAGAGCCTCTCAGGAGACAGCTATATTAGACTCCTGTCAGCATGCACTTCTTGGTATCCACAATAGTGTCTGGGTTTGGTGACTGTATATGGGATGGATCCCCAGGTGGGGCAGTCTCTGGATGGCCTTTCCTTCAGTCTCTGCTTTACATTTGGTCTCTTTACATTTCCTCCCATGAGTATTTAGTTCCCCCTTCTAAGAAGAACTGAAGTATCTACACTTTGGTCTTCCTATTTCTTGAGCTTCATGTGGTCTGTGAGTTGTATCTTGGGTATTCTGAGCTTCTGGGCTAATATCCACTTATTAGTGAGTGCATACCATGTGTGTTCTTTTGTGATTGGGTTACCTCACTCAGGATGATATTGTCTAGTTCCATTCATTTGTCTAAGAATTTCATGAATTCATTGTTTTTAATAGCTGAGTAGTACTCCATTGTATAAATGTACCACATTTTCTGTATCCATTCCTCTGTTGAGGGACATCTGTGTTCTTTCCAGCTTTTGGCTATTATAAATAAGGATGCTATGAACATAGTTGAGTGTGTCCTTGTTATATGTTGGAGAATCTTTTGAGTATATGCTCAGGAGTAGTATAGCTAGGTCTTCAGGTAATAGTATGCCCAGTTTTCTGAGGAACTGCCAAACTGATTTCCAGAGTGGTTGTACCAGCTTGCAATCCCACCAGCAATGGAGGAGTGTTCCTCTTTCTCCATAACCTCACCAGCAGCTGCTGTCACTTGAGTTTTTTTATCTTAGTCATTCTGACTGGTGTGAGGTGGAATCTCAGGGTTGTTTTGATTTGCATTTCCCTGATGACTAAGGGTGTTGAACATTTCTTTAGGTGCTTCTCAGCCATTTGATATTCCTCAGTTGAAAATTCTTTGTTTAGATCTGTACCCCATTTTTAATAGGGTTATTTGATTCTCTGGAGTCTAACTTCTTGAGTTCTTTGTATATATTGGATATTAGTCCTCCATCAGATGTAGGACTGGCCAATCTGTTGGTTGCTGTTTTATTTTATTGATGGTGTCATTTGCCTTACAGAAGTTTTGCAATTTTATGAGGTCCCATTGGTCAATTCTTGATATTAGAGCATAAGCCATTGGTGTCCTATTTAGGAAATTTTCTCCTGTGCCCATGTGCTCGAGGCTCTTCCCCACTTTCTTTTCTATTAGTTTCACTGTATCTGGTTTTATGTGGAGGTCTTTGATCCATTTGGACTTGAGCTTTGTACAAGGAGGTAAGAATGGATAGATCTCTGTGTGACTCTAAACAAGCA
Organism: Mus pahari; assembly: GCF_900095145.1. Classification (NCBI taxonomy): domain Eukaryota; kingdom Metazoa; phylum Chordata; class Mammalia; order Rodentia; family Muridae; genus Mus; species Mus pahari. The sequence goes on from NC_034597.1 coordinate 88,290,747, forward strand.
AATGAAAGATCTGTATGAACTTCAAGTCTCTGAAGAAAGAGATCAAAGAAGATCTCAGAAGATGGAAAGAGCACCCATGCTCATGGTCTAGCAGGATTAATATAGCAAAAAATGGTCATTTTGCTGAAAGCAATCTACAGATTTAATGCAATCCCCATCAAAATTCCAACTCAATTCTTCATAGAGTTAGAAAGAGTAATTCACACATTCATTTGGAATAACAAATACCCCAGGATATTGAAAACTATTCTCAACAATCAAAGAACTTCTGGGGGAATCACCATCCCTGACCTCAAGCTGTATTTCAGAGCAATAGTGATTAAAAACTGCATGGCATTGGTATAGAGATAGGCAGGTAGATCAATGGAATAGAACTGAAGACCAAAAATGAACCCACACCTATGATCACTTGATATTTAACAAAAGAGTTAAAATCATCCAGTGGGAAAAAGACAGCATTTTCAACAAAGGGTGTTTAGAAAAATCTGTCTTTTGATTGGTTTACTGGACCGTCTTCTGAGAGGAGGCTCTGCCTGCCCAGAGAAGCACCATTTTCTTAGTCTATAGAGCTTCTTAATTGGGTGGCCTTGCCTCTAGCATCCTCACATTGCCAGGGGGTTGTTTGGAAATGCTCCCGGGCTAGTGGAGCTATGGGGCAGGTGTCGCACAGCTGAGACATGAGAAGAGATGTCTCTGTCTCGCTGAGAGTGGGGAACAGTGCCAGCCCCTTGGGCATTCTTTCTATCATGGAAGTTGAGAACACTCCAGCACTTGTGGGTTGTAGGCTCCTCTGTGTAAGAAGCATGGCTGCTCCAGGCTTTCCCTCTTCTGGAGAATTGTCAATATCCAGGTTTAACCTCAGAGCTAGAATCACTGCTGAGCCCCATGGAGACAGGGCAGAGTAAATTCCCCAGAAGGCCATGTTCTGGTTCTGGGAGCTAGATAAGGGATTCAGTTTAAGACTAGCTCAAGAGCATTGATAAAAGCTCAGACTGTGTTACTGTCATGTGCAATTTCCATAGAACAAAGTTGGGTCCCATTAATTTGTAGAATGTTTTATACTTTAACAAAATCCTCTTTTGAGTGTGTGTATATGTGATATAACAATGTAACAAGCTAATAATTAGCATACTGCTCCATTCTACGTGTCCTAGGCCAGGTATACACACACACACACAGTGACACAGAGAGGGGGAGAGGGGGAGAGGGGGAGGGAGG
>NC_034597.1:88292069-88302555 GCF_900095145.1 Mus pahari
AGAGAGAGAGAGAGAGAGAGAGAGAGAGAGAGAGAGAGAGAGAGAGAGAGAGAGAGAGAGAGAGAGAGAGAATGAGCTATCAATAAAATTATATGGGAGAGACTATTAGGAAATGGATACAAATGTGTATAATCGCCACTTTTTTTTTAAGAGACCAGGACAAATGGATTTTAAAATTCTCCTTCTATGATTGAACTCCTTATAAACTGAAGGCATCAATACTTGACATTGCCCATAGCACACTAAGGGAAAATTCTGTGAAGGAAGCATCTATTCGCCTATTCTCCAAATGTAAATTATATGTGCTCTTGAGGGGTGCCCTTTATTTAATTTTAATGCATTTTAAACTTTAATAGGAATTACTTTACACAAATCACTCTCTTTCCAACCCCATTAGCACACAAAACTTGAGAAAGAGATTTTATTTTCTGGTAATTTCAAGTTTTTTTTTTAATGTGGTTTAGCATGCAATATTATCTCTTGTGTGGAACAGGAATTTAATATTTGTTGAAGAAATTTCAGTATGATGTGTTAGCTGTGATCTACCATGATCAAGTAATGACTTTCACTATTTCCAGCTAAAACAGAGTCCTTCCATTTCTACTCATTTGTTCACAATAAAATCAAGCATATAGTTTCTTCTTAAAGGAATAGATTGGCTTTTTTGTGTGTGAAAGAGTTTTGTGTTCAAAGAGATTCAGTCGATTTTTCTAAACAAATAGATATATATGAAATATGAGATTTTTATATTTGAGTAGATTATGTAATTTTGAACTCTGTATTTGATACTTGTAATGTTTAAATTGGAGACTAGGAAAGTATGAGGCAGACACCATCTTTAATAGAAATTAGGATGGCTATTCATGTTTGAATGGTAGAGCAGCATACATGAGGCCTTGGAACTGTAAAACAACGAAAATGTTTAGGTCACAAGTTGAAGTATTTTTGAACTTTTGGAAAGAGAAAAGTTTACTAGTAGCTTTGATGTAAATTGATACTGGAAAACTGCCAGACAAGAGACTTCCAAATTTGAGCCTGAAGGAGAGAGGGCGAGGCTGAGGCTGAGCTGAGACCATACAGAGGAGAATGATAGATACACAGTGCAACTGAAGGCAGAGTGGTAGGGTGGCTACTGAGTCACCGAGGGAAGCACAGGGTGAACTAGTTTGAGTAGAAGAGAAATTGCATGGCTAGAAGAACAGTCAGCAGGCTAGTTTGGAGCCAGGCTGTGAAGGGCCTTGCATCCCACACTCAGGCAGTGGTATCTCGTGAAGAGTCAGATAGACAGATACTGGGGCAGGGGAAAAGCAGTTCACACTCACAATGTCCTTGGAACTTCTGCTCCTCTCTTGAGGCCACTGGACATGGAATTGGCAGAAATGATAGCAATCTGCTATGGGGATGAGGCCAAGGCAGCTCTACCACACGCATGCTGTGGGTGGAGGTGGAGGGTTGAGTTGCAAAGAGAAAAGAAAAGGAGATAGAGAGAGAGGGGAGCAGGAGGAAGAGCAAGAAGAGGAGAAGGAGGAAGAGGAGGAGACAAATGAACAACCAGTCCTAGGTAGAACCAGTGGATAGCCTACTTTTAAGAATAAGCAGGGAGGGAAACATGGAGATGGACAAGGGGAGCCAGAATGAGATTAGTCAGAACAAGTGTTGAAGAAGCCGAAGGACAGAGACCATTGGGAATGAGGGAACGCTGCTGAATTGGAATTCTCAGGGCTGGAGAGGACAGTTTGGGGAACAATGTAGGGATAAAAGTCAGAGATGGTAAGATTAAGAATTATGTCGGCAATCTGTGAATTTGTGTTTATTAGTGACCAGCATCAGATCATTTTCAAATGAGTCCATATCTAAAGATATGGACTCAACTGGTTTGGGACATTTCATATTCTCTGCTTGAATCTGTACATTCATAGGAAACCTCAGTTGACCCATGAGCCAATAGCTGGATATAGGTGACAATATTTTTTTAGTATAGATTTCTTAGGGAAGTGGGAGAGTATGAATCAGTAACTACAGTGAGGCTGGGCAGTTTGTCTCTGATTGATGGGGATTTAGCAAATACTTTATAGGAAGGGCTGGAAGGCGTAACTTTGTTGTTGGAGTTGCTATGGTGGGCTTGAGATTTCAAATGCCCGTGCTCGGCCCAGATTCAAGTAGGGAATCTCAAATGAAGTGGCCCAAACCAGGTGAGTGTGGAAAGTTTGCCAAATCTTTGCTATGAAATTTCTAACTTAGCCACTGTCGTCTAATTCCCATGCTAATCTTTAATGATCTCTCTCTCTCTCTCCCTCTCTCTCTCGTTCTCTCCCCTCTCTCCCTCCCTCTCTCTTCTCTCTCTTCTCTCTCTTTCTCTCTTTCTCTCTCTCTCTCTCTCTCTCTCTCTCTCTCTCTCTCTCTCTCTCTCTCTCTCTCCTCTCTCCTCCCTCTTTGCTCCCTCTCTCTCTCCTCTTTATCTCCCTGCAGATTAGGATGCAATATTCCCAGCTACTGCTCCAGTGCCATGCCTGTCTCCTTTCTGCCATGATGATCATGGAAGAGTCTCTAAGACTGTCGATTAGCTTCCAGCTAAGTGCTTTCTGTTTTAAGAGTTGCTTTGGCCGTGTGTCTCTCCTCACAGCAGTTTAGCAGCGATTAAGACAGCACAACCAGGTATAGTTGGATTTTAGATAAACAACCAGTAACTTTTAGTATCACTTCCTCCCATCCAGCAGGATACAGGGTCACCAAAGAGACAAGCCTCTGGGAATGACTATGAGGGATTATCTTGATTAGGTTAATTAAGATGAGACAATTTGCTGGAACTAGGGGAGCTAGATGGCCTTATTCCCTGAGCTGAGACTCTGTACTGAATAAAGGAGAACTCCAACCAGGCATAAGCATTCATTGCTCCAATTCTAGACTGTGGATACAATGTGACAAGATGCTTTGATCTCCTGCTGTCATGATTTCTCTACTATGGTGGATATACCAACAAACCGTGACCGGAAATAAACCCTTGCTCCCCTAAATTGCTATGTAGTACACATGTAATTGTATATTTATATGTATTACAAAATGCTCAAGTTGATGCGTATACAACCTCATTGATAATAAATACCAGTATCTTCATGTTCTCAGACAGCCTACAAATTGAAGGCATACCCTGCTTCAGTTTTCCACAGGGATAATACCCAATTATACCTGCAAATCCTTACACGTGATTACTGAATCTTTAAATGTCCTAGTTACTTTGTTGGTATTAATTAATACCTGTTGTTGCCCTTGGAGTTCCAGGAGGAGGACAAATGATGGATGGGCCAGTTCCAGAGGAGACTTTCCAGGATGGATGGGCCAGTGCCACAGCTGTGTCTAATACTTCACTTCCTTTCCTGACCACTGTGGTGCTTTTGAGTATTGCCCCTGCACTCATTCTCCGGACCAATGGCTCTCAAACTGTGAGGAGGTCTTCCATAGTAGGCTCCCACAATAGAGTGTTTTGTGTCCCAGGTATACAATCCTCTCACTGATATTTAGCAAAGAGCTTGGGTATTCCAAGGATGAGGGGTACTGCATCCTGGTGGCTATCTATCATCCTCAGATTGCCTGAGACTATGTATGGAAGTCAAGCGATACTTTGTTTAATTCAGGGTCTTACTTGTCACTGTCTAGTGGACAAGGAATATTGTTTCACATACATCGTTTTAATTCGGAGTCTAACTACAATCAGAATTTCTGAGCGGATCTTTGGCTCTAGGAAAATAAAGGATATCATGGGCTAGCCTACGATGGCTTCACAGACCTGTGTGTTCAGGACACAGGGACAAGTATATGTGGTAGTGTTCATTTCTTGATCATGTTAGAACTAGAAAAGGCACTGTATATATCCCAGGCTGCCTGCAAATTCATTATCTGAGGCTAACCTTGACTTCGTGATTCTCTTGCTTCTTTTTATCTTCTAAACTCTGGGATTACAGGCATGTAGCACTATGGCCAAATAAATATTTTTCTCTCCTGAAATGTTATTTATAAGTTACTAAAATATCTAAAAGCTACATAAGCATTTTCGACTTATCTTATTTAACATACTTAGGAATTTATCACTAACATTTTGTGTTTAGTCAATACCAACTTAAGTTGGTAGCAAAACTCTTTTCTAATTCAAGGGCATGCTTTTCTGCAAGTGTGTCAAAGTGCTTGGTAGGAACAATTTAAATGACAATTAATTTTAGCCCTCAGGTTAAGAAGGGATATAGGCTACTTTTCCAGGTAGGGACATGAAGTGGCAAGTCAGATTGCATTCACAGGATACAAAAAGAGATACACGCTAATGATCTGCCGGCTTCCTCCTCCCCCAACTCCATGTATGTAGTCCAGAACCACATTCAATTGGATGGTTCTGTCAACATTCAGGGTCAGTCTCCCTTGCTCAGTTAAACGTCTCTGGAAACATAATCACGGATACTCCTAGATATGTGTCTTGTAGGTATTTCCAAACCCAATCAAGTTGACAGTGAAGATCAACCAGCAATAGCCCACCCCTAGTCAATTTGATACCTAAACAAGCAATTGTAATACAAAAAAAAATTTTTTTTCTACTGTTGCCTTTCTTTGGGCTCGTGGTCATTTTATAACTCAAGATTTATCTCTAAGAGTGCCCCAAATATTGGTAGTCCTATCATTATTTAAGAACCCAAAGTTGTAATATTATTGTTTAGCTGATTTGAAATACTGTCAACCTGCATTCTAAGTATTTATGTTTATGCCTATGGGCAGAGGTTAATGAGTCTTAATTGCGGGGGTGGGGGATGTGAAGGACGAATGTGAGAGCTAAAAGACATGGATATGAAGGGCTGAAAACTCTGGGAATGACACAGTTTAACTCATAGAAACTGCTGTAACAAAATACTTGACAGAACAATAAAAAAACTGGTGGATTGTTTTAGGTCATGGTGTTAGAAGGGGGTGAAGTCCATCATGGCACAGAAGTCATATCTGCGAGCTTGGGAAGCATATGGCCCACTGTATCTGCAGTCAAGGGGCAGAGAGGGAGAGAGATAAAATTAAACTCTGGGGCTCAAAGTGCTTTCTCCTCCCCCCTTTTAGGCAGGCTGAGACTGTAGGTCATAGAAAGATGCAATCCACATTCAGCTCGGGTCTTCTCCCTTCAGTTAAACCTTTCTGGGAACAAGCACTCTCAGTTAAAACTGAAGATTGAATATCAGAACTGCTAAGTTCTATTTAATATATTTTTAAGCTTTTCAGGTCTAGCCATTAACATACTATTGATTTTTATTATATTAATGATTTATTGTACTAATGATTATTTATTAATACATTTATGATTTTCTGTATTCCTAAATATGCACTAAACTAAATGTTTATAATAGTTTACTAGGTGTTAAACCATAATGTAAAACAATGCCATGCAGTGGCTTTTTATTGCCCACAACAGAGCGTGCTTTTAACAAAAAATATTGTATCTAGGAAGTGACCCAGAACTCAGCTTATTTTTGAAAAAAATAATATATATACACATATATATCAGGAGATAATTTATAGACTCTGATAACAAAATCAAATTTTGTTATTTGGTTGCATGCACATATGTTTGTCTTAGGGAAAAATGCTTCTTTTTTATTTTGCAAAAGCAAGAGCATTTCATTATTCCTTAGTTTCAGGGAGCAGGGTATGAGTAAAAGAACACTGGGAGTTAATTGATCCTAAAGCTTCCTAGCAAGTACTGTGTGGGCTTAGGTTTATGATTGATTTTCTATGTCCCTGTTAACGGCTTTTATAAATTCAATTGCCATAAGGATGTTTTTAACAAGAGTGTGCTTATTGACAGAACAATTGGCTTTTCCTCAAGTTTGTTTAAAAATGCTTCATTCCTGTAAATGTTACTTCCTCAGTCTTCCTCATTGGCTGCTCCTGATTCCGTATGTGCTAACCAATAAACCCTGTGGATGTAGTTCAAGAACATTAGCAGAGACCCATATACCATATGCCTAGATGTTTACAAACAATAAATCAAGCTAACACACAGCTAAGTTAAATATATTCTGTCTTACAACTTGACAGATCCACACTCTCCAGGGACTGGAAGTTAGGTTTGAAATCAGAATTTTTCATCATCTTCACATGATGTAGTTAGGTCTGAAGGGCTGGTTTCAGCCTCTGGCCCGTGGTCTGCATGTTTTCTCTACCACCTCCAAAAGCCATTTCCACTCTGAAGATCCTCAAGTATCTCTGATACTCCAGCTTGCCTTTCCAATCTTCTTGGACATTTCCATAAATAGTCACCTATTTATCAGTGTGGACTCCACTGTGTGGGTATGCACTGAGTGGAGGGAGACAGACTAGGGAAGGGAAGACACAGGCCTTAGGGATAGATTTGGGGCCATCAAGGTAGTCATGTCACGATATCCAGATACCCAGAGCATGGTTAGGTATTAGTGGACTAGCTAGCCTCTTTGCGAGCTTGTTTTTCTTCATAGATGAATTTTCCATTGTGTGGGACAAGGTAGATTAAGGCATGAACCACCAGGGTGGAGATTCTGTGCTGGGCAGTACTTATTGGTATGTATTTTAACATGATAGTTTTCAAAATAAACAAACAAGCGAAAACAACAACAAAAAACTTTCAGTGATGTTTAAGATCTTAAAATTTATTTTTAGTCTGTGTTTTGGGTATTTGGGGTGTATGCACATCTGCATCATAGGCCTATAGTGGCTGCAGAGGCAAGGGTGTGTTGGAATCTCTGTAACTGGAGTTGCAGACAGTCGCTAGCCACCTTGTGGGTGCTAGGAACCAAATCTAGAAGAGTGGCCCATTCTTTGAACTGCTAAGTCATATCTCCAGTCCCGGGAGGTTATTAAGGGTTAACATGGAAATGCATACTGGGCTTTTTTTCTAGACTTTTGACCATGGAACTGTGTATGATGGTGTGTGCATTCATGTTTGCACTAGTGTGAAACACCTCCACTTGACAAAAGCTAATCCAATCTCTAAGGCAAGGCAGGAAGTGCTTATTCCTCTGCCTTCAGTCGCCTCTTTAAAAAAAGTTTTATTTTATTCATCTGTGTGTGTGTGTGTGTGTGTGTGTGTGTGTGTCTGTGTGTCTGTGTGTATGTGTGTTCATATCTGGTAAGCCCAAAATAAGGCATCAGATCCCCTGTAGTTACAGGTTGCAGTGAGTGGCCCTTGGGAGCCACCCAATGTGGGCACTGGGAACTGACCTCGGGTCTTCTAGAAGAGCAGCAAGTGCTTTAAACTCTGACCCACATCTTTCTTGGTCTACCTTTTCTCCAAATTGTCTCCAAATTTTATGGACTCTATCTCTTGGATAGAGTCTATTAAGTGTCATGTTTTTTTTTCAGTCCTATTGTTTCTTGCCCAGATTCCTATACATGTTTTCCCCAACTTTTTATTTTTGTATTACAATTGCAGCACTTATCTATTTATTGAGGTGCTGGGGAGTGGGCACTGGGCCTCCTGCATAAAGTGTAGATCTCTTTAATGCAGAAAAATAAAGAAAGAGTGGTATTTATGTTTGAAAGAGGTAATGAAATGATTACCTGTTTGGTACAGATATTTATAACAGATGCCTTCAATCTGGGGTAATTCATTGTAAAATCTTTTGGCTGTTTTAAGTTTTGAAAATCTGAGTTACTGGATTAAAAAATCAATATTTGAAATTATTTTAAAATGTGATATATTTGAGGGAATCATATTATTATGTACTCTCATGTGATTGCCTGCTATATAGTGTATTAAGAAAACTTTAAAGTCACAGAGCAAAACAATGGGCTGGGATTTGGCTCAGCCAGTGTCCACTGTGTAAGCCAGAGGATCTAAGCTGGATCTGAAGCACTTACATAGAAGTCATGCCCAGGGGTACGAATCTCTAACATTGGTGCCAGTGCTGGGGAGGTGGGGACAGGCAGGTCTCTAGAGACCAATGAGGAGCCAGCTTAGCACAATAATTTGGAGAGTGACTGAGGAAAGCTCTGTATGGTGAACTCTGGACTCCATATACTTTCATACCTGCATTCATACATGTACATGCATGAGCGCATACATACACACATGAGCATATGCGTATGCAACATGGAAGAAAAGGAAAGAGTTTGAAAAGTATGTCTGATCAGGCCATTGCTACGTCTAAACTATTTTTGAGTAGTCCATTGATTATATTACACTCTGATGGTTTATATTGAGTGTTAACTTGACTGCATTCCAAATCTCCATGGGGACAAATCTCTGGGTATATCTGTGAGAGATTATCTAGATTATGTTAAGTAAGAAGAACAGCCCTAAATGGAGGCAGCACCATTTCCTAGCTGAGGTTCTAGTTTGCATAAAGAGGAGGCTAACTGAACATCAGCATCCATTGCTGTCTGCATCCTCATTGCAATGTGACCAGCCACTCCCTGTCCAGTAGCTAGGGTTCCTGTTGCCTTACCAGTATGGGCTGTTTCCTCTGAAACTGCAAGCAAAATTAACTGCTCCTTTACTGTTTCTTTCTTTCCTTTTTCCTGTATTTTTGTCTTAATAATGAGAGACGTAACGCAACACCAGTACCAAGCAGGACCATTAAAAATGACACCTACTTCGGTGGTAACCAGTCTGTCCTCTAGTTGGACTAAAGACCTGCTCAACAAAAGTGAAAACACACTTAGTACTAGAAACAGAGCTAACTTCTCAGTGCTAGTGAAATAACAGTTTTTTGGAGGAGAATCTACAATCATTAATTTACTAAACTAGCACAATCCTTAAGAAGGATCTATATGCATTTGTCCTTATACCAGCAAATAAATGTAGTCTTCACCCGTCATCAAGAAAACTTCTCTTTGAAGCAGATGGAGACCATTACAGAAAACCACAGCCAATCAAAATGCAGAGTTGTAGAGGGCGTGACCCAACAGAAATTCTCCTTTTGAAGCCACATTTCCACAGATGTGTGTTCCATGGCTTGGCTATTATGACCGGAATTTGAAATGTCCTACTTGGGACACTACTTTAGGAGGAGTTGAAATCAATACAGCCATAACGAATACTATCACAGTCTCGTGCCTTCATCTTTGCTATTTGTAATCCTCATCCTGTCTGTCTAGATTACCTGTACACCCCAACTCAGCCTTCAATATTTGACTAAAAACTTTTCTCCCAAGTTAATTATCTTCTTTCCTCCTTAATCATTCCACATCTTTATTATCAGGACCACCTCTCTGTACTGTAGATATTGATATTCGATTTCTGATCTGGGATGAGCACCCATTAATGATGAGGCTATCTTATCTGTATCTGAAGCACACAACACCAGGCTTGGCACAGGACTTCCATTAACAGAAGGATTAATAAATGGATAACTGAGGCATTTGCAATGCAGCCATTTCTACTGCTGGATAATGACAGGGGCCCTGGAGAAGCTCATGAAAAGACATTGTTTTATACCTGGTAGCTCGGGAGACCTGAATGACAGAGTCCCGATTCAAATGCAGCTTCTGTACTACCCAAGGATTTTTGGCAACCCTTCACAGCTACATTAGAAATTTTCTTTGACACTTGGTCCCGTGTGTTTCCTGCTTCTACCTGAATATTTTAACTTCATGTTCTTATTGTTCTTTGACTTTCTGGGGAAAAAAAAAGTCAATTTCCCCAATGATCTTTCCAAATTTTCCCTGGAGCAACTTCTGTTGAGGGAGATTACAAAACTCCCACCTCAGAGTCAGAGGTCAGCCTTGGAATGAGAAGACACAAGAAGGAGAAAAAAATGTGGGCTTTCTTCATAAATAATACTCATGTGTAATGATCAAACCCAGGGTTTCATTCTCTACCTAAAGCTGCCAAAGAGCCAGGAGAGCCCTTCATCACCCTGGGGGCTGAGGTTTAAATCAGTCCATCCTTTCCCGAACAAGCATTCTTCTAAAATGGGGAATTCAAATTATGTTTATCTATTTGTGGTCCTAGGAATTTTTAATTGCAAGAATGTGACTTAATTGCTTTTGGAATGAACTTCCTTTGGTGTGTGTGTGTGTGTGTATGTGTGTGTGTGTGTGAAAAGTCTTACTTCTAACTTACAGCTCCCTCCTCGTCTCTACCTCGGAACTTTTCCAGCACATTCCAATAGCACCGTCAAATTGTGAATCAGTGAGTTGATTAACCACTGTGTAGGTCAGTGCTCCATGATTTAATTACCCTTCAGTGATTTGATCCACCTGCTGGGGACCAATAAGTCATGGACCTTTTGTGGGGGCACTTGATATCTCTATTTTCAGATACCTTTAAAACTTGATTAGAAGAATGTGGATTTGGAAAGATGTGTATTTAGATTCCATCTTGTGCTGAGACATTTGTTCAAGCCCACAAAATATTAGAATTTAGAATTTTGGAATGAAACCTATGTGCTCATTAATGTTGCAACCAAATTTGAAACTCCTTTCCCATTCTCTCTCTCTCTCTCTCTCTCTCTCTCTCTCTCTCTCTCTCTCTCTCTCTCTC
>NC_034597.1:88302605-88338765 GCF_900095145.1 Mus pahari
AGAGAGAGAGAGAGAGAGAGAGAGAGAGAGAGAGAATACTTTTCTCTTTTCCTCTTCTTGTGATGGCATGAGATTTCTTTAAGGAAATACAGATGGCTCTTCTTTGGAAGGCATTTTTTTTTTATGGATTGAATATGAAATGTCTTATACACTCATGCTTAGTGAGTAGCCGGTGTCAAAAATTTTGAAGATCATGGAAACACCAGAGGTTGAGGCCTAGCTGAAGAAAGTACCTCATTGGAAAAATACCTTTGAAGGTCATACTTGCCCCGGGTCTTTGTGCCATTTCCTTTAGGTTGTTGCCATCAGATATTTGTCCACAGCAATGATACAACTCACATAACATCCTAATTACTGTAATCATCACTTACATGTTGGAGTTATTATTAAGTATGATAGAGGTTGTTTGAACATCTGTCATTTAAACAGTTTGATCACTGAGTCAATCACTAATTAATATGTGGGTTATAGAGAGTGGATACAGTGGAACAGAGGGTGACTCTCATCCAGGCTTAGAGAGTGCGGTGTCAGGAGAGGCCATCATTCTATGCAGAGCACCACATAACTCAAAACGTAAGACTTGTTTATTTTTATCATTCTCCATACACTTTTTCAGACTGTAGGAAAGTACTCATCAGAGAGAACTATTATTAAATGAAACAGTATATTTCGTTACCTGGTTTATACTGAGGAGAAAAAGCTAGCTTTGTGCTTTTAAATGTCAGAGTTCTCAGGAATGGAAGAAGAAGAAGAAGAAGAAGAAGAAGAAGAAGAAGAAGAAGAAGAAGAAGAAGAAGAAGAAGAAGAAGAAGAAGAAGAAGAAAAAGAAAAAGAAAAAGAAAAAGAAAAAGAGAAGAAGAAGAAGAAGTCACATAATAGGTCAATCCTGAAAACCTGAGTTGTCATATGTCTGAGAGAACCAAGTTTGAAGGGGACAACCTAGGCTGATCCTGGACTTCCATAGGCACCACAGCATGTGTGTGCCCACCCACCCACCCACCCACAGAATAAGTTAGTGTAATACAAACCTCCACAGGACAATTTTAACTTATATGTCAGTGCCATAAAGGGCATCACCCAAGGTCCCAGGGAAGGCTAAGAAGGTAAAGCATTAGACAGACAGATGCAGTGCACCATGTGGCCCATGACTGCACCACGTAGGTTTTTAGTTATCGATGGGTGCATATATATGTTCGTACTGGAGGGTGTTTGGAGTATTTTGGTAATGTCTGCTTGAAAGTACAATTTGGAGTTCAATAAATGCACATCTTTTGAGGAGATTTGTATTTTAGAAGTTAACTAAATAGTCAATAGGAATTATAACTTGGTTTTCCTGGCCCACGGAAGTTGCAATGACTACTACATCAGTATTTCACACCTATTTTCATATTGGGATATATATGTCTGAATGACTTAGCTGTATGAACCTTCTAAATTTAAAAAAGAGGGTCTGCTGTTAATCATATAGTCAATCAGTGATTACTTACTCATTATACTGGCTCATTATAATCTAACCTGCATCATCTTTTGGGATTGTTTCTTGAGAGGACCCCATAAGAAAACATTTGCTGGTACTCTCTGGCCAGGTCTGTTGGGCTTCAGAGCCCTGTTCTTGGCTGTAATATTGGTGCAATTGGCCAAGACAGCATTGGTTGGAAGAGGTGTAAATCTGACAGCCAGAAGCCAGGAGAAGAAAGGAAATGAGCATCAGTAATGGGTTTGTTTTGAAAGAAGACAGGAATAGTCATAATGAGTCTGCAAAAGGACATTTACTTAGAAGCAGATTTGAAATCTGGCATGTAAGGAGAGTTCTACAGTTAAATATAGCTTCATTACATCATCCAAATGTGGATGTATTAGGTAGTTTTGAGAGCTTAATGAAAAAACTCCCCGTAAAACAGTTATTGGAATACAGAATCATTAGTTTTCCCTATGCATTCCATTGAATTATTTATTCTGCACGCTGTGATCCAGCAGCATCCTATATGTGTAATAAACATCTAAGCACATTCAATAGGCACTATTGGTGCTTTAGCTTGGGCATTTCTCATTACTGTTAATGGAGATTATGGGGCAGGGTCCTACTTAAAATTGTACTTATGAGGTTTAGAATAAATACAAATATTTGAAATTGTTTCCATGATGTAAAAGGGTCTAAGGAAAATAAGTTAAAGAGGAGTTATTTTTATAGACATCAAGCAATGAAGAAATCTGAGGGAATCTTTTCTTCATGGTTGCCACCAAGAGCATCGGTCACTCTTTTCCTGAGCATTGTCTTAGAATCCGGAGAAAGGTAGATCACAGTCCATAAACAGGAGCCTTGAAGAGAATAGACTTGGGCTGAGAATTCTGATCAAGACCCAACTTTTTGGTTGGGAGCCAATAGTCTTGTTGTGGAAGTACCCATGATTTTCCCAAACCATTTGGCTCACCTCCTGACGTAATTGCATCTGAGAGACAAATATTTAAATGGGCTGGAGAGAGGGTAATGGAAGGATTTCAATTACCAAAGAGCATACTGGATTACTTTAAGTGGCATAAATCGGCCTTAAGGCAAACCCAAAGAACAGGCACAGCATAGTTTTCCAATGCAATATGCATCTCCCCTCTCCAAAGGCAACTTTGTGTGCTCTCAGGCAATGTAAAACAAAGGTTAGGAATTGAGATGTAATTTGAGTGGAAATCTATTGGGAAATACAAATCATAATTTCAAATGTGGAGCAAAGCCAAAATGGTTGAGCCTTCTGAAATAATGGTCAAGGGGCTGAAGCTGTGCTTGAAAATGAATACAGATGATTTTAAAAATTCATGCAAGTATAAATTGAAAATTGTTGCATGGTACCAACCAATGAGAAGCAGTGATAAAGTTTTAGAGCAAGACATAATATCTTACATACCTTGCCAATTAAAAAGCTCAGTCTCTTTGCATTTAAGAACTTCAGCAAAATAGAGCAGAGCTTAGGACGGAATGGGGGGAGGCATGCCTCACTCGTCTCTCTCAGCTCTGGCTATGTGGGCACAAAACCGAGCTAAGGGATTTAGCTGGATCCATTTCTGATCGCAGGGATGGCAGGAGCGTTGTGGGTGGAACTGTGCCTTTCTCTTTCTCCTTTCTCTTCTTTCCTTTGCATCTTGCCTTTTGGCTTCTTCTTGTATGTTCATTGTGCTTCTAATGGTGTAAGGCAATATGGTTTCTATCACCATCACTCCCTCTGCCCCCTACTGGAACCTTCGATCCCGATTCCCTACACAGCCTTTCTTTATTACAGTTCTTACATTCTTCTCACCTGCCAAGGCCCACCTGCTCATAATGTAGAATTCCAAATTCTCTCATTTACTCTCGAAAGCTACGTCATTTAGGCTGTCTATTAGTGTCCTTCCTGCTTCACCATGCCAGTTAAGTAACATGTGTATTTCATATTTGATTGCTGATCAAAAGTTGTGGAGAAAAGACCACCCTGAAAGAGCCTAGACCCAGAAAATAACAAATCAAGCAAAATAGCTATACATCTTGTTGGTAAAAAAACAAAAAAGACAGAAATAGAACCTAATGAATTTTGAAAGGCTACAAAGCTAGTTGTTATAGGTCGCTTTCTATATGTGGGACGCTGAAATTGCTTACTTCGTCTTCTCTGTGACTGCTGAGACACAGTGCGAGACTGAAAGAGCTGAATGGTAAATTAATCTTCCCAAGCCAGCATTTCCAGTTAATGCTTCAGCCTATATCTAAATCCAGGCTGTCAGTTCCCAGAGTCACATCTTAGACTCTATATTCAACTGCCCATACCCTCTCTCTCAAAGGTTTCATAAACATTAGCAAAAGCTAACTAGTAAGTATTTTGGAGTATATCTAGCCTTATGGTGTGTTATATCACAAACCAAAAGGAGCCAGGAAAAGTGTTTAAATGTATTTTAAGCCACGAAAAAGCATTAGAAAACACAATACATAATTAATTTTAATTCTTTGGGAATATTAATTTTCCAACTTCTATGCAAGAGGATATTTTAGACAAAGTCACGCCTTTATTAGCAGATTGCTAGATTATGGTACTTTCAAAATTCTGCTAGCACTCAAAATAACAAGCCAAAATTTAAATACCAATAGTACCAGAAAACATTTTCAAAAACTTTGATCAATAGTGTATCAACGTCCAGTTGATATATTGATATGGGAGCTCCAATATTAATACAAAAATGCAAAGATCTTAAACAGATAAATTCACAGAAGGTGAACAACAAATGATAGTAATAAATCAAGCAGCAGACACAAAATGAGAGTTATTTCTCAACCAGTTTTATTATAAAAGAGTCATAGACAAATCTAGCGTACCTCACAAGAGCAATTAGAGTAAAGAAGAGATTTCAGACAAGCTGCAATGAAAAATGAAGAAGAGAGATGAGGAAAGCTCTTCTGGGAAAGCTGAGTTGGAAGCCTTGGAAGACAGCAGACGATAAGCATGACGACCAGGTACCAAGCTCTGGCTTAGGGGAACATCAGACATGGAACTGTCCAGAGAGCTCACCGGGAAGTAAGCTCAGAACACAGATGAGGTTTATGGCAGTGGCCATAAAAGTTTGAGGTACATCAAACTCTTCTGTGAACGTCACCACAGAGAGACGTTTATGCATACGTCCAGAATTCCCTTCTGGCTAAGCTGGAGTGCATCCTACTAACTGAGCACATTTCTAAGAGAGTTTTAAGGGGTCCTGATGGGTAGGGCCTAGCTTTGGAGAGCCACAGAGTCACAGTCATCTTCTGATACAATGGGTGAGAGCAGGGAGCACAGTTAAGTCAATAGTGTTGAAAAAAAAATGGAAATGAAGACAGGGAGATGAGGGTAGGGTGGAGAGAGGGTTGCAAAACAAAGGGGAATTTTCTTACCCTCTGGCCCCCAGACGCTATCTGAGCAGAGAAGGTTACTGGGCAGACTGAATTACTCTAAATCTATGAGTGTTCTTCTCCTATCGTTCCCCACCTCTTTGCTTCCACTCCCTGACAGTTCTAATCAGCCATTGATCTCCTATTGCTACCCTTTCCGGGTCTTCACCTCTAACCAATTCATGTTC
The DNA here is from genome assembly GCF_900095145.1 of Mus pahari. Taxonomy (NCBI): domain Eukaryota; kingdom Metazoa; phylum Chordata; class Mammalia; order Rodentia; family Muridae; genus Mus; species Mus pahari. The sequence continues at coordinate 88,307,673 of NC_034597.1, forward strand.
CCTAGCTCACCATGCTTTTAGCTTCCCACTGAAAACCTTTTAGTGAATCTCTGAACTTGCACTAAGACCATCCTTGGCAGACCAACAGTCTTTGATAATTCTCTCCATTGCTGAATTAGTTGTTTTTTTTTTTTCTGTTGTTATGAACAAACATCTTATACAAAGTAGGGGAGAAGCGTTTGTTTTGGCTCACAGTGGAAGAAGAGTTATATCAAGTAAGGGAGGGAGAAGGAAGGGAGGTGCTAAGAACAGAATACATGGAGTCATGTGTACAATGAGGCCTGGCTAAAATTAAGAGCCGTTTGAGGGGTACTATGGTAACCTATCATTGTAAAAGCTTCCTGAAAAATACACATATATGAAGAAGATCTAAATGAAATTGCTAAGTAATGGGTGAAAAAGCACCCTAGCTGGACATCTCTTGTCACTAAATGAAGCTTTCAGTACCAGTAATGGGTTACATCTAATTGAGTTGTGGGCCAAAGGGCTCCCATGGGTATCTCTAAACCACCCAGGCTGTTGCCAAGACCACAGGTAGTTCTGACAAACTGATGGCTACTTCCTATGGCTGAAGACAGTACCTACACAACTCATTGAACATGGAGGTATTGTCTTTAGCAATTAGGGCCTTCATCCCTACATGTTAGCATCTTTGGCACAGGAAGATCCTTTGTAGGCTACCAAAGGAGAAACATATACACCAACCCAACTACAAATCTTTATATCTACAATGGTGACCTGCCTGAGAGATATGCTAGTGTAAAGGTGATATACAAACCACTATTGGTTTAGTAGTAAACCAATATCTTACACTTGACTTAAAACCCACTCACTGAGATGGAAGCCTTATACAACACTGTTTGGGTGACCAAGAAACTAAGTATAGTTAACCAAAGGACAGAGGATAAAACCAAATACTATTGTAAAAAAAAAAAAAAAAAAAAAAAAAAACACCATCCCCCCAATAAAGCAATAAGATGACTCTTGATGACATTCTGCTATTATCATAGATCAGTGACTTGCTCAGCCATCATCAGAGAAGCTTCCTGGTACATTGATGGCAAAAATACAGAGGCCCACAGCTAGACAGTATCCACAGTGAGGGACCTTGGAAGGCTCAGTTCTTAAATGGAGTGTCTTTATCAAATCCCTCCCCTCAGGGCTCAGGAAATTCTTCTGAAGAGGATGCAGAAAGAACCTTAGTCCCAGAGGGGATGGAGGACACCAAAGGAACAAGGCCCTTGAAGCACAGCAGGCCCAAGGCACACAGGCCCAAGACACACAGGAATCCAGAGGCAGAGGCCGCATAGGCAGGGCCTGAATGAGTCTGCACCAGACGGAGACCACCCTGAAAGGAGAAGCAGATGCCTGCCTCCCATTCCTAATCCAGTAGCAATATGTAATTGATAACTACTTGAAGATGGAAATCTAGTTTTCTCCAAGGGAGTCTCACTGAGGAAACTCACTTCTCTTATATAGGCCCAATGCTCAGCAGTAGATGGTCAACAGAACATGAAAATGGCGTCTTTGGACTTTCCTTTTCCTTGTCCCATGGCATGTCTGGGCCTTTTCTTTTTCTTCCTCCTTTTTTAAAATGTTTTTATTTTTCTTTTTTTTTTTTATTTTTATCTTTTTACTTTTTAATTTTTACCCCCCCCCCACACACACACTTTTTCCTACAGGTCCTTGGTTCCGGTTTTGTGTTTTTAATGGGATTCCCGAGGGTGTGAACGAGAGGATCTCTGTGTGAGGGGGGGAAAAACTATTTTCAGTAAATTACAACAGGGGCAAGATCATAAAAAAAATAAAGAACAGATATAGTGCACCCTAGCAGGGGAACAGTGGAGGGGGAAGCGTGGGAGTGGTGTGGATACAAGGAGCACAGGACATCTGTAAATCACGAGAAACCACTAGAGCTACAAGAGGGGAAAGAAACACTCTTCCTCAGAAGGACACTCCCGTCACCACTTCCGTTCCAGACCAGTGGCCCTTAGAGACTGTTTACGACGGATTTCTGTCATTTTAACAGCCTGGCATACAGTACTGTCACTGCTGCCTATGGAGGATACTAAAACCAATTCTAGACATCCAGAGTCTTGGGAAGGGGTGGGAACTGGCATTCAGGTACACTGTGACTGTAAGTGCCACCTCCGTAGAGCGATCAGCTCAGACGTGAGTGAAGAAGGACGGGCTGCTCACCCATAGCACCAAGTCTGGATTGCTCTCTTATTCAGAGGAGAGGAGTCACCCATGCAGTGGAAGAGAGCACACATCCCGGGAGTGGGAGTGGGAGAAATCCGAAGAGTGCCGTGTCATAGAGGCCCAAACGAACAAAAACCTCAAAGCTTTTGTTCTTTGTCCATGTAAAGGCAGCATGAAGCACTGCTAGAAGAATACGCGATGAAGATAAAGCAAGGACCGCTTTTGAGCACACGATGCTCATTATGGACCTATGGAGACCCGTTTCTTATTCTTGAAGGGGGTGGCGAGCAGAATCGGGGTAAGTAAATCTTACGGTTAATCGTGATGATCAACTTGATTATACTGAAACACGCCAAACAGTAAAGCACACCTCTGGGTGTGCCTGAGAGGGAAACCTCAAGAGTAATTAGATCATGGGGGCTCTGACCTAATAAGTAAATTAACCTGAGGAAGGATGCACAATATGCTAGCATTACTAGATGGGGTGAAAATTAGGAGGTGGGGCCTCATTGGAGGAAGCAGTCACTGGGGACATGTTGTTGGGGGAATATATCCTGCCCTGGCTCTTTCCTATATTCTTCTGTCCTACTTCAGGTCTACCTCGAGGCAAACAGACTTCTACAGTCTATAGACCCACTGCCATGTTGTGCCTAAGCACATGGGACCAAGCAACCATAGTCTGAACCCCTGAAACCACAGACCCCAAATAAGTCTTGCTTTACTTGGAGTCATTCTGGGTAGGTTGATTACAGCTACTAACTAACCAACGCAGGAAGGAAGGATAATCACTCCAGTAGACCACGTGAGAGGTGCTGAGGCCAAGCAAGGCAGAAATCAAAGGGGTAGAGAGCAGGGACCGGATCAAAGGGCCAATTTAAAACAAAAAGGGACAGCAGCAGTGGGCTCACCTTCCTCCTGGACATTAAATGACAGGAATATGTGAAGTGGCTCTAAGTGAGCCCAAAGGCTCAAGTCAGAAAGGCTGATTTAGGATAGGTAAAAGAGGCGGAGAAAAGATGAAAGGGAAAACAGCGAGTGCGTGTGGTAAAGGGGTGGTAACTTTAGGTGGATGAAGTAAAAGCAATGACTTAAAAACGACATCGGAACTCCAGGATGCTGAGCAGAGAGATGTAAGAAGACTCAGGCTGCAGACTACACCGTGACCCGATGGCTAAAACCGTCACTTGCTCTGGCTCCAAGCAGGGATTAGGGGCCCCCTTTAAGTTTGTCATATTTACTGCCAGTAAATTTTGTTTTTAACTTTTATTTTATTTTATTTTTTTAAAGATTTCCAAATGACGTATGTCTCAGGACCACACCTTCTAACCTATTTCAGGCATCTTGGGTCCGCCCTTGCTTGGGAAGCTGGGCAGGATGGAAGCATAGGGTGTTTCTGTTACAGTGAGGGAAGGAAGAAGAAATTCGAAGGAAAGGTCCAGGAACAAAGAGGAAACTTGTCAAAGAAACGAGATGAGATGCGGAGAACCTTCTAGAAAGATAGAGGGTATCATGGCCCTAGGTTAGCAAGGGTTTCTAAAGCAGGGTAAAGAGATGTTAATCCATAGGGAAAAATAGTAAATTGATTTACATTAAAATGAATGCAGATCTGCCAAATGACACCCTTAGAAGGGCACAAATTCTAGCCACAGACTACAAGAACATGCATCTTGGGAGATTATACTAACAAAGGATATGTATTGAGGTTAAAAGTGTAGATATCACACACACAAAAATAATGTAATCAGTGCACCTTTCCCTGGGTCACAGTCTAGTTTTTATCTTCATGAGTTCATTTTATTACTATGTTTCTATTTTACTCATTTAAAACACATTGATTTATAATTTTTTCTCTTGTACTTTTGTTTAATTATATATCACAATGAACTGAACTTTATATTCTTTTGGTTGTGAGCCTAAACCTTTAATGGGTGAGCCATCTCTCCAGCTCTAAATCAAAAAGTTACAAATAAAATAACTGAGATAGGATCTCATGCAGGTTGGGCTTGAACTCATTCTTTATCTGTAGATCATCTTGAACTCTTGATCCTCCTCTGGCCCCCACCTCCCAACTGCTGGGATTTGAAGTGTTTGTCTCCCCAGCTAGCTAGTACAAACATTGCTTGTAGGTTCCTAGAGCAGTGAAGAGAATTGATCAGGACTGGCAAAATGATCCAGGCCCCTCATTTCACCCACCCCACTGGTCCTGAGGACAGACGGTCTGGCAGAGGGTTCTGTATAAATCCTTAGCCCTCATCCCAGAGTGAGCTCAGATCATTCCCTGTATTGTCAAAGAAAAAATATTTTTGAAATTAGGGTCCATGATTTCTTTTTCTAGCTCCCTTTTGGAGGTGTCCAGATTCCTGCGGGGAGAACATTTTGATGAATTATAATATCCCTTTATCCCCAGGATAAAAAGGAAGGACTCATTGGGAGCAAGAAGGAAGAGAAACATTTGCCGCTAAGAAAGGTTCAGGTTGCAACTTCTCTTGCTTATTTATTGAGGTTAAAAGTTAAACTGGATTAGGACAATCATATTTTTCTGACACGTTGACTTGCTTCTTAAGAAAACATATTTAACTGTTTTTCATGAACCGTTTCAGTGCAAGAGCCAGAACCTCTGATCATGAGTTGCTGAGACACCCCGAGGCCTCTCTGTGGAGGACTTAGCTAGGTGTGTGTATTTATTTGGCTCATTTCCCTCCTCAAGGTTACATATTTTGACTGAAATATTTGTATATGGAGCAGGAGGACAGGCGTTTGGGCTCATGTTCTGTGATTTTCTTTGCCCCCATAGATAAAAATAGCAGCAAGTTTATGGGTCTGATGGTGTTGCTCCCCAACTTGTGGTCTAGAAGGTTTGCTGTAATCAGCCAGTTCCTGTCTTTCACTCCCCTCTGATCCTCTTTCTCCTGAAGTCCTGCAATTTCATTTCATACTCAAGACTAAGAAGAAACAGTGCTAAGAAACAAACCAAGAGATACCAAACTTTACCTGTGGGTTGTGAAGGGACTGTAGAGTGGACCGGCACTCCACAGAGTTCTTCCACGAGGTCTGCAGGATGTGAACCTTGTCTAAGCTACTGGTCTCCTTCTAACGTAATTCCCTACTGTAACTGGCCAACAACGTCTAATATGGTGCACACTTAGGTTTGAGTTAGGATACAGAAATATGTCTGCGTTTCTGCTCAGGGTATCAAATTTTAATCCACCTAACAAAAAGTTTGAAATTGTTTGCCAGGGCATCTCCCCTTTCATAATGAGAAGTTGAGTGGATAATACTTTTATTAATTTTATTGTGATTATAAATAGTTCAGACATGATAGACCTACACAATGGTGAAACTAAAAGTACTACATAATCCTGTCATGGGACTTTATGCACATCCTTCCAAAACATGCTACCAGCTATGAATTCAATTTTTTTTGTAAGTACCATTTTCAGTTAAAAATAATACAAACTTAAAACAAAAATCTTTGCTCTTATTTTTATTTTGTGTAGTGTGTGTGTGTGTGTGTGTGTGTGTGTGTGTGTGTGTGTGTGTGCGCGTGCGAGCACATGCATATATACCATGTCTATGCAGTGTCCACCAAGGCCAGAAGAGAATGTCAGATATTCTGAAGCTGATAACCAGGCAGATGTGAGCCAACCTATGTGAGAACTGAATTTTAGGACATTGGAAAAGCAGCAAGTTCTCCTAACCACCCAGTCACACCTCTGGCTCTATACCGGTTTCATTGTATGTCAATGAAATATAAGTTTGCATCCTTAATGAATGAAGGATATTCCCTAGGCACATGCACCATATTTATTTAATTAATTTTACACTGATAGTCAGTTGGGTGCCTTCTGGTTTTCTGCCCTGTGTTCATGTGCAATCCAATCCTGGGCGGGGGCGGGGGGGATACTTAGAGTAGGAGTGTCACTGTCAAGGGCTCTCTGTACGTTGATAGAGCTTTTCATGCATATTTATGTTCTTCTTTGCAGAAGGATCTTGCTGACGAAAACTCACCACCAGCAAATAACACGGGCTTATGCCCTTCCCAACCCTAGCACAGACATTAGTGTTCTGAAACATTTCCACCCGTCTACTGGCTGAAAATGATGTACCATTTTTGTACTGAGTTCAATTTCATTGGTCATCAGTGAGGTGGAATGCATTTCATTACTTGCCATCTGATTGTCTTGTTACAGAAATTCCCTCTAATCATGTTTCTACTGGGAAAAAAAAATGTAATTGACTATGAGAACTCAAGAATAGTATTTACCACAGTGAGCTTTGATCTCAGATGGAGTCTGTATGTTCTCCTCAAATGTTTGCTTCTAAGCAGGCCTTTTCCTATAGGACGTCTACAGACTTGGTTTTAGTCAAATCTTCAAACTCTTTCCTTCAGGATTTCTTTCTTTTGCGCACATACTCTGAAAGACCTTACAAGCTGGCATTTTAAAAGAAATCGGTGCCAGACTCCTTGGACATTAAGTAGTGACACATTTAAAGAGAAATGGCACCTGGGTTGTTAGAGGAGTGTCACTTTATTTTTTTCAAACACAGAATTGATAGATTTTTTTTTTTTAAACGTTAGGAGATTATGCATTATGAGTCCACGGAGGACAGAAATACCCATGATTCACAATCACAGTGTGATTACGCGGAATCATTACACTTCAAAGCCTACGCTAGACCCTGGCACCGCTGACCTTCTGTTCTTTCCCTGTCTTTGTTCCATGCCAAGACACCCATTTTGTCTTTCCTGGTAAGTCAGGCTGAGTAAATAAATGATGATATTAAAAAGGACAGTGTTTGCTGTTCTGATTAACGTATGTCGTGACATCATAAAAATAGTATATCATGCTTCATGGGCTAATGTTTAAACTGACTAAACTATTTCTATAACTTATGTAAGTTATTTAAATAGATTTAAATCAAGAAATCTGTTTTAAACCGTCAGAAGCCATAATCTCCGTTTCTCCTAATTCCTTGGAGGCTTTACAAATTGTGTGGGAACTATGGAGAAGAGAGAGGAGGGAAGGAAGAAATAGTCTAGTCTAGACACTGGGCGTTTCCACGCAACACCCTCATTTAATTCTATGAAATGGACTTGTCTCCAACAAACAGGATTTCAGAGTGAGCTATCTGGTGACTCCTACTAGAAATTCAGTGGGGGAGGGCAGATCATATAATTTGATTTTTAAAATCACATTCTAGACTCCACCTGGTGTCACAGGGAAGTGATATCAGCTACTAGAGGGAGGAGATTATAGGGCCGAGTCCTGCTTGTTCTACAAAAAGATCTCAAGGCAAATCCCCTGTTTCAAAATAAAAGGGAAAAGAACTGTGGGGATGTATCTTAATGGCCCCGGTTCTACCTTTAGCATGAATAATGGATGGATGGACGGATGGATGGATGGTACTTTCTAGAAACCTAAGTAAATGTCCCTTAGTTTTTATACTTTAGCAATTATTTTTGGAAAGCATAGTATAAATATACTTATTCTTATATAAATTATACTTATACTATAATTCGACCCATCTTCCCAGTCCACTAGTAATTGTCTGCCACCTGCTCACCAGTTATCTGGCAGAGTCCTTCTTCAACTTTGGCCAAACTCTTGGTTCCATTAAGTATTTCTGTCTTGGACTGGAGAGATGACTCAGTGGCTAAGAGCACTTGTTGCTCTTGCAGGAGACCAGCCCTCACATTAACTGGTTCACATCTACATATAAATCCAGTTCCAGGGGTTCTGACATTCTTTTCCATCCTCCCCAGGTACCTGCTCACACATGAGGCACATTCAAAAAAGTCAGCACACACACACACACACACACACACACACACAAACATTTTTTAATGAAAATGTTTGTCTTGCTTTATCTGTGTTGCTATATGATGATCCACTAATAAAATATTGACTTAGGTTTTTTTTTTTTTTTTTTTTGCATCCAAACCTTCCAGAGACCTGTTATAAAACTAGACAGTTTTCTGAGCTTGCAGTTGAAACCTGCAACACCTCCTGGTGCACTGTGTTTCCCCGACTCCCCAGGAAAATGTTAAGTGAAAAATGCTTCGAAGAGAGCAGATGTGTTTGTCGTTAAAGTTGGCAATGCCTTCCAAAGGGAAGACATGGAAAGATTATACTAACCATAAATGAATGGCAGGAAGAAACTCTAAATGCTCAGGCAGAGGGACACCCCAAAAGGATTTAAAAATATCAGGTAAGAATAGTATTGATTTTAATATTGACTGTAATATTAGACATTATTGACTGTAAATACTATTTACTGTTGTTTATTTAGATAGATTCACAGAGAAGTCAGACTCTATACTCAGTACTTTATCTAGCTTTCATTTAATTAGAGATTTCCTGGGATGTGGTATATTTTTAAACCATAAAGCTAAGAAAGAAAAAAAAAAAGCATTTAATAGGAATATGGCACTACTTGAAAGGCTTGGGAAGCCTATGTTTACACTTAAAAAAAAAAACCTGTTTTTTGTTTTTGTTTTTGTTTTTTGCTTTTGACAAATTGTGTAACATCTATGAGGTTTGAGTTAAGAAATTTCCTGGACTAGAATATAGTTTGTATACAGCAAATATACAAAGTAGTAACAAAGAGTGAACTAAGTACCAGGGTATGAGTAAGCAGACATAATGATGGGCTTTATTAAATACATAGTTGTTGGTTCTTATAGAATCACTGTCATGTGATATATCCCCATTTAACAGAAGAAACCACTGAGATTCATCATCTTGATGAAGGTCATGAAGTAACAATTAAACAGAATCATTCATTGTCTGAATTCCAAAACCTGATGTTCATAGTGAATGTTTTCTATCTCTGAAGAGACTGGCGTATTGTCTTTGTTTAATTTCTATCGTCATATTCAATTTTCTCTGGGACTATTAAAGACCTATAATTATATCACATATATTTTTTTCAGCAAAAATAAATCTGTTGTTCATGTTGTTTGTGGAGCAGCCTTCTTAGTCTACCTGTTATGATTTGATTAAACATTTTATCAGCTAACCCAAGAGAGTTACAGCAGCCTTCCCTTCTCTGCTAGAGATATTAATGCTACTCAGTCACACAGTTTTAGATTTTATAATGAACTAAAACAATGATGCTTTCTTAACACCAGCTATAACCCTCTGCTTTAGTCAGGGTTTCTATTCCTGCACAAACATCATGACCAAAAAGCAAGCAGGGGAGGAAAGGGTTTATTCAGCTTACATTTCTACACTGCTGTTCATTACCAAAGGAAGTCAGGATTGGAACTCAAGCAGGTCAGGAAGCAGGAACTGACGAAGAGGCCATGGAAGGGTGTTACTTACTGGCTTGCTTTAGTTCCAGTCCTAACCTTCTTTGGTGATGAACAGCAACATGGACATGTAAGCTGAATAAACCCTTTCCTCCCCAACTTGCTTCTTGGTCATGATGTTTGTGCAGGAATAGAAACCCTGATTAAGACAAATTGGTAACAGCATAGTGGGGTGTTCATGTTTTGGGAACATGACCATGTTTTGGGAAGGACTGTAGAAGGACTTTGGAACTTTGGACTAGAAGATCCATTCGGTGTTCAGAGCTCTGTGGGATGTTGTATAGGAGCTTGGAAGATAATGTTGAGAACAGTACGGAAGATGGAGGCCTGGCTTGTGAAATTTCAGGGGGAAGATTAAAAACTCTTATCAGGGCCATTGCTATTTTGATAAGATTCTGTGGTTCTGGTTAGGTGGGGCTGAAGAATCAGCTGTGATTAACAAGATACCAGAACCACTAAAGTGAAAACTTTGCATTATTAGAACTATTGATGCTGGTTAGCTGGAGCAAAGAAATTAGTGATGATTAAGAAGAAACCAGCATCATTGAGGTGACATCTTCTAGGAAGTGTTTTCTGAGAGCACAGAGGCTGTGTTTCAGAGATAGCCAATGCTGTACCTTGTGCCGTGGCTGGACTTGGTAATGTGTAAGAGTCACTCAGGTGGTACTGGTTTTGAAGGCATGAAGGGGTCATGAAGAACAGCTGAGGCTTGGCACTGTGAGAGGCTGCAGAAGGCCATTGGTGAAGGTACAGCTTCAGTTGCAATTGATGACTCAGAGCTGAAGGGGTCATGCAAAGGAGTTGAGGCTTGGTACCACAAAGAGAGCCTATCAGAGGCTATTTGTGAACTCTAGTTACAGTGGAAGACAGCAGTGTTTTGGAGATGCCAATACCATGAGATGACCACCAAGAACAGCAGCAGCCGTGGAGTACAGGCAGCTTGAGCCTAAAAGACAAGGTGTGTGCTACAAAGGGCATGGCTGGAGAAGTTACCCCCAAGCCCCTGCAGGAGCCTAGAAGATTGTGAGTGGATCCCAGACATTGGACAGATGGAGTTTGATTTTGCTTTTGATTCTGACTGTACCTGATATTTTTCTCTCTTGAAGTAAGAAGATATTTTAGGGAAGCCCACAGTTAAGAGACTTTTAATTGTAAAAAGACTTTAAATTTTTTTTAAAGAGATTGGATATTTTAAAGGGATTGAAATTTTAAGAATTTGCAAAGATTTGGGGACTTTTAAAGTTATTTAGATCTTGGGGATGAATAAGAAAGTAAGGATCGAGGCTTAATAGTGATGTATTTGTGTGTCAAGTTGACAAGGGATCAATGATACTGGCTGGTTTTGTGTGTCAACTTGACACAGGCTGGAGTTATCATAGAAAGAGGAACTGCAGTTGGGTAAATGCCTCCATGAGATCCAGCTGTAAGGGATTTTCTCAATTAGTGATCAAGTGAGGAGTGCCCCTTGTTGGTGGTGCAATCCCTGGGTTGGTAGTCTTGGGTTCTATAAGAAAGCAAGCTGAGGAAGGCAGAGGAAGCAAGCCAGTAAGAAACATCCCTCCATGGCCTCTGCATCAGCTCCTGCTTGAGTTCCAGTCCTGACTTCCTTTGGTGATGAAGAGCAATGTGGAATTGTAAGCTGAATAAACCCTTCCCTTCCCAACTTGCTTCTTGGTCATGATGTTTGTGCAGGAATAGAAACCCCAACTAAGACACCCTGCTTGTTCATCTTCCAAAATAGATGGAAGCCTTGGTATCCATCAATCTTAGTAGACAATGTCAGAACACATTTGACCGATCAGGTCAGACAGTCTCAGCACCTCATCCCCCTCAATCCTATTTAGACAACAAGTAGCAGGTCCCTGAGGGCTGTTGGGAACACATGTCTAGAGAAGGGTACTGAGACACCTAGGCATGTAAACAGTGCGGTTGATGATACATGACAATCATAACTGCATTAGACAACACATTTCAGCCATTTCTAACCACAAGCAGGGTTCAGTCTTCCATAGCAGCCGAGCCCAGGAATTCTGGGAATATCCGTGTTGAAAACTAGCATCAGTGAGTGCTTTGCCATGAAGACAGGTAGACAATCCTCCTGCTGTGACATTTGAGAGCCATTTGACCTGTGAGCCACTTGCAGTCCACCCTCCTGAAGGCAAACATTGGAGATGTTTCTTTTCACAGTCCCCCCCAAATTCTCATGCAAGATTAGTGCACTGTTTAGAACCGGTTTCAGTTCTATTTCTCTTTCTAAATTGGGTCCCTTGGCTTGTCCTATCAAACCCACCACCAACATCCTGATAGGAAAGAACAAATCAAACAACACAGATCTCAAGCATTAACATTAATATTTCTTTAGCAATGCTCCTATTCAAATTTTTGACTTACCCCCNCTTTTTTTTTTTTTTTTGCTAATTTTTAAAAAATCCTTTTCCTTTGGAAACATTTTTGTGCTTGAGAGATGACTCAGTCGGTGGAGTGCATGCTGTCTGTGNGAGCCTAAAAGACAAGGTGTGTGCTACAAAGGGCATGGCTGGAGAAGTTACCCCCAAGCCCCTGCAGGAGCCTAGAAGATTGTGAGTGGATCCCAGACATTGGACAGATGGAGTTTGATTTTGCTTTTGATTCTGACTGTACCTGATATTTTTCTCTCTTGAAGTAAGAAGATATTTTAGGGAAGCCCACAGTTAAGAGACTTTTAATTGTAAAAAGACTTTAAATTTTTTTTAAAGAGATTGGATATTTTAAAGGGATTGAAATTTTAAGAATTTGCAAAGATTTGGGGACTTTTAAAGTTATTTAGATCTTGGGGATGAATAAGAAAGTAAGGATCGAGGCTTAATAGTGATGTATTTGTGTGTCAAGTTGACAAGGGATCAATGATACTGGCTGGTTTTGTGTGTCAACTTGACACAGGCTGGAGTTATCATAGAAAGAGGAACTGCAGTTGGGTAAATGCCTCCATGAGATCCAGCTGTAAGGGATTTTCTCAATTAGTGATCAAGTGAGGAGTGCCCCTTGTTGGTGGTGCAATCCCTGGGTTGGTAGTCTTGGGTTCTATAAGAAAGCAAGCTGAGGAAGGCAGAGGAAGCAAGCCAGTAAGAAACATCCCTCCATGGCCTCTGCATCAGCTCCTGCTTGAGTTCCAGTCCTGACTTCCTTTGGTGATGAAGAGCAATGTGGAATTGTAAGCTGAATAAACCCTTCCCTTCCCAACTTGCTTCTTGGTCATGATGTTTGTGCAGGAATAGAAACCCCAACTAAGACACCCTGCTTGTTCATCTTCCAAAATAGATGGAAGCCTTGGTATCCATCAATCTTAGTAGACAATGTCAGAACACATTTGACCGATCAGGTCAGACAGTCTCAGCACCTCATCCCCCTCAATCCTATTTAGACAACAAGTAGCAGGTCCCTGAGGGCTGTTGGGAACACATGTCTAGAGAAGGGTACTGAGACACCTAGGCATGTAAACAGTGCGGTTGATGATACATGACAATCATAACTGCATTAGACAACACATTTCAGCCATTTCTAACCACAAGCAGGGTTCAGTCTTCCATAGCAGCCGAGCCCAGGAATTCTGGGAATATCCGTGTTGAAAACTAGCATCAGTGAGTGCTTTGCCATGAAGACAGGTAGACAATCCTCCTGCTGTGACATTTGAGAGCCATTTGACCTGTGAGCCACTTGCAGTCCACCCTCCTGAAGGCAAACATTGGAGATGTTTCTTTTCACAGTCCCCCCCAAATTCTCATGCAAGATTAGTGCACTGTTTAGAACCGGTTTCAGTTCTATTTCTCTTTCTAAATTGGGTCCCTTGGCTTGTCCTATCAAACCCACCACCAACATCCTGATAGGAAAGAACAAATCAAACAACACAGATCTCAAGCATTAACATTAATATTTCTTTAGCAATGCTCCTATTCAAATTTTTGACTTACCCCCACTTTTTTTTTTTTTTTTTCTAATTTTTAAAAAATCCTTTTCCTTTGGAAACATTTTTGTGCTTGAGAGATGACTCAGTCGGTGGAGTGCATGCTGTCTGTGCATGAAGACATGAGTTCAACTCCCAGGGGTTGACTGTAAAAGCAGAGTTGGGGACTGTGGGACAAGAGGATCCATCAGCAACCTCCAGGTCCAGTGTCTCACAAAATAAGGTCGGGAGCAATTGAGGAAAATATATGATGTGGACCTATGTGTCCAGCACACATATGATATGTATTTACTCCTGAACATCCTCTCTCTCTCTCTCTCTCTCTCTCTCTCTCTCTCTCTCTCTCTCTCTCTCTCTCACACACACACACACACACACACACACAATTCTTTTTTTATTGGCTATTTTCTTTATTTACATTTCAAATGTTATCCCCTTTCCTGGTTTCCCTCCCTCCAGAGAAACACCCTCCTTCCCTCTGCTTCTATGAGGGTCTTCCTCCACCCACCCACCCACTCCCACCTCTGCTCCCTCAATTCTCCTACACTAGGTCATCTGTCAAGCCTTCATAGGTCCAAGGACCTCTTCTCCCATTGATGCCATCCTCTGCTACATATGCAGCTGGAGCCATGTGTACTTCTTTGTTGGTGGCTTAGTCCTTGGGAGTTCTGGGGGGCAGGAGTCTGGTTGGTTGATATTGTTGTTGTTCTTATGGGGTTGCAAACTCCTTCAACTCCTTCAGTCCTTTCTCTAATTCCTCTATTGGGGACCCTGTGCTCAATCCAATGGCTGGCTGTGAGCATCTGATTCTGTATTTGTAAGGTTCTGGCAGGGCCTCTCAGGAGACAGCCATATTAGGCTCCTTTCAGCATGTACTTCTTGGCATCCACAATAGTGTCTGGGTTTGGTAACTTTGTATGGGATGAATCTCCAGGTGGGATAATCTCTGGGTGGAATTTCCTTCAGTCTCAGCTCAGCACTTTATCTCCATATTTGCTCCTGTGAGTATTTTGTTCTCCTTCTAAGAAGGACCTAAGCACCCACACTTTGGTCTTCTTTCTTATTGAGCTTCATGTGGTCTGCGAATGGTATCCTGGTTATTTGGAGCTTTTGTGCTAATATCCACTTATCAGTGAGTGCATACCATGTGTGTTCTTTTGTGATTGGGTTACCTCACTAAGGATGATATCCTCCAGATACATCCATTTGCCTAAGAATTTCATAAATTCATTGTTTTTAATAGCCGAGTAGTATTCCATTGTGTAAATGTACCATATTTTCTGTATCCATTCCTCTATTGAGGGACATCTGGGCTCTTTCCAGCTTCTGGCTATTATAAATAAGGCTGCTATGAACATAGTGGAGCATGTGTCCTTGTTACAAGTTGGAGCATGTTCTGGGTATATGCCCAGGAGTGGTATAGCTGGGTCCTCAGGTGGTACTATGTCCAGATCAATAGAATAGAATTAAAGACCCATAAATGAACTCACACACATATGGTCACTTGATCCTGACAAAGGAGCTAAAAACATCCAGTCGAAAAAAGACAGCATTTTAAACAAATGGTGCTGGTTCAACTAGTGGTCAACATGTAGAAAAATGCAAATTGACCCACTGTTATCTCCTTGTATAAAGTTCAAGTCCAAGTGGATTGAAGACCTCCACATAAAACCAGAGACACTGAAATTGATAGAGGAGAAAGTGGGGAAGAGCCTCGAACACATGGGCACAGGGGAAAATTTCCTGAAAAGAACACCAATGGCTTATGCTCTAAGATCAAGAATCAACAAATGACACCTCATAAAATTGCAAAGCTTCTGTAAGGTAAATGGCACTGTCAATAGAACAAAAAGGCCACCAACAGATGGAGAAAAGATCTTTACCAATCCTATATCTGATAGAGGGCTAATATCTGACATATACAAAGAACTCAAGAAGTTAGATTCCAGAGAACCAAATAACCCTATTAAAAATGTGGTGCAGAGTTGAACAAAGAATTTTCAACTGAGGAATATTGAATGACCAAGAAGCACCTAAAGAAATGTTCAACATCCTTAGTCTTCAGCAAAATGCCAATCAAAACAACACAGAGATTCCACCTCACACCAGTCAGAATGGCTAAGATCAAAAACTCAGGTGACAGCAGATGGTAGTGAGAATGTGGAGAAAGAGGAACACTCCTCCATTGCTGGTGGGATTGCAAGCTGGCAAAACAAAATTCTTAAGAATTATTATTATTATTTAAAATTTGAAAATATCCCAAACATTTAGAAAATGAGCAAACTATAGTATAAAGTACTTTCTCTGGAACTCCTTGAGGTTAAATTGCCAGCATGATGTGCCATCCCTCCTAGATATTCATATTTGGGCCAAGGACTTCAGCAGTGTTTTGATTTTGTCTTTCCCACAGTGATAACCCCACATACCATACCCAGAGTTTGGTCACTGTAACTGCTGCATCACAGACAATGTC
Organism: Mus pahari; assembly: GCF_900095145.1. Taxonomy (NCBI): domain Eukaryota; kingdom Metazoa; phylum Chordata; class Mammalia; order Rodentia; family Muridae; genus Mus; species Mus pahari. The sequence continues at coordinate 88,323,600 of NC_034597.1, forward strand.
TGTCTCTACTACACAATGCCCAAGTATTCTTCAAAGTAACTCTCTTATTTTCTACAGAATGCTGTTACTATGTACGTTTTTCCTCAGTGACATATTCTGTTGACCCCAGTGAGCAGCCTCCAGTGTGGACCTATATAGAAGGGTCCCTCGGATGATCACTTCAGGCAGCTCTCTGCCCACATCCAGTGCTTGGATTTGCTTCCTTTTACTTCTTTGATTTCTTCATAGACTTGACAGAATAAAATCGCCTGGAAAGAGGGACTCTCAACTGAAAAAGTGCTTTCCTCACATTGGCCTGTGAGAGATTTTTCTTGAGGGATAGCTGATGAGGGAGTGCCCAAAGCCCAGCCCACTGTTGACAGCACCATCCTTACACAGGTAGGCCTGGTTGCACACAGAAGCAAGCTGACCATGAACCAGAGAGCAAGAAGGCAGCATCCCCCTGTGGTTTCTGCTTGAGTTCTTGCCCTGGTTTCCTTCATTGATGGAATGTGTCCTGAAAAAGTAAGATGAAATAAACCTTTTCAGCCTTAAGTTGCTTTGAAACAAAATGTCTTATCACAGCAACAGAAAGCTAACAAGAACCCAAACCTTACCATATGTCAGTCAGCATCCTTGTATCACAATAATTTACCATCCTTGCCCTCATTCCTTTCGGGGCCGTGGGTGTGTGGGAAAGACGGGAGTGGGAGAGAGTGCTCGAATCTCACCAGAGTTTCAGTGCTCTGGGCATGCAGACGTGGGAGGACTGCTGGACACTTGCCACGTGGCCCCCGGTGGGCATCTGGCTCTGTGAAGCCACTGACCCCACACAGTGGGTGGTGGACAAGGGACTGTTCCCCAGTACCAGGTTCTCAGTCTCAGGCATCCCACGCTGGATATGGCAGAGGTGCTGAGAACAGAATAGGGGCCTCCAGGGCAGCACTCAGTTCCAGAGATAAGGGAAGAGGGCAGAGGGAGAGGGGGGCACTGGGTGGTTCCCATGCAGGCGAGAGTCCTTAGTCCAGGCCTTTATGATCAGAGACAGTCTACGGTTTTAGAGCTTTATTGTAGAAAGGCAGGGGGAAAGAGAGAGACTGGCCATGGGCACGTGGAGAGAGGGGGGAAGGGAAAGAGAGAAAAGAGCTAGAGAGTAAGAAGGTAAAGCTTAAGAGAGAGAGGAAGGGCCAAACAGTCCCTCTTATAGTGGGCTTGTTATCTTGCTGTTGCTAGGTAACTGTGGGGAGGAGTCTAGCCTGAATGGCAGAGGCTTGGGACATTGTCTACATGACTGATAGCCACACGCCTTTCCTGTGGGGGCTGTGGGGATGGTAACTTCGACAGGAACCAGGGGTCCAGGAGACATGAGGGAATGCCTTCTGTCCCATGTAAGTGGAATTACCACCCATTGGGTCCCACTGGGGTTCAAGACCTCAGCTTGACTGGAGACCAGGATGTCTGTGGATAGCCCACTGCCCCACAATTCCTCACACCTAAGATCAGTGGAAGCTAAATTGTTATGCCCATGAATCCATGAAACTGTCTCAGTATTAGACTGAATAAATAGTGGGCCTTGTACATCTAAAAATGTAGTGTCTACATTATTCAAACTCATGGTATATTTAAAGGCAATTTGGAGTGATTAGATCTTCATGCATTAAACTTACTGAAAAACTACTTCACTAATCATCATGTTGAGGCTTCAAAATGTCTTGCTAACTATAAGTGAACCTATGTTTCTGAAAGTAGTAATTCTAAGAAAACTAGATGCCCCTACCCTACCTGCCTCCTCATCTCTAAAACTCAGCTAAATTGAGGAAATTCTTGCTAAAAGGTGTTTTATTTCTTTTTGATGCAAGGTTTCTCTGTGTAGCCCTGGCTGTCCCAGAACTTGCTCTGTAGACCAGGCTGGTCTCTTCTGCTGGCCTCTGCTTCCTGAGTGCTGAAGTTAAAGACCCGTGCCACTACTGCCTGGCCCAACGTTTATTTTTTATGCATAAACTTGTCTTTAGTATGCCTCCCTGTTGAAATCTCTTTGAGCACTACCCTTAAATGTGGCTGACCCATTCCTATGATCAAAGACTTTGTTTTCTTGCCTTTCTGGGTCTGGAATACTCTTTCGGTTATAGTATACCATATAAGCAGAAAACTATTGCCCAAACTGTTCAAGTTGCCACAAAAGTTGTCTAGGAAGATGGCTCAGGGGGAGAAGGCACTTGCCACCAAGTCTGATGTCCTGATTTTAATCTCTCAGGATCCATATGGTTGAAAGAAAGAACCTACTCTAACAAGTTGAGATGCACACAGACACACACAGACACACAGGCACACATACAGACACACACACACACACACACACACACACACACACACACACACACCAATGCTACTGAGCTACTATGTGCAGAGCTAAAGGCTCTAGTCCACGATGCTATGGACAGAGCTAGAAAGCCCAAACTCTGAGTGTCATTTAGAATTTGGTAGCACCTGATGTGGAGTATCACTTCAGGGAGAAACACAAGAACAATGTGTTTTCTTTCACTTTTCTCCTCCAACTAATAATGAAAGATCAAAGCATCTTCCTAGGATTAAACATTAAAGTGACACATTGTCTGGGCTTTGGAGATGGGTGTGTGGATTATGTAAATTCCCAATGCCTGTACCTTCCATCTCTGGACTGGCCATGTTCCTTACTTGTTTTTCTGCGGGAGAGTTAAGTTTGAGGCACGGTTGTCCATTGGGGTGCTTTGAGAGGTGGTCCTCTCTGGACTTCTGCTCAGCCGTGATTAACACTGAAAATGACACAATCTACTCTAGGGCAGGGACACCTTTGGTCCTCAGCCCTTCTTGTCATCACAGCCCACACTTACTTGGTGGGACTGCAGAAAGGCAACTTGTTCTTGAAGCTTTGTCTTTCCTCAGAAGGCCTGCTGACCTCTGAAGTCCATCTGATGGACTGCGTTACTGGTTAGCAAGCTTCACTCTCGTCAGTTGCAGCTTTAATAAAAACCAAAAAGCTCTGAAAATATATATTCAAGGGCCGAAAAATACACAATATTACTAAATACAGTTAAGAGGCTATCATGGGTAAATAATAATAACGATTGGTCTTTGGGTAAAAGAAAATGTGAAATAATTTTTATTTGCTCTGTGCATAATGACCGTGATGTTAGAATTTGGCAGTTCCTTGTGGGAAACCTATTATGGCGATGCCTTGCCAAGATAAAGGAAGGAGGAAATTAGTGCCCCACCCTTGGTCGACTATATGGAGGGTTTTATAAATGCTATTAAAAATAGCTTGTCTGATGATCGGATCAATTGACCTTAAGGATTATTTCCTAATATCACTTGCCATGAGGCTTTAGTTTCCAAATTTGCATGGCCACCAGTCGGACAAGACTCCCACTCCTTCCCTCTGGAATTTCCCCAAGTTCATTCCCAGCTCTGCTATCCTTTCCAGCGCTCCATCCAAGAGACTGAATCAGCACCACCAGTCTCTAAAGAGCACTGGCCCTTAACTTTCTGCACCCTGGAAAAGTCCGGGGAGATTTTCTTTTCTTTTTTTTTTTTTTAAATTTGGTCTTTGCAAATTTTCTTCAGTGCTCCCTTAGCACTACAACAAGAAGGGATTGTTCTTTCCGAGGAAACTTGGCTGTTAATTTTGAGATAATTTTCCACGTACAGTGTATTTATTATTCTCCAAATTGGCAGAAAGGTGATATCCTGAATCACAGTTGAGCATAGCCCATATTGTAGCATTTGTAAATCTAGGCTAGAAGGCGATTTAGGAATGGGTTTCTGAATGTCCCCTTACTAGCCTCCCTTGACTGGTACATATGCACCAAGAATATATGCTCAATTTCTGGAAGTTCTCTTTCGTATCTTTGTGCTGCAATAACAAAATATTACATCCTAAATTCATAAATGGCAGAAAACTATTTCTCATAATTCAAAGGCTGGGATGTTTGAGATTCTAGCACTGGAGATCTTGACTTAATTAGGGCCAATTTCCTGACTCTGAGGTGCCCTGTGGCAGTGGCCTCACATCATGCTCAGGGGAGAACTCTGGTCTCTTAAGGTCCTTATAAGGACTCTCATCCTCCTTTTGAGTTCTCCAGCTGCATGGCTAGATCACCCTGTACCCTCAACAATGGCGGTTATATTTCAACATTGAAACTGGGATCTGAACATAAACACTCACGCCTTAGTGGTCTCCTAGATGGGTTTGAATTTTTCTATTCTCAAACTCACCCTTTCTTAACATAACAGATTCGAAAGTTCTGTCTTGTTTGGATGAATGTAGGTTGCTCAAGGGAGGACCATGTCTATTATGATTTAAATTCATTGTGATAAGTTATCAGAAAAATAAGATAAAATATAATTTTAATAAGGTGAAGGAAGGAAGTGGAAGAAAGGGATTAAATATTTCCATTTACCTCAGTAGGAATGTAACGCTGTTTTACATTTTTGGGCCTTGATTGTAAGTCACTCTCACACAGGATCCTCCTTGGTGTAACTTGTTCCAAAGTAGTTGAGGTCAGCACAGAGCACTTCTTGTTGCAGATCTCAGCGTGGGTTCCTATAATAGACACTCTGAACACATGTTCTTTCCATCACTATTTGGCTTCTTTAGGAGAAAGAAATACAAAGGTGCCTATTTAGGCTAACTTAAAAAAAAATCTATCAGAGTTGTACCATGAGGAAAAATAACTAAGATTTGTATCACAATGCAGTTCTAAGTCTGGGCTCTTGCTTAAGCTCTCATAAGCTAGATCTTCATGGAAATACATTAATTAGATGATAATTGTTTAGAGTTGGGGCATTATATTAATCTTCTGGTGGAGGAAATTAATTTTGCATATGAAATAAACATGAGTTATCTCAGCTTCTTGTTTATAGGTATGAGGGCTAAAAATAACTGAAAATCAGGACAAGTTTCAGAGCTCTAAAAGCTCTGAAGTACCATAGTGATGGATCCACATAATAATTTTTCTAATGATTTGCAACATACCACTTCATTTCCACTGGATCTAATGGCGATGCCTAGGAATTTGTTACATAGTTGTTGGTGATTATTCATAGGACACTCTTTATGCCAATATGTTGTCTTTAATCCATGTGGCATTTTTATTTTCATCATTATAGCTATCTGGTGTGTGTGTGTGTGTGCACCTCTGCAAGGGGGGAAATGAAGGGGCTATCAGGATGTTTGCATTCTCAATTTTCCTTAAAAATTACAATCAGGGATGTGAGTTAGCTCAGTGGTAGGATGTTTGTTTTGCAGTGGCTGGCCCTGGGTTTGATTCTTTGCACTGAAAAATGAACAACCCCCGGATTTCAGAATGTCCATGGTGTTTATTATCATTTCTCCCATTGGACTCACCAAGGAGAGGTATTCTGAGGGGTTAAGGAGGTAATACGATCTCCTGTATATTTTAGTCTATGTTTCTAAAGCTCTCTCGCTCCAAAGCGTGAGGCATGACATCATTAGTGGTTTCAAAGCATCGACAAGTTTCAACAGATTGATGGAACCAGTCATAGGTATTTTTTTTTTCATATGACAAATCACCATTTACTTAAATCCAAGTAAACATCGTCTGCTAACCTGTGTCAAAACAAGGTGTTGTAGGTTCCCTGATTCCTTAAGTGAAGCGCGTTAAACTTAAACAATGCCTCCCAGGGATTGGATAGAGCTGCCTGTTTTCTTAAGCAGCATGTGCTCTCTGAGAAACCAATTCAAAGTAAATAAGAAGGACATGAAACCATTTCATAACTTGTGCCAAGGTAAAACCCAAAAGCATCTCCTAATTTAAGCCAAACAAAACCAGAAATCTGTCACAGTTTTGTCTATTAATGTCCCCAGTGTTGTTAGTTCTAGTCATCTCCATCTGAAGTTGTTTGATTTTTATCTCATCTTATGAAATGTATGTTACTGAATTGATGCCAAAATCTACTTCGTGATATACTCCATTTTTTTTTTAATATTGGAAGAAATTCAGAGAGCAACTATCCTTTAAGCCTATCAGTATTTATTTTTATTTTTGGCTGGTTTATTTACAGGATGTTTTAGCAAATTAATATGGATCCAGAAAAGGCTAAATGTTAAGACAGGCATGTTCAACTTCTAATATGATGTTGCTTTGCTTTCAAAACAGTATCACATCTGTGCTCCTTAAGGGGCATCATATGTTTAGATTGTGTGTCTTTTGTGAAAGAAGATCTGAGGAACTCCTCTAAATCCATCAACATTAGAGGCACTGGGAAGTCATTCCAAAATTCTCTCCCCTAGGATCTCTCACACTAGAGATCCTCTTGGCTTGGTCTCCTGATGCTGAGATTACAGGAAGGTACCACCATACCTCCCTTCGGTCCAATCTTTATTCTATATCAAATGTCACACTGAAAATGGTCCTTTACTTGCAGGCTCCTAGACACTGTTCCTGTTCTCTTTCTGTTTCTGAGACAAAGTATCATGTACCCCAGACTGGCCTCATATTTACTATGTAGAAGACCAGAGGATGGTCTTGATGTTTTGATATTCCTGTCTGCACCTCCCTAGTGTTAGGATCGCAAGCATCTTCAATCACACCCAGGGCTTTCTACAAGCTAGGTAAGAGTCTATTTACATAGCCACACTTCCTTCCGGTTCTCTCTGACTGTCTACTAGATAGTTCTTTTTCTGATGGTTTTTGTGTCTGACTTACAATGCTTTGCACACTGTTTGGAACATGGTGGGTAAGATAAAGACTTGCTAAAAGTTTCAACAAATGAATGAACTTATTACTGTTTTCTTTATACAGTGGTCTGGGGACTAAACTGAATTTTAAAATCCCACAAATTAAAAAACAAACAAACAAACCAACAGAAACAGCATTTTAGTATCATCATCTCCGAAAATGAATGGCATCTTCAATAATTTAGCAAATGCTATGTGCATTTTCACAGACTGGAAGCTCCCCCGTCCCTTCTGAGCCATTTGAAAAGTCAAAGAAAAAGCAAAATAATAAATCATGACAGGGATTTTATTGAGTCATCAGGTTGATTGGTTTGCTTTTAAAGGACTGTTTTTGAACATACAATGTAAGCAACCAGAACAGGGGAAATACCTCTGTCCTTATCAGTCTCGAAAGCTTGGTGGCATTGTTCATGGTCTGAGCTGTGTCTTCAGTAATGAGTTCTTTGTTTTCTTCTGTAGAGAATGTGATACAGTAACAAAAGCATAAAGGTGACCTGAGATGGAATCAGGAGAATCTACAGGTATTTAAAATAAATATTTTTACTTTCAAGTTTAGCAGTTTTCAAGACAGGCCTTCTATCAATGAAAGTAACCAGGCCTTCCTCCTCTTCCTCCTCTTCCTCCTCCTTTGTCCTCCTCCTCCTCTCCTCCTTTTCCTTCTCCATTTCCTCTTTCTCCTGCTCCTCTTCTCCTCCTCCTCCTCCTCCTCCTCCTCCAAACTTGATCAAGTCACACAAGACACTGCCTCATGTTTGGGGCAAGTTTGTGAGCCACCCAGATAGTGAATAATAGGGCATAATCTTCCTTTCTCTTTTCTACTCTCTCCCTTCCTCCTTTCTTTTCTTATGATACCAAGTCTCCTCCATACATTCTGTGGGCCCCAAACTTGGCAGTCCTCCTGCTTCATCCTCCCAAGTGTTGAGGTCATAAGTACCTACCACCACACCCGTCTTGGCATAAAATGAGTGAACAGGAAATAAATTAATCAAAGCAAGGTAATTTATTTCCTGGTAATTTTTCTTGCTTTAAATACTAGTTCCTGAAAACTATTCATTTCTTAGGCTGTGAAAATCAAAAGAAATAATTCATGTAAGGGACATTGGGTTGGGAGTGCACACAGGTGATATTAACACTTGTAATGTTGCCCACTGATAAGTCATTTATTAAAGTTCTGCTTAATTTCTAAATCAGTCACTCTCTGGGCTTCAGTCTCAGTAATTTCCATTGACCTGTCTTGAAGACTGCTGACCCACAACTTACTTCACATTGGTTCATTTGATCCTAACACTGTTGTTTAAATTTTGTATTTTTGTGTGTCTGTCCCTGTGTCCATGCCATGTGTGCTTAGGTTCACTCAGTGGCCGGAAGGGGGCATCGATTTGGTTCCCTGGGGCTAATGTGACAGGTGGTTGTGAATCACCTGATGTGGGTGCTGGAAACTGAACTGTGGTCCTCTGGAAGAGCAGTGCTGTACTTCACCACTGAACCCTCTCTCCAGTCCTATACAACATTAACATTTAAAAAACTTTATATATTTTCTTACTCTAGACATACCATTTTCCCCCTTGGGTAGTGTGTGCTTATTTTAAAGCCCTCGGCCACCAGTTTCAACGTGTAAAGGGCCTGTGGGTCTCTTTCTGATTGAATCAACCCTTAACTATTAAAAACATGTGGTTTTTCTCACAAGTAGTATTTCTTGTAAGAGAAATTCACACTGGGTTGATTCGCGATCTTACCCTTCAAGAGTCTGATTCCACATTTCCTGTGAGGAGCAACGGGGATTGTTTTGAAAGGTTCTTTCAAAACCATGTGGTTAAATTACTGTGGATTACCCGGAGCCTGTCAGTATTTAGTTTTAATTTGGGGCTCTGAGGATGAGACTATTTGAGTTTTGGTCTTTGCTCTGGGAATGTGTTTCTCTCCTAAGGTGTGGCCCTCTGGGATTTAATGGAAAGTCCAAGCTGTGCAAAACCCGGATAACTCATTAGAATGTCAATGCCAAATTCCATCTATCAAGGACCTGGATGTGCTGATCTCTCCGCAGTCTCTATCATCCCACATTAGCTTTGTGTGATGATGTTGTAGCTCTTCGTCCTGGTCACTGTGTGCTTCAGAAGGCACCACTGGGATGGAGCGGAGGAGAGATCCCCTCTCACAAGCGGGAGCTTTATCGGCTGCTGCTCTTTCCTTGGTTTCCAGGTGTTCAGCAGCTGTGAGCTCTAACTTTGGCAGTTCTGGCAACAGACCTGTTTGCTTACTATCTGAGCTCCGGACTTCCTAGGCCACCTATCCTTAGGGTCTCCCCCCACCCCCAAAGGTGAAGCCATTGGAAAATCCATGACATTCAATTTGTTTTCCTTATTTTAAGGATCACATCATCCTGTTTTCCAGCCTGATTTTCAAAACTCAGACACTTGTGTTTTATAATTTGGCCAGAGTTCGTAGTCACTAATGGCAGGGAAGTTCTCAGTATGTGTTTCTCTGTCACAACTCGAAACCATGAATAGGTACCACAAGTAGACTGTCTTATACATGTTAATCTGTGAGGGGCTGTGAGTGTTAAATTGCTGGCATAATACTACATCTATAACAGGAAGCACTTCTTAACTTTAAGCCACAGCCATTATAGAAGTGACTCTGATCTCATCAGAAGGACAGTCACACGAAAGAAAATTATTGAAAAGAAAATCGTAGGGCAGAGTCTACAGCTGCTCGAGCTCTTTCAAGCCTGCTGTCACTGAGTCCCACACTCACTACAGCTGTCTTCTGACAGCCAGATGTTGTCTCTGAGAGGCCTACTCCAAAGTTCATGAACACAGAGCAAAGGCCTCTAGTCCTGGTCAGGTGTGACCACAAGACCAATGCTTTACCAAATTAGTCAAATAAGAAACACAAGACTTTAGAAATGTAGACATGATTTTCTTCAGGGGAGTTGCTGAAGCTCATTGGCAGTAGATCTTTTAAGTTGCTCCCACTTCACAGGTATGGAGAAAATTGGTTATGTAAAATGTGTGTCATTTCACTTTCTTATGGCACGCTATATGGTGTTTGGACTCTGGTTGTCTTTAAATACAACTTAGAAAAAAAAGTACTGACTCACATAAAACACAACTGTTTAAAAATATCACTATTTATCAAATGCCAGCGATGAAAGAAACTATGCAGTTGAACTAAAATGAAGTTTCTTCAGCTTTTTCTATACATGACCCATTTTCTCCCCAGAAATTTTTATATGATCCTGGGAATAATACAAAAGAATGGGTATACAATCCACAACTTTTCTTTCAATAAATCATGCAGAAGCTTACCTTAAAACAAACTTTTTATTTACAAACACACACACAAACACATACATACACATGAACATAATTTCAACATTTATTAAAAACAAAAGCCAAACATATTTATCTTTACATAAAAAACTAAATCTTGGGACTGGTGAGATGACTCAGCAGGTAAAGGTGTTTGGTGCATAAGCCTGGCAGCCTCAAGTTTGCTCCCAGAACCTGTGTGAAGATAAGGACCAAGTCCAGGGGCTAGCTTCTGACATCCTCCTGCACACTGTAGCCGGTGCGTGCCTATGTCACAATCACACACACACACACACACACAGACACACACACACAATCACACACACAATCACACTCACACACACACACAATCACACTCACACACAATCACACACACACATACACACACAGGGGGGGGAGAGAGAGAGAGAGAGAGAGGCAGAGATAGAAAGACAGAGACAGAGACAGAGAGACAAGAGAATAAAATGTCAAGGAATTAAATCTTGGCTGAATATTTGATACTTCAGGATGTAGAGTATCTTAATTTCTCAGAGTTGATTGATAATTTGATTTTATAATTGTTGATGCTCAGAATGTGTCTTAGTATAAATATGTAGTAAAACAGGCAGAAACATGTTTAATGTGATTTTTGAAATTTTTTAAAATTCTGTTCTAATCCAAAGCCCAAATATGTTGTTGTTGTTTTAATGAAACTGAAGCCCAAAACCCTAACAATACTTTTTAACCAACCCTTCTAACCCAACAAAACCCCAAAATATACAAATGTGATACACACTGAAGAATGCTGGTAGGAAAATATTCAAAGTCTCCGTTTTCTGTAATCAAGTGTTATCTTTCTATAGCAGCAGAGGCACAGTAAATAAAACACACAATGCACAGTAGTCTCAAATCTCTGTGAGGTATTTCATAAGGTATGTTGTTTGGTTGGTGCTGTCTGGCTTAAAGGCATATGCAGTGCAAACAACCCATGATGTGTGTTCAAAACTGAAGTTGTAGAGAACTCACAGGGTACAACACGGGCAGGCACTGCCAGAAATGCTTTGTTTTGTTCAGAATTAATTTTTGGGAGTTGGATGTTCAGAAACCTTTTCCTTCCTGTTGCCAACTCTTATATAACTCATCTATTCATTGATGCAGTGAGGTTGTGACTCACAATTTAAGAAGCTATGAAAAAACCTTCTAACTTTGCTTAAAAAAAAAACAAACAAAAACAAAAATCTATAAATCAGTGGAGATACAGTTCCATGATCAATTCTTGTGTCGGATATGTGTGGTCTGGGGTTCTCAGCATTCCTAAAAGGAGGAGAAAAAAAGGGAGGGGAGAAATAGGAAGGAGCAAGAAAAGAAGAGCAAGAAGAGGAAGGAAAGGAGGGTGGAGGAGGAGGGGGAAAGTGAGGGGGAGGAGGGAAGGAGGGGGAGAAGGGGGAAGGAGTAAGAGGAGGAGGAGGGGGAAGGAGCAAGAGAGGATGGAAGGAGCAGGAGGAGGGGGAAGAGGGAAGGAACAGGAAGAGGGGGAAGGAACAGGAGGGGGAGGAGCAGAAGGAGGCAGAGGGGGGAGGAGGACAGGGAGGAAGAGGGGAAGGAGAAGGTCTGTATTCACAAGGCAGTAGAATCTGAGAAGTGATTGTACAGTCAAGAGTTTTAGGAAGCTCTGCAATTTTAACTAGAATTTGAAGAATGAAAGGTAACAACTAATACCAAAGGGCAAACCACATCCACGTATGTAGAGAAACATACATCTACAAAACACGAAGGCCAGTTGGATCAAGTGCCATGGTATATCTGTGGTTGCTCATCCCACTGAGCTACTAGGTGAGTCATGTCAGGGTAGAGAGAGTCAAACGTTAGGGGAGATTTCCATCCTGCCAAAAGGGACAAAACAGTACTCTTTAAGAAATACACTCAATCCCAGCACTCAGGAGGCAGAGGCAGGAGGATTTCTGAGTTTGAGGCCAGCCTGGTCTACAAAGTGAGTTCCAGGACAGCCAGGGCTACACAGAGAAACCCTGTCTCGAAAAACCAAAAAAAAAAAAAAAAAAAAAAGAAATACACTCAATGCAAAATATACAATACAAATATTCTATAGAATTATATATTTTACTTGGTGTTATTTCAGAAATGTTTCTTAATAAAAGGAACTACTCTCAGGCAGCAGAGAAATGTGGGAGACAGGGACTACACTTCATGGCAGCTAAGTTACTATGAAAATTATCAGGTACTCATGATGGAATATGAAGGAAAAGCCGTCTTGCACAGCACAACCGTTTCCTAAGTGTACCTCTTTAGGAACATATCTCCACTCCAGCGCAGTCATGTACTTTGAAAAGCTGTTTCATGAGATATACACTGATGTTGACATAAAAAAGATATCTATGTTTTTTATGGACCCATACGATTCATTTTAAGTCTATATTTAGTATATGAGAGAAGATGTGATATCTATCAGAATGATATCTACCAGTTTCCTAAAAGAACTATTTCTAAACTGCTTCAGTTTACTTGCAAATATGATTTCATTTTTCTTTGTGGGTTTATAAAGCCTCATTGCACATGCACATATATATCCATAATATATATTTATTATATAATTACATGTTATATATTATATATTTATTATATAATTATATATTACATAATATATAATTATATATTCATATATTTTAAAATATTTAATATTATGAATTATGCATTATATACAAATATATAATTATACATATAAATGATATGTGTAAATTATATATGAATATAAAAATATGTTTATATATAACATATTTTTATATATAAACATCTAGAGGGCATACATATAAATATTACTGTTTGGTGGACATCTAGGCTGGATTTACTTCTTGCTCCTGTGAGCATGCTCTCAGGTGTATAAGCAAGAGTGATGTCTCTGGGTCATACAGCAGGTATATTTTCAGGTTTTGCTGGTTTGGACCCCTGTACTGACTTCCACAATGGCTACATTAGTTTCCATTCCGAACAGTCATGAGTTGGGGCTCTTCTTTTCCCACCCTTTCCAGCATTTGTTGAATTATTCATTTTATGTATTGAATTGAATACGTTTACCTTTCACTTACCCGTTTACTCAGTCAACTTTCATGAATTGAGCATACAATGTACACCGCTGCAGGCTCTCGGGGTGTGGAGACCAACTAAAGAGTGAGTTTCTTTGTCCACAGGGCCAAGCTCTGGGCCCAGCTTCTAACTCTGTCTCTCTGCCTCACTCCATGAGGCCACAGCCTTGCTCCATCATCATCACTTCTTCAGATAGAGACTAGTCATTTCTGTGTGAAATATGCCTTTCTCCTTTGTCTTTCCCGCCCAGTTTTCTGCAGTATGGGAGAAATGTTCACTGTAACACCAGTGCTTTGGGAGCTTTTCCTTTTACATACCCATCCCCTCACAGAACAATTCTAAATCAGCGTGTGACTCCCAAGTAATAGCCAAGCCTAGGGGGGCACGATTGGGAATCAAGAAACGGAAGCTAGAAATGACCTTGGTACACTGTGAGCATGCTGAAGGATAAATGCCACCTGAAGATCTGTAAGGGTTTACTTTTAAGGATGTAAAATATAGCAACCCTCATACTCTTGCTGCAGTCGGCTAGTTCGCTGCCTTCTTTTCCATATGATCGAGGAACAATACAGCTCCATCATGAATTCTTATGAATTCATGTGCTTTTATCCAAAGGAAGAATACATAACATTAAAATGAATGTTAATATTTTTCATCATTGAGAAAATTAAATTTTACTTGGAGGTGTGTGTGTGTGTGCGTGCATGTGTGTGTGTGTGTGTGTGTGTGTGTTGTCCTATGACACTGACTTACAATAGACTCTAATGCACAAGGTTTCGTCCAACTTTCCTAGTGTTTTGGTACATCAGTGACCCACATATAGAGCTTCAAGGAAAAGGGAGGGAATGAAGTCTGGACCTAAAAGCAGAGCAGGAAACTCGTGGCTTATGAGCTTTGTTCATTGCTAGCTTGAGTTTTCAGAAGCAGACTATCGGATACCCACAACTCTAGACATCTCATTACTTCTCCTCTGGTCTTCTCCATGTATTGATTAAATGGGTTCATGTTGCATTCATTAACAGGATGTCCCATGCAGTCCATTCAGTGGGTTTTCTATTACTACAATAGAAGGAAACATTTACATAGAAGGAAACCTGCAGCAATCTTCATAAGGTTTACAAAACCATTCCCAGTCATGGTGGGCATGCCAACCAAAAGATCTGTTAGCATCAAAACTTATATTTCTTGTTCATGCTTGCTTTTTAAAAGGAGGTCTACTATAAATCAAGAACAAATGCCACTCACCGTCTTCTGAACTGTAGTAGAAAGGAGGACGATTTAATTTCTTTTTGACACGTGGACTTTATTTTCACTATTATGCCAAAGCATCTACTTTTAAAAGTCAGCTCGACTTATTAGTTATTTAGTAAAAGTAGGAGAATATGAATGAAGAGTTCCTAGTAAGGATATGAATAGTAGCTTGCAGACCTGCAAGTTTTTATTTCCAACTCCAGAGATCATGCCACATCCACCTGCTTGACTGCCATGCCTGAGGCCACGGGACAGGAACTAAACCTGAGGGCTGTATTGCCCAGCTTTCGTGATGAAGTTCATAGCTGTTCTAAGCATTAACTCAGTGGAGTACAAACTGGGATTAGTAAGAATGGGATTAGGTAAGTAAGTACGTGGGTATGCTTGGTTTTTCTGACGTTCTTTCCGTGAGTCACCTCTGCATTGATCCATCTCACACAGAGGCAGGATCCCAAGAGTCAGCTTAATCCATCCCGGAAAGGCCTAGAAGACTCTGGTCTCACCCATCCAGGGATGGACCCTGAAATCAGGGAAGCTAAAGGTTCCTATCCTGTCCATTTTGAAGGGACTTAAGATATTCAGCTCTCCCTGCGCTGTGGTGGCGCACACCTTTAATCCCTGCTCTTGGGAGGCAGAGGCAGGCGGATCTCTTATCTCCGAGTTTGAGGCCAGCCTGGTCTATAGTTGTTTGAGGCCAGCCTGGTCTATACGTTTGAGTACAGCCAGGGCTACAGAAGGGAAAAGCCTGTCTTGAAAAATCAAAACCCAAACCAACCCATACCCTCCCCCCCAAAAAAAAACCCTCAAATAA
>NC_034597.1:88338898-88342254 GCF_900095145.1 Mus pahari
AGGAGGAGGAGGAGGAGGAGGAAGAGGAAGAGGGAGGGAAGGAAGGAAGGAAGGAAGGAAGGAAGGAAGGAAGGAAGGAAGGAAGGAAGGGAAAGAAAAGAAAATAGGAATAAAAGTATACAAGTATCATTGTAGGATGATAAAGGATGTTGTACCTTTGAATCATGTTTTCTACCATATCAATCAGAGGGCTGCGAGAGTTTTTAAAAATACTGAAAAGCTGGAAGCAAGAGAGGGATTGCAGAAGGGAAAGCAGAGATGCCACTGAAGCATGCATAAGGAGCAGGCACAGTGTGTAGGCTTCGTGTGGTTTTTCTGGTGAAAGGTGATTCTGCTTAGGAGGTGCTCATCTATGCACACATAGGCCCCTTAGATGTCTGTGCACTTCCCAGTGTTAATATAATAAGTTTGTTTCACTTCATCTGCTTCAAGTCGATTTATAGTATTCAAAGTCGAAAGCCTGGATTGATAGACAAAAAGTTAGCAAATTGTGTTATTAAACATACTTCCAAATATATTGGAAGTAGTTGTTCTTCAGTTAGGGCCTCTTCTACTACTCAGACTGTGCACATGGCTGCGGGTTTCATGTCTCAGGCTCCCCTCCTCCTTCTGCGTGGTTTACCTTTCCTTCTGTCTCCAAACCATTAGAATCGGAGGCAATTTCAAATGTTACGAAAGTCATCAAAACTTTATCAACCCTTTTCTGGTTTCCTCTTGGCTCTGAATTTAGAGTTTTCCTGACTCGGGATGGTACTGTTTTACTTTGCAAGTGTCTGCAGTTTGCTTACACTCATTTTAAAGCATCTCACTTTCTTTTACGTGTTCCAAAGGGACTGTGAGTTAACCTGCCACAAAGGACATGGCATTCTACGCCATCCTTGGCCATGTCGCTTTCAACAGCTCTCATGTCATGCACTGCAGACCTCTGCTGCCCTACAAATACACGTTAGCTGCCCTTAGGACATCCCAAGTGGATAGTGAAGGTGCCAATTTTATCACAGGAGAAGCAAATATTTGGAAGCTCTAAGTTAAGTAAGGTAGTGATGACACCTAGAAGGACAGGTGTTCACCGTGGCAGAAGTACCTTGGATGCCTTACCTCACTCACATCCCCATTTCTAAGTACATAGTGTGAGGGCTGTAACACAAATTCTTTTATGTACAATGTACCCAGTTGAGTAAACACAGAGGCCCTTCCTTTCCGAAGGAGTAAAGTGAAGACCTCAGACAAGCTTAGATCCCCAATTCTTCACACTGATAGGTGTGCTGAGGGAAAGCTTGGCTGGAAGGGCTCACACTTGCAGAGAACTCAACTCCCTAATGTTCCAAAGGTGGCTTTTAAGCAGTAAGGTGGGAATATATTAAATTAGATTGTACAATCTACTGTGAGTCATTAAAAAAAATCATCCCTTTCTCAGGCTACAGTGGTTGACTGATAAGTATGTTCAAAAACATTTTAAAATTCATCAACGATGAGGGAGTACTGTAAACTCCATGCATGAGATAGCTCTAATAAGCCAGCTGCAAGCCAGAAATGGAAATGCATAGCTGTGTTCTCTCGGAGTCTCGATCTGTATGTGGTGGCAGGTCCTGAAGTTACCGGTATGAGAACATTTTTGCAAATCTAAAATAAATAACCAGAGTAGGTTTGTTGCTCGCGGGACCGCAGCGCGTTTACACAAACACCTCTTCTACTCATTCCCTCTGACCTGAGACCTTAAGCGAAACTCTGAGAGCTGCCAAGTTGCAGGGCTGGGAACAGACCCAGCCAGCAGGACTTTGCTTCTTGTCCCTCAACCACCTGGAGCTCCAGTGGACGGAGGTTAAAAGTTACAGTTTCTTTTATGACAATCAGTGGCAATTTGTGAGACTTTCAGAGTTACGTATGTAGTAGGAGCAGCGAGTTCTCTTAGTCATGACATGTGACCAGAGTCAACTCAGCCGACTATTTTTGTGTTGCGTTATTTACCCCTATTTCTGCCTTCTTAAATCAGAACTGTTGGGTTGTTAAAAATCCTGTTTATCTCTGTTCTAGCACATTTTTTTCCTGTCAAATATGTTCTGCCCCAGTAGGCAGCCTCCCAGTGGTCTTGATGGGAACCACACCTCTGGTCATTTGCCTGGTCAAGTGGCCAAAGGATCTTCCAGAGGGTTGACAGGGGAGGAAAGCCAGTGAAAGAGAAGACACTGCGTTGTCTCTTGGGAAGGTGAAGAACAGGACCACATACATGCTGTGCTTCTCTCTAGCTGTACCCAGTCCTTCACTGATGCTGTCCTGACTCTCCAGTCTTTTTTTTTTTTTTTTTTTTGTCATCCCTGGAGTACTGAGAATACTGGCCACTCTCCCTTTGATGTTCTAGCATCTCCTTCCAGTTTTACCCTGATACTCTTTGTTTTATGTCCGTGCAAAGTACACATACCTGCTGTCTGTTCAGAGAATATGGGACCACTTTTTTTTTTAAATTAATTAAATTAGTTCTTTGACAGTTTCATGCATGTAACATAATACATTCTGGTTACTCACTCCTTCCTTTATCTCCCTATCACCCCTGTCAACCTCCCTCCCTCCTTTCCCACGTTCATATCGCTTTGTTTTGTTGCTCAGTGAGTTTAACCGGGGACGTGTGTGTGATTATAGGGATGGAACTGTCCAGTGAAACCCTAGTAGATTATGGGCAAATCCAGTCTTGAACAGGCACAATGCAGACAACTGAAGCTACTGTGAGCTCCTGACTGCAGTGGTCAATCATGCCCAGATGATCAGACCTCACCATGCTTTTCTATCTTCTGGCTCTTTCACTCTTTCTGCCCTTCCTTCCTTTGTACTCCCTGAGCCATAGAGGAGACGATAGAAACATCCCATTCAGAGATGAGGATTGACTCCATTACTTGCCACTCAAGCCAAATGAAATCATAGACTCGTTGGATAACTACTCATCAAAAGGCTTGCCTGTTCTACAGTCAACATTGTGCATGAGGAGCCATAAAAGGTGGTAATAATAATAATAATAATAATAATACCTTTTCGAATCAGCCTACCATACCTCCAAAGCTTCAGAGAACAAACAAAAAACTCCCAAAGACAATCCTTCCTGCAGAACATGATCTCCAAATAGTTACCTCCTGATTCTCTTCTCTTCTTTTTTTGATCACCTTATGTTAATTGATATCATGAGTGGGTATAAAATATGTACATCTTTATGACATACCTTTGGCTTAGAGTCAGAGTAAGATATCCTAAATTCATTGTAAATATAATACCTTAAAATTACCTAAGCAAGAAAATAAAGTTAGTCTCTCTATGCTTCTCTCTCTCTCTCTCTCTCTCTCTCTCTCTCTCTCTCTCTCTCTCTCTCT
>NC_034597.1:88342419-88376912 GCF_900095145.1 Mus pahari
ACACACACACACACACACACACACACACATACACACACGCACACAGTTCCTCTTTTTCTCTTTTGATGTCTCCTTAGATTCAGCCACATAACAGTATCATTTCACTAGAAATGTTTTTCCACATTGCCTTTGTGGTTGCCAAATTGTGTGGCTGACTTAGCTTTGTTTTGGAAAATGTTGGATTACAGTTTTAAAGTAAAATTTTGTTCTCTTAATACATTGTTGACATTATCATGCCTGTGCTATCCCTCATGCCTACAATACTTTTTGTTTTTTTCTGCATGGACCCTTCTATTCTTTGCAATAGGAAAAACTAGCTTTCAGATTGTTGGAACTCATGGAATGTCAAGTTTTAGTCTTTTAGAAATTCAAGTAACCTTAACTTTTGAATGCAAACAAAATACAGAGACTAGCAAATGTTTGCACCTAGTTATAGATATGTAACCTTTCACTCAAGGAATTTTTCAGTGTTTGAAAAAATGCTGGCAAGAGTCCAAAATGGCAGTCACTTTGGAAGAAGTTTGCCGTTTCTTACAAAACTAAACATGTTCGTATCATACCACTCAGCCTTTCTGCTCTGTACTATTAATGCAAATGAATAAAAAGCTGTGCCCATGCAGAAGAGCCTGCCTGTGTTTATTGATAGCAGATTTACACATTTCCACTGAAATGTGGAAGCAACTAAAACATCTTTCGATAGATGAATGGATAAACAATCTGTGGTTTCTCCAGACAGTGGGATATTATGTGAGAATAAAAGTAATTGATTAATGAAGCCATCAGGAAAAAAGAAGTCAAGTGGATAATGTCAGTCTGGAAAATATACATACTATATAACACTATATTAGAAAAAATCCTAGAAATGGCAAAAACTGTGAAGACCATGAAAGACTAGTACTGCCAAGATTGATCATCAGGTGTTCCAAATGAACCATCCCATAATATCACAAAATATCAACAAAAGGAGAAACTTGGTCAGGATATGGGATGAAAGAGACCATTCTGTATTTTCTGTCCAAATTTTCTATAAATTGGGGACTACTCTAAAACAAGAAATTCTTAATTTAAAACAAAACCAAACAAAAATGTACCCACGCCTCAAATGTAAAAGGGCAGGAAAACCTAAACAGCTTTCAAGCATCCTTCTGGTTGTGGCTGCAGTTAAGGGCTCTGTGGTTAAAACACTTGCTCTGCATGCTTTCAGGACCGTGGGTTACACTCCCCAGAACCTTCTGGAAAAGCTGAGTACTGTGGAGCACATCTCTGATCTCAGGGCTAGGACGCTGGAGAGAGAAGAGGCTCCCTGGTGGTTGCTGGCCGGACCACAGTGAGCTCCGGGTTCAGAAATCAAAACAGAAAAGCCACTAATAATTCACACTTGAGACCCTGTTGCAGACAATAGGTGGAGAGTGACTGAAGAAAGACGGCTTAGGACATCTGGGCCCCCATCAGCACCCAAAGGAACACAAAGAGGCAGCCATACTTTTAGTAACGTGCTGATGCTTAACTAGAGTGGCGGCAGAGCAAAGCCCCATCTTTGGAGCAAACTGTGCCAGCCTCTTGGCTGTCTGCTTTCTATTGCACTGTCTCACTGGAACCCTAAGAAGCGGGTATTGTATGAGGTGTTGCAGCTTAGAAAGGTTAAGCAATTTGACTCAGGCCACCGGTGCCAGGAAATGGTAGAACCAGGCGGCTATTGGGGGAAACTGAGGTTCCCTTTTGTGAGTTCTTAATCTAGTTAATAAAATAACTAAGAAATGGACTGGAAAAGAAGCTTACGGGAGAACCTTTCTGCTGTTTGAGGTGTAAACAACTGTGCAGGTGAGCTGACAAATCCTAGCAGCTGTCTGGAAGTGGACAATAGAGAGAAAGGCACACTTTTTTAAGCTAGGCATGTAGGTCAGAGAAAGACTAAGATCTCCCAGTGTGTCCTGGAAAGCTTGCTGAGGCTTTTAAATTGTATCCAAAAGAAAAAGAGAGAGAAAAAGTTTTGCTTCCTTTTGAGTAACTCAGGGAAGCAGACAGGCTGCACCAAGGGAGGGGTTTCTGGGAAGGAAAAGTACATTACCTCATTAAGGGGATAATTATTCCTCCTATCTCCTTAGCATGTCATTAGGTGAATCAGCTTTCCTGGGAAAGGGGAGACT
Organism: Mus pahari; assembly: GCF_900095145.1. NCBI lineage: Eukaryota > Metazoa > Chordata > Mammalia > Rodentia > Muridae > Mus > Mus pahari. The sequence continues at coordinate 88,344,567 of NC_034597.1, forward strand.
CCTGATTGGCAGGCCCAGCCCCATTAACTCTTAACAAAGGTGTTAGTAGCGTATAACGTTTCAGAGCAGAGCAGAATGTCATGTTTCTGGAGCCAGAACTATGCCATTCCTTGGACCAGGAGGTGTAAGAAGGAACAATTGTGTTGTTTTTCCTTCCTAGTGTTACTAGGGACCCAGGGAATGGAATACAAAGCTGATCCTGGGGGAGCGATTTCTCCTCAGTAATCTCCAAAGCTACTAGTAACTCTTATTTAGCTACCTAACGATGGTACGACTCACGTGTTTCACATGTTCTTCGTGGAAAAGAGAGGCAGCAGGCCCACCAGTCCGCTTCTGAAGAAGGTGCTAGGAGCCCAAGAAGAGACTAAAATCGTCACTACCCTGTAAAGAACCCACCACGCTTGCAACTCCCTATGCTCCCTGGGCTCCTCCAAGGTGAAAGCAATCACTTGTCTCCCTTGCAGGTGGCAGGACCGCTCTGCAGGGAGCCGGAAGGGAGGATTCAGTCTCCCTCAGAGGTAGCTGAGTTCCACCATCAGAGGGGAAACACAATAGAAGAATAATTGTGTGGAAAGCTGTGTAGATGATCGGCCATTAATATTATATAATGCAGAAAATGCTTGCCACACTTGCAGTGTTCTTTATGAATCTCCCAGGATATTTTTATTACAGTTACGAGCAACGGTCCTTGGAAGATACACCGGCAGCTCTCAATTTTCTCGATCAACTACCAGATTCTTTACTTCTGCTCTTACATTATAAAGGCGGGCGCAGGGAGGGGGTTGTTCAGGGCTCACAGATTACCTTTGCTAATTTTGAAAGAGGAAAAACCTGCAGAATCAAAGGCTCAAAGAGCTCACTTTAAAAGCACTTGAGAACAAGAGAAAGTTTTATGTGATTACATTAATAGCAGTGACAAATGCATGCGAAACACTTAACCGCTGTGTGTGATGCAAAGAAAACCCATTTAGGTGTCATTCAGCTTCTCCACATTGGTACAATGAGTACTCTCTGCCATATCTTCTCAGGCAACGCTCCATTAGGATGCTGTATTTTTCAGAAGCCAGTTTCCTAACCTGTCCTCCAAGAGCCCTTTTACAAAAAAAAACGGTTAAAAACCTCAAATATAAAGCAATATCTTTCTGAAACTCAAAATATTTTAAAAAATAACTTCCTGAAACCCAAAAATACAAAACAAAAATCTCTCCTCCAATTCCACCTCTCTAAAAAAAAAAATATTTTTGGAAACATTTTGTCTTTGTAAAGATATGATTTTTATTTACCAATTGGTTATCTCTAATACTTTCTCTCCAAAGGAAACAAACGATGCAAAATGAGCAAGGGTCCCTGATAAGAGAGTTCCAAGGTCAGCATCATGAAGAAGAGAAAAAAAAAATATGGAGGGATGGCAGAGGGAAAAGCAACAGAGTGCAGAGAAATGGGGGAGGGGAGAGTAGGCAGATGGCAAGGAGACTGAAGAATTAGAGATGGTAGCTCTGAGCAAGCTTTAAACCAGTTAGCTCCCTATGACTGTAGACTGAGAAAGCTTTGAAATTTCAAGAGAATTTAGCAGCGTCCCTCTGATCCTACCCTCTCTGAAACCAAGTTTTCCAGGTGAGGTAGCATGTATGCTATAGGAAAAAAAAAAAAAGAGGGGCTGTGGGGTGGAGAAGGCTGACCTCCAGCTAACTAACTGTGGCCTTGATAATTCATTGGGCTAACCCAACTTTCCCATTTCCACACTAGAAAGCACTCGGGGGTTCAAGAACTCTTTTTTTTTTTTTTTTTTTTTTTTTTTTAATATCTGACTGTCTCTGGAGAAGCAACTGACTCAGCCTTGCAGCTAGGAAGAGGAGCTTCAGGGCCACATGGAGGGCCTCCTGAAGGTCCTGAAGGTGCCTACAGCTTCCTCTTGTGGGATGGTGGGTGAACAAGATTCTTCCAGGGATGCTGGCCCCATCCTTCTGAGCTGCCCTCGTCCTTCGAGCCTTTTTACTCTTTTGGTCTTTGTCTACAGTCTTCCTGAGAGAATCAAGTTAGTCTTCCTAGGATATCCCAGTACACAGCTGCCTTGGTTTTTTTTTTTTTGTTTGTTTGTTTGTTTTTTTACTGTGAAAGTGGGAAAACTGAAGAAGAACAGAGTATTTACGAGCAGACAGGAGGTCAGACAGGTAAGGGCTTTGGAATACAGAGGCCCTCTCTCTTCCAGTCCAGCTGGTCCTTCCCCAACAGCTGCACAGAGAGTCCCATGGAGAATCAGTCCTTCTGGTGGACTCTTCTCTCTGCCCTCAAAACACCTTCAAAGACTCCCAAAGGATTTTTTTTTTCGTCTTCCAATTCTGATGTGGACATTTTTGATGTGGAAGAAAGTGTTTCCATATATATATATATATATGTGTATGAAAAGAAAACTCTTCGATTGGAAGCTTTGCAAGGATAGTAAGTAAAGGAATTTTGGTTATGCCAGATATGGATGCCAGTACTATAGGCAAGAACCTCATAAAACATATCAAGCCCGGGCAAAAATAAAGCAGGCAAAAATAGAGTATCATTTGAACCATAGCAGGTCCATAAATTCTGCTCCAAAATTTCAAGCCAGCACACATACCATATTGTACAAGTGAGCCTGGGAGAGAGGAAATTAGCAATAAAGAAAAGAGCTTTTAAAAGTAACATGCTGAAGTGGGGTGGGGGTGGGGGGAACCCGGCAAAGCTACAAAAGTCAGAATCAGTACTTATCTGGGAAGAAACATCAACAAAGCATGTGCTTTTGCTTTTTAAAGATTCTGGATTGCCAAGCCCATCTGAGGCAGCGCATGAGTCAATATGGGTGGGTAGGTTCACCGCGTTGGACAAAAAAGTTTGCTTCTCACCAGGACATTTGGATACTACATAAATAGAAACCTTCTTTTCATCTTGAGAAGCATAAGGGAGTGCTTTCTCAGAGTGAATATTTTCCTCAAATCACTTGGAAAAGGGAGAGAACATTTGTTTCCATGTTTCTCATATCTAGCAAACTCTACTGACCCCAGCTTGAACTTGAAAACATTGTTCTAATACAGCGGCTCTTATAAACTCTAAACCTGCCTCGTATTGCCATCTAACCATGGTTTGGAAACACCATCTCCTACAGTACCTTCCACTTGAAAAAAAGCATGCTTTTTGGTTTTTGTTACAAGATGGTAGACCCCCTTCGGTTTAATTGCCCCTGTGTGGAATGAGCACACTGCAACCAGAGGCAGCAGCAGCCTACCAACCCAACAGAGCTCACCTTCAGTGTCCAGGTTGTCCTCATGGCTGGTTATGGTGTCGTGCTGTGTGTGGTGTTAAAACTATAATATCAACAAATCTAGTCTTGCAGCCTTTGCCTATCTTTGAGTTCAGAATGGGGAACTATTCCTAACTAGTGGCTTTAAACGGTTTCACCTATCACACTAGAAGGTTATAGTTACAGCTGGAAAAAGGAAACGGCTGTTTTGGGACACCGGAAGTGAGGTACAGAAACTGCCTGATTGGTTGCAGCTCTCTTGGAACGCAGTTTGAACAATTGCTGCTTGTCATTCGAGTCAGCCTCTTGTTGTTGTTGCATGCTGTAGGTTACAGTCTGTTTACAGTGACAAAGTTAGATTGTAGCAGGGGACAGCCTGTTCACAGATCAAGTTAGGTTGTAGTGCCTTGTGTAAGTTGAAACCTTAGACCAAACTGAAAGTACCATTACTTACCATTAGTCTTAAATGACCCCTCAGTTTAAAACTGGGTAAGACACACCTGGCTGCCTTGAGAGCCACACCTTAACGCAGTGTTGTTTTGCCTGGTTACAGCTCATATCTCAGAACTGCAGAGAACAGGAAGTTTTTTCGTCCGGTGTGAGGAGGTCCCAAAGCAGGTGTTATTGAGGCCAGAATGCTGTGTTTCTGCAACTCTCGGCTACTCTTTTCCATTTAGGGCCCCTCTAGGAAATTGGCTGTGGAGACAGCTCTGGGTCACCTAGTCACTGTGTCCTGTTGTCGTGGCCCAAAGGTTGTAGCAACTACAGGTGTCATGCTGCTCTCTAGTTAGCTTCTTTATCTATAGTGTTCCAAGTCCCTTGAAATTGAACATTCAAATTTGTCATTCACACCCAGAGTTATATCTGTTGATTTAAAAAGTGGGTGAAGAATATGTATGTATGTACATATATATATATGTACATTTGTGTATATATACAAATTTGTATGTATACATACACACATATACACATATGCTTTAAAGGGAAAGGGAAGGCCCCCAGGAAAGGATGAAGTGCTTGCATTTTTCAATTTATTTATTTATTTGTTCCTTGCCTGTTGTTCTCTTTGAGTTTCTCTTATTTAGTCTTCGACCCACTGCTGGAACTTGGAAGGAAACTGAATAATTAAAGGTCATTCAATATACTGTCATTCTTTTATGTAACCTCCAAGGGAAAGGCCTGTAGCTCTCACAATGCCTCATGGTTCAATTTGGTAAAAGTAGAATTATAATTGTAACCCTAGAACACCATGCTTTCTACTCAGCAGAGGCTGAGGCACTGATGGGCCATGTAAAATGCTTGTCTGTGTGCTTATCCACCAGGGTATGTAACAGGATGAACATTCTCAGGCATTGTATTTCTTTAAAGAGTACATGTTGGAAAAATCTCACCTATTTATACTTAGCAAATATGCATTCACGTTTAATAAACAAATACATATTTATCTACTATGTCTCTAGTTGTTAGGTCTCTTTCCTATGACTTGTTATTTTCAAGAAGTTCAGGTTGTTTTTTTTTTTTGTGCTTTCTTTGACAATCTTTTTGTGTTATAATAATTAATTAATTAATCAATCAATCAATTTTGAGACAGAATCTCATGTGGCTTAAGGTGGCCTGAACTCTCACTGTGTGACCAAAGCAGGCTTTGACGGGCTTTGATTATAGGTACATAGCGCCGCAACAATGTTAATTGATTATTATTTCCTCGATGAATTATAAATCCATGGATATTGACATTTCCAAGACTGTGAGAATGAACAGATTGTGCCATTCGATGGTGTCCTGCATTCTTTATCCTACCTGGAAATATGTTGAGAAAAGTATGTACAATGTTTTACCTACTGGATGATGTCTCTCTGAACGAGTGACAGGATTTCTCTAGTTTGCAGGAAACATAGGATGAACAAGGGAAAAGCTGAGGGTGTAATCTCTCCTAAGCAACACACACACACACACACACACACACACACACACACATACTTTTCCCTCCCTCTGTGTTTGAATATTAGAAATGTTTAATTTTGTGGTACTTGTTGCCTTGTGTCAAAAGAGTTTCCCAACACGTTTTTGTGTTATGTTCTCAGAAAAGAAAAAAGTATTTATATCATAAATGGATACACAACAGTATTTGAAGGGTAGCTTCATGAGAGAGCATGTGTTTAGCATGTATGCACCTGAGGATCCAATCCCCGAAGGGAGTAGACTACTGGTGCTGAGGGGCCTTTGTGATCTAACTGAATCCCCTATGCTCTAAGTCATTTTTCCTAAGTGCCCATGTCACCTATAGCAATGTTCTCTCGTAGCACCAATTACAATCCAAACAACAGTTCAAGTATCCTGGCTTGGCAGGCTGCAAAGCAAGCAAGGTATGTCTTTTTTATCCTCATAGTGTTCATTTAATGCCTTAAATATTTAATAAAATTCTGAAGTATAGTCCCTGAGTTCTATAATGTCACATGCATGATAATCAAAGCTGTTAAAGATATGACGGCTGCATATCTGGGTATACTATCGTTATTTGCTGCATATCTGGGTATACTATCGTTATTTATTTATTGTTATCAAATACGGTTTGATTTATCCTTTTGCCTTAGCTCTCATTGCCTTCTCTGTCCTCTACCTGTTCATATAACTTACGATTGCCCCATTCTCAAAATCACTCCTTTGTGAGCCATGGATTAGACATTCATTCTCGGGTAAAGCAATTCATGTTCAGCAAAGAACAAGTTTAATTCCATGTGTTTAAGAGCATGTGTGACTATAAATCAATTTTTATTTAGTGGAAGCAATAAAACAACAATTTTCTCATCTTCAGGACTTCTATGTTTATTTACTTCTTCTATTTTTTAAAAAAAGATCTATCTAGATCTAGGAATTTTTTTTTTATTATTTACTAAAGATCCTATGAGTTACCTTTCCTCTTCCTCCCTAGAACTCTTCTCTTTCTTTCTGAATTGAGCAGGGGAAGATCCTCAGGTTTGAGAGTGTGTATTTTGCCATGGATAGTAGCCCAATTTTGAAACCTAATTTTTATAAGAAGTATCCTGTTTGTCTCCAGTTAAACTCTCTTGAGAGGCTTAATTTGGGGATGGGATTGTAGCTCAGTGTAATGTACTAGCCTAACATATGCCAAGATATTAATTGATTTTGAGAGGCAGATGGACAGGGAGTTAGGGAGAATGGAAAAGTTACATTTACCTTTTAGCATCCAAATTTCTGAAATCTCCGTTCCATGTCCAAGAATAGAGTTTGGTCACAGCATCATGAAGATAGGCCAGTTTAGTTCTCTTTACAGTGAACACTTACCTGGTCTCTGGTAGAACAGGTCCAGAGCTGATATCTTGAAGATAGCTATTCCATTTAACAGAAACACCAAAGAAAGAGAAAAGCTGGGGTTGTTTCCTGGTTTGGGCTTTCCCTTGACAGAGCTTGTCTCATTTATGAAAGATCTGTCTCCTCGTTTATAAAATGAGCAGTTAACTCCACAAAGACATTGATGTAGCACTGAAAGGAGACCAGAAAGTAGCTGATCAGTGACAGTCACATCTGGAAGGAGCAATCAGAGATTAAACGGATGATACTAGTTTTCAGTTTCTCTAAGACAATTCATAAACTTCCATCCCTGCACATGGGATTGCCAGATATAACTAGAACATTCTAGCCTTGGAAGTATCCAAGAGATAAAGTAGGACTCATAGCCACATTTAGTCTGTCCCCAAAATTTTACTGTCAATCCAGATTTTGCTTGGGTGCCTGATTCCATGTGAGAGACCTACTTTCTTAGAGGCAAAGCTTGGTTGAACACTAGACTTGGGATGTCTCTGACTCCACTCATCAAGGCACAGCATATTGTGATATGTTAGAATATCTTACGGAACTTAAAAAAAAAAAATAGTGATAGAGTTTCCAGAAATGTCCCAGAGTAGTTGTCACGGTTTGAATATGCTTGGCCCAGGGAGTGGTACTATTTGGAGGTGTGGCCTTGTTGGAGTAGGTGTGGTCTTTTAAAAATAGGTGTGGCACTGTGGGTGTGTCCTAGCTGCCTGGAAGTCAGTCATCTCCTAGTGGCCTGCAGGTGAAGATGTAGACCCCTTAGCCCCTCTTGTATCATGCCTGCCTGGATGCTACCATGCTCCCACCTTGATGATAATGGACTGAACTTCTGAACCTGTAAGCCAACCCCAATTAAACGTTGTCCTTGTAAGACTTGCCTTGATTATAGTGTCTGTTCACAGCAGTAAAGCCCTAAGTAAGGCAGAAGTAGTAGGTAATACAAGATTATCCAATGCCTCTAGTGTTGCAGTGTTTAACTGGAGTAGACATTGCTGATCTATCCCCTGGAGAGGGGACAGATCATGGTTGCAGTTGGAGGAGTTTGGTAACCTGATCTTTAAGTCTTCTGATTTTTAGGATCTATAGTTACTGAGGCAAGGCTGAGATAAGGAAATTGGGGTGATAATTTCCTTTCTAGAAAAAAAAAAAATTAGCTTCACCATGAGCCAGTGTTGGGCATGCTGCACATGGCTTATGGTTTTCCAAGTAGCTGTTGAACGACAAGAGTGCTGCTACATTTTTTTCTTTTAAACAACATAACTCCAGAAAGCTTCATTTAAACTGATATCATTATGGACTTTTAAATCTCCTGCCTGCATTTAGTTCCTTGATTTCTGAATTAAGAAGTACTTAGGCAGTAATGACTTGCTTAGAGTGCCTGTTCTTTAATGGTTCCTACAGAGCTGGGCTCTTACACCACTGCACACAGAGGATATTTTCATCAAGTTGCAGTCAATTGTCTTAAAAAGCTGAAGTCAGAAAGAGCAATGTGAAAGCATTCGTATGATGGGAAGAGAATCAAGCTGTCTTGATTTCCAGTCCTCTCTATTAATTAAGCCAGATAATAAAACACAGAGAGCAACCACCCTCCCTGAAATGATGAGATGTGTGTCCTCTTTCTTTTACTAATGGTCTCTGACCAGCTGTCATGACTTTTTCTTCTGCCAGATCTGATGTAATTCTTCTTGCCTAATTAAATCTAACTTCTGTGTTTCCTCTTGCTTATTCACAGCCACAAATGTGTGTAAAGTCTTTTTGCTATGCATTGATAAGATGATCTGCACTCAACTTTCTAGCCCATGTACAGTCCCAAATAAACAGGAAGTCCTCTTGCTATGTATTGATGGCATGGTCCCTATGCTTCTTCCCTCTAAAGAAGCTGCAGACTAAGCAATTGGTGCTGTTACAGCAGAAACAGTACCTCTCTTAAAGTTGTTAGGTCATTAGAACCGCCTTGAGAAGTGTATAACAACTGAAATTTCAGTCAAGAAACATTTCTTGTAGAAGAATGTCAATCCAGCAACATGGCTGTTCAGGCAAGAGATCGCATCCAAAAACCTTCTAGATCTGTGTGATCTGGCTGGGATGCAGACACACTCTGGATTACCGTATGATCTGGCTGGATATTAGTCCATATCTTAGTACACACCTTTAATCCCTAACAATGAAGGTAAGGATAGTTTGTAGAAGGAAGCAGCCATGTTTGAAAGTGACAAAATGAGAAATCAGAGAAAGATTTGACATGATGAGTCAAAGATAGGATACATCTCACTCTCATGAAAATACCACAGGAAGGAGAGGCTGGTTAAGAGCAACACAAGGAAAAAGCATGGTGTATGTGTCTGTGTGTGTGTGTGTGTGTGTGTGTGTGTGTGTGTTAGCAGGACTGTTTTACAAAGACAGATGGCACAGAGAATAAGCTAGATACAGTGAAGGCAGAATGATCCAGAGAATGAGGAACCAGAAGATTGGAACAGATTTCCAACGTTAGTATGAGACCAAGCAGAGCAGTTCAGTGGGAAGCCAAGAAAAACCAGATTGAATCAGTGAGCTTAGAAGATTAACATGTATGAAGGCTAGAAGCTTCCAGGCCTAGGTCTAGAGATAGGTAGAGGAGAAAAAGAAATAGAAATGTTCTGGGCTCTTGTATTTGCACAATATGGAGATGGTTCTCATCTCATCCCTTTATCAAAGAAAATAAAAGAGACATTTACCATTTCTGATTTCGAGAACTGTGCAAGGAAAATACCCATTCAGTGACCCACATTCCAAACCAAAGTCAAAGGATATCACTGTTCTTATGTTCCCTAACAGGAGAGCACGTCAAAAAAAGTGTGTTCTCAAAGTAAATTATTGGTTCTCTCTGCATAATGGATTCATTCCTTCATTCTACAAATATTTACTGAAGATTAGGTACTTATTTGACAAAGTACACAGAGTTTATGGCCAGTGCAGTATCTTGGTAGGCAAGTGTGGTGAATCTGTTAACTGGACCAGCCTGATTTGGTATACACTCAATTAAAAATGACCTTTTCAACCCTGGTACCATGGAAACTTTGCTGGTTATTTGAAAGTTCCTTGAAAGCCATTCCCTTATTTTGGTATTTGATTTTCCTTATCAAGAGTTATTTTTTTCCCCAAATTATAACTCTTCAAATTTTCTTTCATTCATTGATATATCTCCTTCACTTGCTAGTTCCTTCACTGATATATTTCTTTTATTTTATATTTATTCTCTTTCTAATTAAATTTTATAGCCCTATCAATATATTATAGTGATCATCAGTTTATTGCTATATGCTATAAGCAAAGGGGATATATTAAGAGAAAAAAGTGAGAGGAGAACAGTATTTATGTGGAATGTTACCCAAGTACTTAATCTTTTTATTTATGGAAATAAGATGATGTACTGGCTAATTTTGTGTCAACTTGACACAGCTGGAGTTATCACAGAGAAAGGAGCTTTAGTTGGGGAAATGCCCCCATGAGATCCAGCTGTGGGGCATTTCCTCAATTAGTGATCAAGGGGGAGAGGCTCCTTGTGGGTGGGACCATCTCTGGGCTGATAGTCTTGGGTTCTATAAGAGAGCAGACTGAGCAAGCCAGGGGAAGCAAGCCAGTAAAGAACATCCCTCCATGGCTTCTGCATCAGCTCCTGCTTCCTGACCTGCTTGAGTTCCAGTCCTGAATCCTTTGGTGATCAACAGTAGTATGGAAATGTAAGCAGAATAAACCCTTTCCTCCCTAACTTGCTTCTTGGCCATGATGTTTGTGCAGGAATAGAAACTCTGACTAAGACAGATGACATCAATATCATATAAAATAATTACTTTTAGTTACTCCCCCTTTAGCACAAATACTATCAATACTTTCTTTGAAAATACAAACAACTATCTTAAGTAGAGCAGAAGACACAGGTTGTTGTATAGACATGGTTAAGCAGAGCCTGCATATCCTTCAGACTTACACTTCAGACCTATGGAAGTTGACTGTGCTTTTGAAAATTGACAACATCTCCCCATGAATATTGCCAAAGCACTTAAGGGAAGTCACTAGATTAACTCATCCTTGGCCTAATGGGCATCCTGAATACACACATGCTCAGTTGAAATGAATTGCACTAGGCACTTATCTGAGACATCAGTTGTGTTTTAGAACCTTCCTTTACATTACCATGAGAAACACTGCCTGAGTTCCAGTGTTCAGTTAGAACCATGCTTTTCCTATGTTCTGGAGTTCCTGCTAGACTAGACTTTCCCACCATGATCCAAGGACTCTTTCAAGGCCTCAAGAACGCCAAAGCAGAAAAATTTCTGTGTCTAGAACAGAAAAGATGACCATGAAACATCCACATATACTAACTGCCTAGTGCATATGTATACAACACATACATATATAAATAACATATAAAGTCCCCATGGGAAATGGACATATATAAGATCCTCTTATTACTGTAAAATATGCTTTTACAATTTCTCTCAGCATATACTAAGATAAATGGATGAAAGTAATAAGTCAATAGTTTTCAAATGACGAAATAAGGTTCTTTGAGCAAGAACATCATGTAATTACTGCCAGGCAACTGTGTGAGATATTTAGAAACCAGGAAGAGAAATTCTCATCTTCTATTCATTCAAAGCCTCCATCATTACTGTAGAGAGCTTTGCGCAGACCTAAGACAAATGGATTTTTAGAAGCACTAGATATTAAACTCCCCCACCCCCTCACTGCATGAATAGCTTTCAGATATGACTAGACTCTGTAATTGCCGATATTGGGCTCCAATACTTTAGCCGTTGGGCCTCACTTCCATCTTTCCAGCATGCACAGTTTCCATGTGCTTTAGTCCTGGCTCACACTTCCCCATCTGCTGGCTCATGGCCATTCTGTAATTTGGGACACAGAGACTGTAGTTGAGAGTGATGCAGAAGCAACAAGGAAGAAGATGCGTTCCTGATGCGCCTCAGATATCGTCATCAATTATAGGAAATAGGGTTGAGGAAAAGGGAGAAACTGAAGATGAACAGAGGTTTTTGAATATATATGTATGCACCTGGGGAACTATAGTGCCAGGAGCCAAAACAACTAGAAGAGTCGAGTAAGAAGGATAAAAATACAGTTCTGGACATGTTCAGTTGGAGGCATCTGAGTGATACCAATGCAGAGTCGTCTTGAAGTATTTGGTTATACCCAACTGCAGTTATGAAAGAGATTGGAGCTACAGATACATGCTTAGTTGTCATCAGCAGAAAGATGGGAATCAAGCCATCTATGGGTGTGGAGGGAATTGCTTAAGACTGACTTTTAGAGTAAGGTGATAAGTGGGGCCTGCCAGAGGGCTAAGTAACCAAGTTTTTGGGGGGTGATGGGTCAGAAAGAAGAACTGGTGAAGCAGCCAACAGCGTTGGAAGGAAAAGTTGGTTAGTCCTGTACCCATTCGTGTTGGTCACTCTTCCTACGATGGGCTGCTCCTCCCCCCCCCCCGCTCCCCATCTTTGCACAGGAACTTACAGCTGTTTCCCTGAGACATCAGAAATGTCTCTGACATGATGCAGACCTTCTCTTTGCTGATTGTTTTCCTTCATTTTTTTTCTTTACAGGTTTGTATTGTATGTAGACAATGTGGCCTCTCATGCAAGACAAACTTCCCTTAATAATTCTTCATATTAATATCATTAAACAAACATCATTTACAACAATATCTTTGAAAGTCCACTAACCTAGGCTGATTCCCCATCTATGATCAGAGAACTTTCAGCCACTGGGAAAACATTGTACACTTGTGTCTACCATCCAATATCTTTATGCTGAGCAAGTGACTTCATGTAGGTATTTGTGACACCTTGCAAATGTGTTTTCATACGTTAGTAGATAAGATTGAGGTTTATTAAATATACTATTTTTCTCTATATTAAGCACAGGTTGTTACAAATACAGTTATAAGATAGTACAAAATATTCTGGCATTTTCCCAAGTGCTCTATAAAATTTCTTTTCTCTGTACCCATAGTAGTCCAGGCCATAGCAAAATGAAATTATAGCTATGGCTTCATCTCTTGTGCCCATCCTTACCATTTTCTGAGCTAGAAGGTAATTAAAAACTTAACAAGTGATTTTAATTGAACTGAATTTCCTGGCATCAAACAGCACCTCAAGCCAATAAGGATTGTATTATTATTGTTGTTAATAATAATACAATTATTATTATTATTCACCAAATGCAGAAAACTCTGGTCTTCATTGTGACAAAGATTTAGGCCTCTTGGGACACATCACTCACGAAAATGTCTGTATATTTTTAAAGAACTTTTGCTTTATAAAGGGATCTATTTTTTTGTGCAATATTGCAAGTCAATTAGTTTATTATTCACACCACACCTACTTCCACAAAGACTCCGAGATAGCTTTCAATGAGTCATATGAATAATTATATCTTAAAAAACAGCATGAAGGAAGGCATTATGCTGTGAGAGAAGATGATGGCTTTATCTGAGAGTCACACCAGGAAAAGGTGCTGCAACTGTGCTTAGGATTGAGTTTTGTTCTTCTTAGAGTGAAGATTTGTTCCATCTTCTCTTCCTCCTCTTCTGCTGCACCTTTCTTTATCTTCCTCTTTTTCTGTTTATCCTCTTTCTTATTTTTTAAAAGCCCTTGGATTTTTATGTGACTTCATGACTTTATTTCCTGTGGTCCACAGGGCCTATGTACCCCAAGATAATTATGAGTGTGGCTTAACACATTTATAGCCTCCAGAGTTGTGTCACAATGTCAAAAGGTTGGGTGTTCTTGATAGACTGATGTCACCACACAGGCTTGTTACACATAGCAGTTGAAATTCTGCCAGGATTAATTATATTTTTCCCATTGTTGTGTATTTGATTAAAAGTAACCTGTGTAATGATGCATATTACAACCAAATAATAATAATAATTAATAATAATAACAATAACACACATACACATATATAAGCACACACATATACCCATCAAAACTCTCTCATCTGCACAAAATATTAAGTAGTTCTTTTTTCCAAAATGAGAATTCTTTCCTAGCATCAGATACTTTGTACTATCTTACAATTGTATTTGTAATATCCTGTTATTAATATAAAGAAAAATAATCTATTAGATAGACATAAATCTTATCTATAACACAAAAAAAAACCATGTCACAAGATGGCACAAATATCTATGTAAACTCACTTGCTCAGTTTAAAGATATTGTATGGTAGACAAAAGTTTGAAAGTTATGTTATTATAGATTAGGAATCTTAGCCTAGGTTAGTGGGTTTTCAAAGTTATTGTTGTAAATGATTTTTGTTTAACGGTAACTTGTTTTAGCTCTTTACTCAAAGAAATTATGCTCCAAAGATCAGCAAATCAGAAGCAAGGAAAATCGTGAACTGCTATTTGCGATGTAACATTAGCTCAGCACCTGAATATCTCTGGAAGCATTTCCATTTACATAATATCTCTAAAATAAGAAGATTGTTGAAATATTTTCTTTAGATAACTTTCTGCATATGTTTTAAAAACAGATTTGCATATTTATTTTTGAGTACGTGAGCCTGAGTGAACCTATGTGCACCAGGTCTAGGCAGGACCCCTTCAAAGTTCCAGGTACCCTCTAACTGGAGATACAGATGCTGTAAGCCACCATGTGAGTGCTGAGAATGGAGCCTGAGGCTTCTGCAAGAGCAGGAGGCCATCTTTTTTGGTTACTAGATCACTTTCATTTCTTAATGCCGGTTAAATATAGAGAATTTGAGAATTTTCTCTACACAGTCTTTCAGCTTGTATACATGCTAACTGGATATCTAAGTTAAAATCACATGCATGAAAGAAATAGTGCATGTGAAAGGAATCTTCATCAGCCAGGATTTCTGAACCAATTCTCAGTATCACTGTGGGTCATCTCCCAGATCACAGATTATCTACTTGGTGACTTGACATAGATCAGGCTGCTGAGAATTGTTACTGACTCAAGCTCTTTGAGGGCAAAGGCTGCTTCCTGCTGATCTTCGAGCATGTAGCACAGTTAGAACACTTCCACATCCTAGTTCAAAAGGACTTCTTGCTGTCCTATGGACCCTTCCAACCCCGCTCCTATGGCCACCAATGCCCAACTCTATATCTTCAACCACCATGAACTCTCATGTCTCTTTATGGACGCTCCCTTTTGCAAATGTTGCTCCCTTTAAATACCCATCCACTTCTGTGTGGCTGGGTTGAAGTCATGTTTTAAATCTGCGCTTCTTAGCTTCTTCTCTCATATCAAGTCTGGCTCAAGCGTTCTTCAAAATGTGACGACATAACAATGACTTCTGTCAAGTGTTATTATAATTAAATTGTCCTAAGTTGTAAAGACAAAATGGCAGGTAGGACACATGACTTTATTCACCTATATAACTCCAGAATTAAAGGTCCATGCCTGAGAAATAGGTATTCAATAAGCACTTGGGTAATAAACATGCCAAGAAGAGGATCCTCTTTCAAGAATCTTTAGTATCTGTATGGTAATTCCTTTCATCACTGCTCCACACTTTTTCTCTGTAACTCCTTCCATGGGTATTTTGTTCCCCCTTCTAAGAAGGATCAAAGAATCCACACTTTGGTCTTCCTTCTTCTTGAGTTTCATGTGGTTTGTGAATTGTATCTTGGGTATTCCCCCTGGGGATCCATCCCACATATAATCACCAAACCCAGACACTTTTGTGGATGCCAACAAGTGTTTACTGACAGAAGCCCGCTATAGATGTCTCTGGAGAGGCTCTACCAGTACCTGACAGATACAGATGTGGATCCCAGTAGCCTACCATTGGACTGAGCACAGGGTCTCCAATGAAGGAGCTAGAGAAAGGACTGGAGCAGAAGGGGTTAGCAGCCCCATAGGAGGAACAACAATATGAACTAACCAGTACTCCCAGAGCTCCCAGAGTCTAAATCACCAACCAAAGAGTACACATGATGGGACTCATGGCTCTAGCTGCATATGTAGCAGAGGATGGCCTAGTCGGTCATCAATGGGAGGAGGAGGCTCTTGGTCCTGTGAAGGTTCTATGCTCCAGTATAGGGGAATGCCTGAAGCAGGTGTGGGTGGGTTGGTGAGCAGGGGGAAGGGGAAGGGAAAGGGGGTTTTTGGGGGGGAAACCAGGAAAGGGGGACAACATTTGAAATGTAAAGTAAATATCTAATAAAAATAAAAAATAAAAAAATAATTTTAAAAAAGAATCTTTAGTATCTCTTCAGTCATTGCAATGTCATTGTTGACATGGGGGATTCTTCTAGGTAATGTTTTGTTTATGTGTTTATAAGAACAACACTTGAATTGGCTCACAAGGCTGGCCATGCGCAGGGTCAGTGTTGCAGAGGTATTCACGTCATCCTGCAAAGGTGGGACTCTTGGTTCCTTGCCTTTCACTGAGATAATCCAAACCAGCCTTGCTCATTCCGTTCAGCTCTTGTTCTCCATCTGGTCTACCTTTGGTTGTGTGTGTGGGGTGTGTGTGTGTGTGTGTGTGATATCCTCATTTGCATTTCTTCTACAAGTATCACTTAATGATGTCTTGTTATATTGAAAAGGTGGCCTTGTCACTAAGGCCTTCAACAGCCAGAATTCCACGAAAAGATGCCATCCTCTCATAAACCCAGAGCCAACAAATGCCAGGTAGAGACTGGGGAAAGGGAAAACCCTCACAAAGCACTCTGAGAGCACTCTTCAAGTTATAAATATGTATTGGCAAAATCCTTTGATCAAATCTCAATCTGTGCCATTCCTCATAGTAAGGAACCATCCCACTCGCTCTCAAAAAAAAAAAAAAAAAACCAGATTGAGGCACACTTAGAGCCATCTGGAAGACGATGCTGGCTGATTAGGGTTCAATCTCGCTCCATAGTGAACAGCTCACACAAAATTACACTGAATAGAGTTTCGGAATCAAGCCGCTTTTTTCCCTTTTCCTTTTACAATATGTACTTTACAAATGCAGAGTGATCTCTCTTAGGACATTTTTCTCTTTCATTCCCTAGTCCCTTTTTGACAGCAGCTCTTTTCTTTGCAAAGGAATAAGGCTTTTCTTTCATTGCTTCTATTCCCTTGATGACACGAAACGTTCAATCACAACCAATTTACAGTTAATGTTGTGCTAGTTTCTTGCATGTGTTTGTCAGACTTGTCACCTGTGCCAGATTGCCGAATGCATGCCCTAGATAAGGTTGCTACCTCAGTCAACAAGTTACATCGTGTTTCTAAAAGGAAATGTTCTGGAAATTTTTCTCTTGCCATCTCCCGCATCTCCCCCACACACACACACACACCGATTTTTGTTGCCCGCCTCTTGTACAATCAGAATTGGATTTTCTTTGACCAGTGCCTCTGCTTTCTGGACATCCTGAAGATAGAGGTGGCCCTGTTGTCAGTTATTTACTCAGTCTGTTTGTAGACTACGGATCAAATTAATTCCACAGATCACTCTACGTAGGGCATCAGCTGAGAAATGCAGACAGAGAAAGATCAAGGCAGGTCAGAGAAGGTTGGAGGCTCTGTCAGCTGTTGACTTTAGACTGTAAAGCAATGGCAGCCAGCCTCACCCAACTTACGTTCTCAAAATGCTTCCGACTTTCTCTCCAAGGCAAGGAAATGTTCCAATGCTATGTATGCCTCACTACCGGGTCTATCATAGAATTTTTTTCAGACTTTCTCAGAAGAGAGACTCATAAACTCTGATTGATAGTATAGCACAATCACAGCTATATGGATTATTTGGGGTTTGGGTCAAAGGAAAGATCAAAAGGGTCACATGCTAGTTGCCTTGACTGCATCAATACTGGCGAACTAAATTATCTTGCTAAAAATAAAAGGAAGATAAGACCTAAGAGAGGTACAAAGGAAAGATGCCAAACCTACAACACCCTGTGTACCCACATTCTGGTTTCCCCCTAAATCAGAGATTTAGGGGGATTTCTCTGATCACTAAGGATGTTAAACATTTTTTTTAGATGTTTTTCATCCATTTGAGATTCCTCTGTTATAAATTCTCAGTTTAGTTCTGTACCCAATTTTTTTTTTTATTGGGTTGTTTGTTTTTTGGTGGTTAGCTTCTTGAGTTCTTTATATATTTTGGACATTAACCCTCTATCTCATGTGAGGTTACTGAAGATTTTTTTTCCCCCAATCTATAGGTTGCTGGTTTGTCTTATTGACTATGTCCTTTGTCTTACAGAAGCTTTTCAGTTTCATGAGGTCCCATTTATCAATTCTTGATCTTAGAGTGTGAGCCAAATGAGTTCTGTTTAGAAAATTTCCCCCTGTGCCAATGAGTTCAAGGCTCTTTCCCACTTTCTGTTCATAGCAGCCTTGTTTGTGATATCGAGAAGCTGGAAACAACCCAGATGTCCCACCACAGAAGAATGGACATATAAGATGTGGTTCATTTACACAATGGAATACTACTGAGCTATTAAGAATGAGGACATCCTAAGTTTTGCAGGCAAATGGATGGTACTAGAAAATATCATCCTGAGTGAGGTAACTTAGACCCAAAAAGACATGCATGGTATATACTCACTAATAAGTGGATATTAGCCGGAAAAAGGTACAGAATACCCAAGACACAGTCCACAGAACTCAAAAAGGTCAACAAGCTTAAGTCCCCAAGTGAGGTTGCCTCAGTCCCACTTGGGAGGGAGAAGAAATCAACCACAAGGAGTGGGGAGGGAGGAACCTGAGAGGAAAGGGGGTTGTGGGGTGAGGGGAACATGATCTGGTATTGGGTGGGGAAAAAGAACTGACGCCCTGAGGGCCAGCAGAAAATATGGAAACAGGCAACTTCAAGAGGTAGGAGGTTGGGGGGATCCTCCAGAATGTACCAGAGACCTGGGAGGTGAGAGAATCTCAGGACTCAAAGGGAGAAACCTTAGATGAAATGTCCTACAGTGGGGGAGAGGGAACTTATAGAGCCTACCTCCAGCAGGAAGACAGGGCTACAAACCCCTTCAGCTCCCTGGGTAATTTCTCTAGCTCATTCATTGGGGACCCTGTGCTTTATCCAATAGATGACTGTGAGCATCCACTTCTGTATTTGTCAAGCACTAACAGAGCCTCACAGGAAACAGCTATATCAGGCCATGGGTCCCTCCATGTGTACTCTTTAGTTGGTGGTTTAGTCCCTGGGAGCTCTGGGAGTACTGGTTGGTTCATATTGCTGTTCCTCCTATGGGGCTGCAAATACCTTCAGCTCCTGGGTTCTTTCTCTATCTCCTCTACTGGTGACCCTGTGCTCAGTCAAAAGGTTGGCTGAGAGCATCTACCTCTGTATTAGTCAGGCACTGGCAGCCCTCTTAGGAGACAGCTATATCAGGCTCCTGTCAGCAAGCTCTTGTTGGCATCCACAATAGTGTCTGGTTTTGCTGGTTGTTTATGGAATGGATCCCCGGGTGGGGAAGTCTTAGATGGTCATTCCTTCAGTCTCTGTTCCATACTTTGTCTCTGTAACTCCTTCCATGGATATTTTGTTCCCCATTCTAAGAATGATTGAGGTTTCCACACCTTGGTCTTCCTTCTTCTTGAGTTTCATGTGTTTTGTGAATTGTATCTTGGGTATTCCAGCTTCTGGGCTAAGATAAAAAACTCAGGTGACAGCAGATGCTGGCGAGGATGTGGAGAAAGAGGAACACTCCTCCATTAGACATACTACCAGAAGACCCAGCTATACCACTCCTGGGCATACACCCAGAAGAAACTCCAACTTGTAATAAAGACACATGCTCCACTATGTTCATAGCAGCCTTATTTATAATAGCCGGAAGCTGGAAAGAACCCAGATGTCCTTCAACAGAGGAATAGATACAGAAAATGTGGTCCATTTACACAATGGCGTACTACACAGCTATTAGAAACAATGAATTTATGAAATTCTTATACAAATGGATGGATCTGGAGGATATCATCCTGAATGAGATAACCCAATCACAAAAAACATAAATGATATATACTCACTGATAAGTCCAGAAGCCAGAATACCCAAGATATGAAGTTATAAATAAATAAACAAATAAATAAATGAATAAATGAATCAATGATTAAAGAAAAAGAAACTGAATGTAGTATGTGAAAAATACTATGACTCTCTAACACAGGCTCTCACCCCATGCAGAACTCTCATCTCCAGAATACATACATGTGCACATGCATAACACACACATATATGTATGCACTCATACAAATATACATAACACACATGTATTTAGTCATTTATGAAGCAGACTCATTAATGAAGTTGCCTAGTTGTTCAGCTTTCCACAGGAAGTTACTATGCTATTTGTTACTTCAGTGTTTCCATCTGTAAAATGGGGCAAGGTTGGTAGTTCACCCATAAGACCAATGTAAAGATGAAATGACTTAATGTATGGAAAATATTTAGGGCATATAGTGGCTTACTAAAGACTATGCTATCTATTATGTTATTTAATTCAGATTATGCTATTGCTATATCAGACTATAACAAGAAAGAAACATAATAAAGTAGTTGAAATAATTCCTTCTTCCAACAAAGGTTGGAGAGAAGTAGATTTTATGAAATACAAATTTATATGACATTTTGGACTTTCTGAACTCAAATACTTGTTATGAATCTAAAGTATAGTAATGCTTTCTTTCTTCTTCCTCCTTCCCTATCTTCCTTCCTTCCTTCCTTCCTTCCTTCCTTCCTTCCTTCCTTCCTTCCTTCCTTCCTTCCTTCCTTTCTTTCTTCTTTCTTTCTTTCCTTCTTTCTTTCTTTCTTTTTGGTTTTTCGAGACAGGGTTTCTCTTTATAGCCCTGGCTGTCCTGGAACTCACTCTGTAGATCAGGCTGGCCTTGAACTCAGAAATTTGCCTGCCTCTGCTTTCCAAGTGCTGGGATTAAAGGCATGTACCACCACTGCCTGGCCAATGCTTTATTTAGTAAGAAAACATTGTAGTGATCAAAGATACTCAAAACACACATCACAAGACTGGCACAATATGTTCATGCAGCAACTGATTAGCAAATATCTAAGACAGTTTTCCCTGAGGTTTTTTTGTTTGTTTTTTTTTTTGTTTTGTTTTGTTTTTGCATAGTCCTTAATCAGTCTATTGTTCGACAGTGGTTTTCTATCTTTTCCAGTGCTGAGAACAGAAAGACAGCTCAGTTGTTCCCAGTATGCTTTCAGTAAGTATTGTCGAAGTGATTTGAATGTGAAATGTTCTCACAGAAACATGTCTTCAAATACTTGGTTCCCAGCTGGTGGTTCAATGTTGGAAAGTTATGGAAGCTTTGGGAGGTAGAGCCTTGCTGCAAACAGAACATCAGTGAGGGTGAGGCTTCATAACTTTGCCCAATTTCCTGTCTCTTTCTCCTCCCAGACTGCTTTGAAATGTGATGGCCTGTTTCATATTTTTGCCACCATGCCCTTCCTGCCAGGATGAAATGCATCCCCACTGGAACACTAAGTCCGAACAAACCTCTTCTCTCCTAAGTCATTCTGGTTCCTGATACTGTTTCACAGTAACAGAGAAGTAACCGAGGCACATCTTGAGCCCTTCAGCCCTCATAAACGCTCGAGTTTTGATAGTTGTTTTGTCTTCTGTGGGTGGGGAGGGGCATTCGCGTGCATGTTCTTGTGGATTAATGTATTTTCTACACTTTATATCATGTCATCTACAGCTTTACTATTTTCTTTCTAAGTTGAGTACTTTTAATTCCCGATGTCTGCTTTAATTGTACTGCCTAGAAACTTCTATATAAGAGTCATGGAAATTAAAATCTTTACCTATACTCTACCGTTGGAGAAAATGCTCTGTCTTTTGCCGTTGGATATGATGTAGGTACTTGGTATTTTGGTCTTGCCTGTCTCTTCCCTAAATACTCATGACGAGGCTGAGGAGGTTCTCTTCTATTCCTAGCGCGTTCCATGGTTTTTCATGGATGGAAGTTGGACATTGCCCAATGGGTTTGCTTCACTTACTAGAGTCAGCACAGTAGTTTTTCCTTTATTTAATTAATGTGATGTATTACATCAATTGATTTTTAGATACTTAATCAATCTTGCATTTTTTTTTAAAGGGGAAGTATGCTTTCTTATGATCCTGGCTTCAGTTTGCTACTATTCTGTTAAAGAATTTTCCATCAACGTTCACGTGGGACATTGTCCCATAATCTTCACTTTAGACTGTTTTGGGGTAATAATGACCTCATGACCCTCCTGTATGGATTTAGAATAAATGAATTTAGGGAAGAGTAACATTGTTTCCTCCCTAAAATTGTGAGAAAATCCATCAGCAAAGCCATTTGGAATTTCTTTTTTTTTTTTTTCTCGAGGAAAGATATTTAATTAATAATTCAAATCTTGGATGTGTTATAAATGAGACACCCACCCTCAACCAAAAGTTGATTTGAAATTCATAATTATGGAGATTCTAGCAGCTAAACAATCAGCCACATGGTCTTGAGCCTGTGGTAAAGGTGTGCCTCGTGGGTGGAAGACATGGAAAAAGTGTACAGTGTCGCAAAATGGCTCATCTCAGGGCCAGGAAGCAGAAAGGCAAGACAACAGTTCTGGGATCCTATGATCTGTTAGGAGAGGATTCCAACAATAGAGAAATGCCCTTCTACATCCCATGCCTCGAAGGTCCCATGCCTTCTTGGTGATACACCCTAGAGTCAAGCCTTTAACCCACAGGCTTCTGGAGAACGTCTATCACCTAAGCTTGGGAAGCCTCTCTTCAATACTACCACTCTGTTGTGACTTAGGATTTTGGATCTGAGGACTTTTCATGGATTCTATTCTGATCAACTTTTGTCAAAAAGTGGGGGGGGGGGGCATAGTGTTCACTGGATGACCAAGTTTATTTCTGACAAGAAATAACTTTAAGTTTGCATCACTGAGACTTGGAACTTCTGTTTATGGTTTTACTTGTTTTCTGTCAGTAACGGTTGGCCATCGACTAGCTTCCAGTCCTGTGTAATCCGTAACTAGTTACTTTCACCTGCACTATGTGTATATAGTTCCAGTTCTCTCCACTGAGGCACAATTTGATAGAGCATGAACCAAAGCATGCATACCTGCTCATCATAGTGCCACATGGCATGGGAAAACCGTGAGTGGAATTAACTCCTGGAAGCTAATCCTATCTTGAGATTTAGTTATGACTGTAACTATACACAGTAGTAATTACAAGCCACTTTTTAAAAATTGCATTAAATCCATGATGGAAATATCTTCAACTTAACTTTAACCCAGTTGGAATCCTACAAGGACATGGACACTCTGATGCCAATAAAATAAATACAAAAGCATAATGGGAAGTGTAGAGCTGGGAAAGAGCTTCTTGTACCAGTTATGACTAAATCATCTAACTCCTCAGATAGTCTAAAGGTTCTTACTGCATGAACACAATGCTGGATTTCTTGAAGAATCTCCCAAGGTATTTACACACGTCGAGGACAATGAAAGTGAAGCCTTTCTTGTGCCATGATGTACCAACCTTGGTACAAGAATGTCTTGTACCCCAAAGTATGGGATTACAATCCCTGCTTTCGCCAACTTTAAGATATACAGCCAATCTATCATATAAAAACAATTTCCAAGCTTTAATTTTCTCATCGGATGTTAATAACTTTTGATATTTATAGTTCATTTCCTGCAAACTCTGAACTCTAACTATATGATCCTGTAACACTTTGATATGGGATTTAGCAACATTCTCTTTAACTCCCCCCCCCCTTGACTCTGTGTCTCACTGTGTATCTCTCGCAGTCCTGGAATTCAATATGTTGATAATCTGGCTTTCAACTCACAAAGATCCACCT
Source organism: Mus pahari (assembly GCF_900095145.1). Taxonomy (NCBI): domain Eukaryota; kingdom Metazoa; phylum Chordata; class Mammalia; order Rodentia; family Muridae; genus Mus; species Mus pahari. The sequence continues at coordinate 88,367,994 of NC_034597.1, forward strand.
GCCTCTGCCTACTGAGTGAGTAAAAGTGTGTGCCACCATGCTTGTCCTAAAGGACTACCTTTTCAATTAAAGAAAGTGGTGACTTTCCTAGAACACACTGTCAATTACCTGATAATAGGATGTGTGCAGTTTACGGGAAAATAAATGTACACATGTCTTGTGTACTCTGAAACATTATAGGAAAACCAATCTCTGTCAGGTAGAGATGTGAGAAGATTTTGGGCTCCTTAGCAACTCAAGGAACCGTTAACTTCCCATCAGCCTGACCACACACAGCCAGCTTGTTCTGCTCATCAAGACACAAATGCAGGAGGAAGGACCATAGACCCCTGCACACAGCGTGGTGCAATGGTCTCCAAGCTTCATTGACACAGGAGTCATGAAGGAAGGAATGTGCTTGGAAAATGGCTCTTCCTGGGACTTAAGTCCAGATGTGACCCAGGCCGAGGACAGAGTTTCAGGTTCTGCTCTTCCTTCAGCCTTCAAGGTGATCTTGGTGGAGGGGTTCTGGAGTTTAGATTAAGCCCAGGACCACTGACTCTTAAGGAAAGAAAGCTACCAGCCAGTTTGCTACCATTATTTTATGTGTCTTTATAGCTAAGCATCAGCAGGAAAAAAATGAATGAAAGAAAAGGATATTTATGTGACATAAATATCGCTAGTGCTTCCAGGACCTTGATGGTCTTTGGACTTTACTGAGTGACTTTCAGGTCACATTTTGACTCAGAGAGAGGGACAGCTGGCTACCTCAGCTGAAATTTACAAGGCAAGGGAAGGCTGTGGAGTGAGAGGACAAACTTGCCAAGTTTCCTCTCACCTACGTCCACTTATGCCAGTCAGAGAGCAAGAGCAATGCATTGCTTTACACTTTATGAGACGGCTGTGGTCAGGCACTGCAATAGTTTGGTCAGCTTGGAATTTAACTCAAAGAACAGGACGCTCTGACGTTTGTGAGCAATTATTGAGTTCTGAACCTATAAAACAGATCAAAAGGCACCATCAGATTGAGTCTCCCTCTCCCTCTCCCTCTTCCTCTCCCCCCCCCCCCCCCCACTCTCTCTCTCCCAGGTCAGGAATATTGATATCTCCCTAAATCCATTCGTGGGAATCCTATGACCAGAAAATCCTGAGGTGGTACAAATTTTAAGATGTAATTGAAATCCAATTTTGTCATAATTGAAGCAAATTTAGAGGTATAGATTCCTTGATTGCTCCCAGTTTTAAAGAGTAAGGGTTGGTGAGAACATTTTGTAAAGGGTCTAATATTAAGCATGATTAGTTTTATAAGCAATCTGTTTTTCATGACAGCTTATGAGCACTCTCCCTGGCTTCTCAAAGCAACCACTGGAAGAACACACTGAGTGTTTTTAGAATTCAGCAGTCCTTAGATGGTGAGGCAGATTGGGCCCCTGAGTGTCTTTTCAGTAGCACCTGCTACCGAAGATGGAGGTGGCTTACTGTTTACCTCCAGTCTTTGTCTTTGAGGGTGACAACCACAAAATATTAGCAACTCAGAATCTCGCGGACAGTATAGATTTATTCCCCCTCATGCTGGAGGTTCTGAAGCTTGAGACCAAGGCATCAGCAGACTTGTTGTCTGAGAGAGCCCAGTTTTTATCCCCAGAGGGTGCATTTCAGCTGGGTTCTCACTGGGCAGGTAGCTCTTAGGGTTTCCCAGATAAAGCACTTACCGTAATCGCGCTGCACTGGCTCTAGCCTCTAAAGTGGCACACTGGTGGTTTCAACGTGAAGCACTCACTACACGTGGACACACCCTGGCTGGGAGTCCCTGCTTTTGACAAGTTATTTCAGTTTGTGAATCATGTTGTATCCCGTGAATCTTATTCTCTCTCTTTTCTGTAGCACTATAAGTGGAGCTCAGACGTCTTAGATGTTCATTTATGCTGCAGTCCTATTGGGGCACCATGTCTAACCACGAGAAGACCTTGTGTTTTGTTTGTAGCATTTTGGCGTGCTCCAAACTATTATATAATTCCTGGTCGACTCACTCATCCTTTGCCATGTGGGAAGCAGGTTGTACCACCTCGAGCTGAAGGCAGCAGGAGAGGAGCAGATGGCTCCTTAGTAAATTTTTGGGGGGAGGGAGACAGCTTGGGTTCTATATATTCCTCTAAGCTAACTGGTGTCAAGCTGTTGCTCCAGATCATTCCAGTGTGTCAACAAATAGTCTTTATTAACCAAGACAGGGTGACTTGTTCCATTACACTCTGAATGCCAGTGCCCCACATCTGCCCTTTGTTCATTCAAGTAAGAATCACTTTAGCTTCTCTGTTTCTAAGGTAGAGAAGTCCAGGTTAGGGAATAGGCTGAGGGACATTTAGGGTTTACCTTCACTATCTTGGGATTTATAAAGACCCCAAGATTTAAGGGCTATAGGGAGATAGAGAACAACACTGTTCCTCAAGTCCCTCTTACTCAAATATGATCAACCTTCAGGGAGTCCCAATATTTTCAGTCACAACTAACTTGGGGGTCTTCAAACTACTTTCTGTTTCACAAAACACAGTTTTCCTAGTAGATAAGGGCTACTTTGAAGTTATACCTGACCTATGTCACTTGTTCAAATGGATTGCATTTTTCTTCTTCAGAATCGATTGAATTTCCCAGCATTCCAGTTGTTTTTCTTATCAAATTGTAGAACATCAGCCCTGAAACTACTTTTTTTTTGTCATGTGATCCAATGTGATCAGGTTCCTGCTCCTCTTCTGTTCCTCAGGGTGATTCCCTGTGTTTTAACTGACGTTCACTACTGACTGGGCGGCTCATCAGTTTCCAGTCCCTGCCATGTCTGGTTAGGATCCCACTCTAACCAGCTTTACCCGTTACGGTTACTCTTCAGTCTTAGAAGGAAGATGGAATGATTGCTTTAGTCCTGAAGAGCTTATAGTGGTAAAGACATATGATTTGATGTTTTCATAGGCTATCTTACTGCAGAAATTCCAAGGTGCTATGTTGTAAAGAGTTTATGTATTTATTCAAGCCTGTGGCTTTACATTTGGTTCCTGGACTACAAGTATCAGTCCATTCTGGGAACTTGTTAATCACACAAGATCTCATCTTCCCCCCTAGATCTGCTGAAATAAGATTTTTTTAACAGTAGATCCAAAAATCTGCTTTTCATAGAGACCTGCCGATCAAGTTGGAGAACTGCTGTTCTAGAACTCTCTGTGCTTCGGATGTGGCAGCCCACCAGGGAGGAGTCCATCAGTTAGAACTCGTGATTCAGACCGCTCCTCCCTTCCTTCTGTCTTCTCTCCATATGCTTTTCTGTGCTGTCTTGGAGCACAGACTCTGCCAAGCTTTTGATTGATGCCCTCTTGTGGCTGTGAGGATTTCTAAGTGAACAACAAAATCCTTTGACCTCCTGCTCCCTTTCTGGCTTCTTATCTCTCTATCATTCTGGGAAAACTCAGTCTTAATGATCGGACATTATTGGAAGCAATATTCACCATCTTGTTCTCCCCACGCAAGTGTTTCTCCCCTCTATTCCTGTTTATCATCTCTGATCTCACAGCAGGACTGGACCCAGGGTCAGCTGCATGGATCACTGACCTCACAGGCTAAGTTATAGGGAGGTAATAAAAATCTTAGAAACAAATAGTACTTTAATGGGGTATATTTTAGTTAAACTTTCTATGAAATTATTCGTGATGAGTTATATGAAAAATTTAAAGTTCCTATGACGAGGCTGGGGATGTGGCTCAGTGGTGACACACTTGCACGTACGAGGTTCTGGGTTCGCCCCCCTCCCCCGGGACTGTCTCCCCACAACGTATCACCAGAATACAGTTAACGTGGCTATGACTAGCCTTGGTGGAGCTGGAGGTAAAAGAGAAAAATCTGTGGTACTAATCTTGTGAAATTTTAAAATGTAGTCTTTTCATAAATACTATGCACACGTTTCTCCTTTGCCAAATAATTCCTAGGACTTCTTTACATTAGTCGCTGCAGTTTTGGGGGCCACTCATTTGTGACTAGACAAAGCATTCTTTGCTTCTTACACCAAAACAGTGCTTCAGAACAGGGCCACATCCCCTTCTCTGATCACCTAAGTCTTGCTGTTTCCAAGCAAGAACAGATACTGTGTAATGACTTGACAGGCGTCAGGGAAAACCTGTCATTGGACCCATCAAACCCATCCTTTTCCTCTGTACTAGCTTTCCAAGGCATAACTAATACTTTAGCCAAGGCGGGGGGGGGGGCGGGGGGGACCACATCTGGGTTTCAAAGGTGAATATTATAAATCCAGACCTCTTTCTTATCTTGACTCAATACGAGATAGTGTTCTAGCAGAGGAAGTTTTCTGGGTAAGAGCAAAGTGGCCCAGAAAAGGAGGAGCTTAGAGGAATCTGGGGTCACTGCTTGTCCCAGGGCTGGGAGCAATCCGGTCATTGGTCTTTAGCAACAACATAGCACTCCATACCATAACTCTTGCTCATGTACCACCTTGTCATTGGGCTCTGGATGAATCTTTAATTAGATTATACTTTTTGATTTCAGAAACCCTCCCTCCTCTCAGACACACATACACACACAGAGGAATTGGGGCAGCCATTGTAGTCTAGACTATAACTGGCCTCCTTCACCATCTTTTTTTTTTTTTTTTTTTTTTTTATCATTTCTCGATATGTTTGAGACGAAGCAGAATTGTGATGTCATTGAATAAAGCAAAGCAGCCTTTGGCAAGGTTGGAGGCTGGGTTGCCTTTGTAGGATGTTAACGAGCTGTGATCACAGCTCTCCAGAAGCTTCTAAGGCTATGGGATGGATACCTCAAATGCAGATACACAGAACAGCACATACAAAGTCGTTTCCACCACCGCATCTACCCATCAAAACAAAATGACAGTTCAAACATGTTCTTAAGGCATGGCACTGTTTCTTTTATACATTTCCAAACCAAATGCAGCATGTAGCCGCAGCCAGACTCACGGGTCTTTGAAGATGTGAGAGGACTCTGCGCACAAATTCACCTTTCATGCAAAAATTCCGAAACCCAGTCTACAAACATGCCCTTCATAAATCACCAAAGAGGCTCTTTGGTTGCAGTACTGCATGAATTAAAATTGTCAGGGCTCTTTTCCCTTTACAGAAGTCAATTCGGTCTCCTTTAAAGTTCTGAGAGCTGTCAGATTTCTAGAGTTTGAGCTCCAATAAAGAAACACGATTTTCTTTGTATTTAGAGGTTTACAACAGAGTGTCAAGCTCCGACCTGTTTTGAAAGTCACCTGAGCAGGTTGGAATTCTATTACTATAGTAACATAACAAGATAAAGGATCTTAAGGATAATTTTTTTTTTCTAAGATTTTCAAGAGATTGCTTCTTGCCATTTAAGGCTTGAGAGAATTATCTTGTGTAAATTTATGTATTGTGAAATTATCTGTCTTTGGAGTGTTTAATTTTTCAGGCTTTTATAGTTTAGAATGCAGTATAAGTGCATAGAGCCGAATGAGGAGCCTTTGGGACACTTTTGCACCAGTGAACATTGTTGTGCTTTTGTGGGGTTTGGTGGAGTGTGCCAGTCTACCGCCGGACAGGGGACAAACTATGTCAAATGTGGGGGTGACTTCATTTGTACTCTGACGAAGAGCCATGTGACGTGCCAACCACTGAGAGGAGAAAACAAGGACCGAATTAACATGTCTCTGCCATTAACCTTGAAAACCACTATACACACATCTTCCAGAGGATGGGGCACACTTCCTAGGTCACTGGACAAGTGTCTTATCCAGTGCAATTCAGTAGACACCAAATCTACCAGGCACTGTAGATTTGATATACCTTACAGAAAACTCAGCAAAAGGAGGCTCGGGGTGTGTGACATAAGAGAGGGCCTACCATGGCATTACGCACACACACACACCCTTTACTTCTCTGAAGCCCTCAAACAGTTGGAAAGTACCCTCTAATCACATTACTGTCCCAGGTAACGTGAGTCATAAGGGTAAGATGCCAAAGTTTTCCAAATCACTTTGCACCCTAATATATATAAATAAATCATGAAGCGGCTTAAAGTAATGGGAAGTTACGAGGAACTTTTTCTTCTAAACGTTTAAAAACGATTCCCAAGCATTATCCCGGCAGAGGCAGTAGAGGAAGTTAATGTTTACAGATTTGCATGCACGCACAGGTTCTGCTTGGTTCGCGGTGGCTTTTCAGTCCTCCCGTCCTCCCAGGGGTTGTCTGCTGAAGCATTCCCTGCTGCTGCGGGTGAGTCAGTCCTTTCAGTTGGATACAATTTGCAGCCCCATTATCCAGTCTAATCGCAGCAAAAAGCAACCAGAAACACCCCCTCCCCCGAGTTGCTGGCGCAGGCAAATGGGAAGCTTGCTCATGTTCATTTCGGTTGCCATGGCATTTCCTCAATTACCTCACGGACCTGAATCACTCGTCCTCGACGCTGTTTTCATCCCGACTGTCTGGAAGACAGACTTGTTTTTGTTTGGAAGTACACAAGGGAAAACCGTCAGCCGGTCAGGATGCAGGTTCTCTCAACGTTGGACATGCCCAGAGAATGTCCTTGGGAGCTTCCATCTACTTTAGGCTGACTGCGAGAGCAAGCCGGTCACATAAGCACCGGGGTTTACTTATTTTCAAAAGACGTATTCCTAGGCAGCACCCCTATTTTACAAATGTGAAAGAACACCTCTAAAGGTTAAATGTGGAGGAGCCATAACACATATAACTGGGAATAATAATGGAATGTGCAGACTCCTGTGATGCCTATGGGAAGGCATGGAGAGGCGTGCATCTTCTAAGGCCTTCCTTTCTCCTGTGTCTGCTTCAGATGCTCTGAAACGAGCTGTGTTTCTAAGTGTATCATGAAAAGGTATTAATCAAATCTGCAATATTTGTCTTTAGAAGGATATTTGGCACGATATTCTACCCTTTTTGATCATACGTTATAGTATACATTGAACAAACATACGAACCAGCCCCCCAACACATAAATAAATAAGAAATGTTAAAATGTAACAATATTTGCTCACACAGCAAGGGATGAGGTATGGCTTTCAGTAAGAAGGAAAGAAATTATATAATTAGCCCTGACTGATAGCTCCATGACCAAGTCGTTTTATAAAATTAGCCTTGGGAGGGTGGCATTAATGGAGAAAGAAATGAAATCAATGATCGTGATAATAATTGTCTATTTCCATTAAGAATGCTTAGGAATAATATTTTTTAAATTCCCTATCTTATAATTTCACTCCTACCAAGTCTTTCTACTATGTTACTAAACATGTTCTCAGCAGAAGTGAAGGGAAAGGCTAGGGAAACCCCTAACCATCTTTACTATGTCGAACCTCTACAAAAGAGCCAGGCTGGTCTTTCCCAGAAGTAATGAAGGTGCATTATTTGAGATTGCATGGTCAGTTGTATAGCCTCTTCGAATAGATCTGTTCTGCTAATATTTATGAAAGACCACAGGTTCCTCTATCTGGAAGATCTTGGAGGAACCCTATTGTCTGAGCATACTGAAGCTTTCTTTCTCTGAGAAAATCTTGGCAATGGGAAACACATTTGCATATTTATTTATAACAACTGTCACACTTCTCTTTTTCCCCCTCTAAAGAAAATAAGTCTTTAATTTTCTATTGAACTTGTTCAGTTGACAGAAAATCTCTTATGCAGCAGCCTCATGCTTAAAACATGAAGCAGGAGCAAACTACCAGCACTATATGGAAATCGTCTGGAAGAAAGCTCTTTTCTGGTTTGAGTCATTTACATTGGAAACACAAACATGATCTTAATGAAAGAAGTGCTGTATGAACTGAATGACTAAAAGGGATTTTAAGCTTCACCTCTTCAGAGTCCAGGCAATGTGGTAGGAAATCGAAATAGACACATGATGATAATTTTAGAAGTGGGCTTGCATCCTAGTTGTGACAATGTTTTTTTTTTTTTTCATAGCATCTTCTAAGGTGATGTATTTTCTAATACTAGAAAGCTCATCTTAAAGAAATGTATTCCACATTATCTGATGACATTAGTAGCTCATATGCATATATGTATATATGCATATAACTTTGTGCTTTGCCTTAGACCCCTCCCCCTCTTCATTCCACATACTTTGAAGCCTTAGAATCAGTTAAGTCAAAAGCCCACAGTGACACCAGCAAGACCTCTTTTTTTATTAGATATTTTCTTCATTTACATTTCAAATGCTATCCTGAAAGTCCCCTATACCCTCCCCCCACCCTGCTCCCCAACCTATCCCGCTTCCTGGCCTTGGCATTCCCCTGTACTGGGGCATATAATCGTCACAAGACCAAGGGCCTCTCCTCCCATTGATGACTACCTAGGCCATCCTCTGCTACATATGCAACTAGAGACACAGTTCTGTGGGGTACTGGTTAGTTGATATTGTTGATCCTCCTATAGGCTTGCAGAGCCCTTTAGCTCCTTGGTTACTTTCTCTAGCTCCTTCTTTGGGGGCCCTGTGTTCCATTCAATAGATGACTGTGAGCATCCACTTCTGTATTTGCCAGGCACTGGCATAGCCTCTCAAGAGATTACTAAATCAGGGTCCTGTCAGCAAAATCTTGCTGGCATATGCAATAGTGTCTGAGTTTGATTGTTGTATATGGGATGGATCCCCAGGTGGGGCAGTCAGTCTCTGGATGGTCCTTCCTTCCATCTCTGCTCTGAACTCCTTCCATGGGTATTTTGTTCCCCATTCTAGGAAGGAATGAAGTATCCACATTCTGGTCTTCCTTCTTCTTGAGTTTCATGTGTTTTGTAAATTGTATCTTAGATATTCTAAGTTTCTGTGTTAATATCCACTTATCAGTGAGTGCATATCATGTGTGTTCCTTTGTGATTGGGCTACCTCACTCAAGATGATATCCTCTAGATCCATCCATTTGCCTAAGAATTTCATAAATTCATTGTTTTTAAT
>NC_034597.1:88377112-88417590 GCF_900095145.1 Mus pahari
TCCAGAGTAGTTGTACCAGCTTTCAATCCCACCAGCAATGGAGGTGTGTTCCTCTTTCTCCACATCCTAGACAGCATCTGTTGTCACCTGAGTTTTTAAACTTAGCCATTCTGACTGGTGTGAGATGGAATCTCAGGGTTGTTTTGATTTGCATTTCCCTCATGATTAAGGATGTTGAACATATTTTCAGGTGTTTCTCAGCCATTTGGTATTCCTCAGTTGAGAATTCTTTGTTTAGTTCTGTACCCCATTTTTTAATAGGGTTATTTGATTTTCTGGAGTCCAGATTCTTGAGTTCTTTATATATATTGGATATTAATCCCCTATCTGATTTAGGATTGATAAAGATCCTTTCCCAATCTGTTAGTGGCCTTTTTGTCTTATTGACAGTGTCTTTACCAGCAAGACCTCTTAACCTAATTCATTTTTGAGGAAGTTCGACTGTTCCTTTCCTCCTCTGTGCCCATACCTAAGGGGTTGAAGAGACAAGAGAGAAACATGGTGCTTTAAGCTAGTCTAAAAGACACATTTCAAGAGTAATCTGGGATTTCCATTTAAAACGATATCCTACAAAATAGACTTAACTTTTGTGAATAGGTCCTGGCTGTTAGAACTGTCTGGAAGAGAAAAGAAAAAGACAGTGCTTTGGTGTTAATTTGCATTCTGGGTGCAGACAGGGCATTTTTCTTTTCTATGTTCTTTTCCTTTGCCATCTCCCAAGCTGGTCTAGAGGTATTTCTTAGACAGTATAGCTAATGCCTTGTGGGTCCTTAGGTAGTCTTTGTAAATGCCTTTCTATTCCTTCTGAACCAATCAAGTGTCCTTTACTGAGTACCCTCTGTTGCTAAGCACTGTGTAAAGTACTCAGAGTTATACAGAGAGGTCCCAGACTCGATGCTCCATTTCAGCTTACAATACAGTCAGCAAGACTGAGTTCATGGAAATTTAAAAAGCAGAGTCTTGCTTAGTATGAAAAGAGCTGTCAGAATAATACGAAAATGTGCTAGAGCTGAGTTAAGGAACATTAGTGCGTGAAGGAACCCAGGGCTGCTTACTGAAGGATGTTCTCAACAGGCAATGGTGGAAGGACAGAGCTCTTTAAGGGGACAATAGCATTTTTTGAAGGCACCACAAAACTGGAAAGTGGTGAGGAGACCTATTTCACTCTTATTTCATATTTATAAATATGAATAACGAGTGAAACATTTCACTCTGGATTAATTGTATTAGCCATACAATTTTACTGAAAAGCAATATATTATTGTGGATAAAAAAAATAACCTGAAAAGCAAACTATCTTTTCTTCAGCTTCTCATACTTTCTGAAATGTAAGTGTATCTTTTTTTCCCTGATGGTAAAGATGATAAGTATCCTAAACTTTGTTGCTGTTTGAAATAGGGTCGTGTATAGTCTATCCTGACCTGAAATTCACTCTAGAGCTTAAGCTAGCCCTGAACTCCTAATACTTCTGCTATAGCTCCACAAGTTCTGGAGTTACAGGTATGCCAGCCAACACCACTCCCACCCTCTAAACTGTTATAAACGTCATTAAGGAGAGTGAGAGTACAGTATGTAATCTTAACTAAACAGATTAACTAAACAAAACAGACCGGCTATTTGGTAATTTATTGCTCCAAAATTTAATACCATGATGAAAAAGAAATATACATATTCTTAATTATGTCAAAATAAACTACTTTAAAAGCACCTTAAGCTACTCAGGTATGCAAAGATGCAGGCAGGGACTTACGGTGTAGCTTAAATGTAGCGTCATAATGTCTGTCATGTACACACATGTCTATGTGTTAGCACAGCCTTGGTTTAGTAAAACCACTGTGTTTTTCTTCCGGCCAGAAACCAGACTTTTGTATAGGGATGATTCCTATGCAAATAAAAAACCTAGCTTCCTTAAAGTTTATTAGGATTATAATTTCCATGAAACGTTACCAGGACTATCATATTGTCAAACAGTTCTGTTGTAGTGTGAGAATCACAGAGTTCACCGCCCAACTCTGTCACAGGAATACCCCGTTTCACTGAATACACTGATGCACTGGCTTCTTCCTGGAACCACTTTTCTTTCATTTTTCTTTCTTTCTTTCTTTTTTAATTAGATATTTTAAATTTACATTTCAAATGTTATCCTCTTACCTGGTTTCCCCTCCCCAAAACCCCCCTCTCCCTTCTCCCCTCCCCCTGCTCACCATCCTACCCACTCCCACTTCCTGGCCCTGGCATTCCCCTACACTGAGGCATCAAGCCTTCACAGGAACAAGGGCCTCTCCTCCCACTGATGACCAACAAGGCCATCCTCTGCTACATATGTGGCTAGAGCCATGGGTGCCTCCATGAGTACTCTTTAGTTGGTGGTTTAGTCCCTGGGAGCTCTGGGGGTACTGGTTGGTTCATACTGTTGTTCCTCCTATGGGGCTGCAAACCCCTTCAGCTCCTGGGTCCTTTCTCTAGCTCCTCTACTGGGGACCCTGTGCTCAGTCCGATGGTTGGCTGGGAGCATCCACCTCTGTATTTGTCAGGCACTGGCAGAGCTTCTCAGGAGCTAGCTATATCAGGCTCCTGTCAGCAAATACTTGTTGGCATCCACAATAGTGTCTGTGTTTTCTGACTGTATATGGGATGGATCTCCAAATGGGGCAGTCTCTGGAAGGTCTTTCCTTCAGTCCCTGCTCCACACTTTGTTTCTGTATCTCTTCCCATGGGTATTTTGTTACCCCTTCTAAGAAGGACTGAAGTATCTACACTTTGGTATGCTTTCCTCTTGAGCTTCATGTGGCCTGTGAATTGTATCTTGGGTATTCCAAACTTCTGGGCTAATATCCACTCATCAGTGAGTGCATATCATGTGTGTTCTCTTGTGATTGGGTTACCTTATTCAGGATAGTATTTTCTAGTTTCATCCATTTGCCTAAGAATTTCACAAATGCATTGTTTTTAATGAGTAGTACTCCATTGTGTAAATGTACCACATTTTCTGTATCCATTCCTCTGTTGAAGGACATCTGGGTTCTTTCCAGCTTCTGGCTATTATAAATAAGGCTGCTATGAACATAGTAGAGCATGTGTCCTTATTACATGTTGGAGCATCTTCTGGGTATATGCCCAGGAGAGAAATTGCTGGATTGTCAGGTAGCGCTATATCCAGTTTTCTGAGGAAGTGTCAAACTGATTTCCAGAGTGGTTGTACCAGCTTGCAATCCCACCAGCAATGGAGGAGTGTTCCTCTTTCTCCATATCCTCATCAGCATCTGCTGTCACCTGAGTTTTTGATCTTACCCATTCTGACTGGTGTGAGGTGGAATCTCAGGGTTGTTTTGAATTGCATTTCCCTGATGACTAAGGATGTTGAACATTTCTTTAGGTGCTTCTTAGCCATTTGGCATTCCTCAGTTGTGAATTCTTTGTTTAGCTCTCTACCCCATTTTTAATTGTGTTATTTGGTTCTCTGGGGTCTAACTTCTCGAGTTCTTTGCGTATATTGGATATTATCCCTCTAACGGGTGTAGGGGTGGTAAAGATCTTTTCCCAATCTGTTGGTTGCCTTTTAGTCCTATTGCCTTACAGTGCCCTTTGCCTTACTGAAGCTTTGCAGTTTTATGAGGTCCCATTTTTCAATTCTCGATCTTAGAGCAGGAACCACTTTTCTATAGATATCCTTGGGTCGTCTCACTTGTAGTGCTTTGGGATCCTCAAAGATATGTCAGAACTTTGGGATCTTGGAGCATTCTATACAGCTAAGGACACTGGAAGACCACGGAGCTTCCAGGAGGTCAACTCATGAGGGTGTTCCTTAAACTAATGGATGAACGAAGGTGACCATGGTCAGTGTAAAGCCAGAAGAAGGGCCAACTCTGTTCTATTTTCAAATCAAATTCAGTCCTTTGATTAAAATTTAGGTTTATAAAAGTTTAAAATGAATGTAGAGATAGGTAGATGTATAAAAGTTACAAGCCAACATTCTACTTTCAGCAACCAAGGTGCATATTCATAGGGCAGACGGAGGGAAACCCCACAACAAGCGCGTTTGACATACAAAAGATAACACACGAGTTCATCTTAGTTCATAAGCATAAACTTAAATATAGTGAAATAAATTAGACTCAGATGTTTCAAACTAAACGTGAAATTATCTGCTTGTTAATGAAGATATAATATGTGTTTTAGCAATCTCGGGGCCAATATTTCATTCCCTTATGTCAAATTAGCCACTTTTCCCAGGCTGATTATTGAGTAGCCCTGAAGAGTGATTGTTTTCAAAACTACCCCTCAAGGAACTTCAAAGCTATTTCTGTGTAGACTTGATCATCGTCTTACTTTAGCAGAGAGGAGAAATTTGGTCATGGTCAACTAAGGTGAAAAGATTACCGTCGGCTAACAATTGAGTAACTAGATTTGAAGAAAAAAATGTTCAAGTTGGTTTGTCATCTGTGAGTCAGGATGAGGGCAGTCCACACCCCTGAAGGTAGACATTGTGGTTTCTTCTAAAAGTTGTGGATTATTCACGGCCCCTCTTCCCGGGAAGGTGGATTGTGGGACTGCAAGAAAGGACTTGCTTTATTCTCTGGTCTGGGAAAGGACAGTGTACCTCCCTTCTCTGAAGCCTCACGGAGGCTAAGGGATGAGGTAGTAGGGGACACACCGGATGAACATATTGGTTGGCTGTCCCATCGTACATGGTGTCAGGCCAGGAAGAAGACTGAAGGATGCTGCTTGGGCCTTAGGACTGAGGTCCCTAAGATGTTGCTTGTAATTTGTTTCCTGGAGAGTTCTTCTTTTACCCATAAATTATCCATAAATATGATAAGAAACCACTAACTCTAATCCCCCTGGGGGAAACACAAATATTCATGATTAGGCTAAAGTCTGGTTATACTGGGAGTCAACAGGGGGCAGGAGCTGTGCTAAGTTGAGAGCTCATATCTCTGGAGTTATCAACACAGGCAGAGGAAAGTGTCAGGGAGATGGACCCATGCCTGAAGCCAAACAAGAGGGACCCCAGCAAATGTGTAAAAGAAAGCTCCTCCGTCACATCTCAGAAAGATACCAAGGACACTTTGAAATCGACTGATCTGTGAAAACAAGGAGGTAGGATGCAAAGGATGATTTTTTTCAGAACTTGAAAGGAAAAATGTAACCTTATTTTACAGTCAAGTGTATAATGACGTATATTTGTAAGAAGTGCCCGAGACTGTTCATTTGAGACTGGTGAACCCACTACCTCATCGTTCAACAGATCATTATCCAGAATATCATGAATGATAACCTGACAGCAGTTCTGGCTTGCAGGAAGAGGACAATAGCAGTGTTTGGTGGCATAATGACTGATATTCTCATTACTACTGCTTGCCACTTACGGGTGGGCCATAGCTAGCAGATGAAATGCAGCAACAAGGACATGAAAAGTTGGCAGAAGAAAATGTATCAAGAAAAATGTGCAGTGAGAGGTGGTGATCCTTGGACTATACCAGAGGGAGGATGTTTTTATTGAGGAAGAAGTGCCCAAGATTACATATCCCTTTGTGTGCAGTCATTCTGCTTGAGTTTTAGAGCAAGGCATGGGCATCTTTTGCTCTGGTTGGAGTAGGAGCACCTCATTTTAGGCTTGTGACATGGTGTAAAGCCCTTTGCCCCAACAACATTGTATGAGTGCAAAGAACAGAGAAGTTAAGCTCCTCCCTCGCCCCCCTCCCCAGGGACTCAGGAAGCATTTAGCTTTTGAAACTTAACATTTCAACAAAGAGGCTGCCCTGTGTGGGGGAGGTGGATGGTTTCCTGGGTCTCAAGGGTGAGATACTGGACTTCCCACTAACAAGGCATGGACGCTCATTGAAAATATAAAAGCATATAGCTGCTTTGTACTGCCACATTAAAGAATTGGCTCTGCATTTGTAAACCTACAGGGAAATCACAATGTCACATTGTGTAGGACAACCCCCACATCTGATGATTTCTTCCTTATGTGTATTCATTTAAATAAGAGGTTCAGGGAACATCAGACTAGCAGAAGCCCTGGAATCTTTAAAATAAGGGAAAGAGGCATTTCTCGGAATTCTATGAAATTCTTGCATGGGTGAGTGGAGACTAACTCCTAAATCATCCCTTTAAGATATTTTTAAGCAAAGTCTGGGTGGAGAAACACAGTATGATTGTTGGATAATCTGCCAGCTTGTGACTTCTCATTTTATATTTAATTCAACATAGTTGACAAATTATGTATCTTCATAAATTATAAGGCATTGTCCCACATACTATGTTTTTAATGCCTCACGACACTGACGGGTATAGCTTGACTACTTGACCCATTATATGAGTCTACCAAGAGTCATAAAAATTAAATGATATCACCATAAATCATTATAAGATGGATTAAATTTAAATAACAGATATTTAAAATGGTAATTTTATAGTGGAGAAACTGCCAAACACTACTTTAACCAAGAGATCAAGGTCGACATCACCAATGAGGAAACAGATTAACATTGTGTACCACCTGATATTAAGTGATAAAGAACATATATTGTCAGTTCTGGAGAATTATTGCCAAATATACATGGCCCTAATTGAAGGGCACTCTATTAAAGATTGTCTAGAAATACACAAAGAATCAAGGCCATAAAAGACAAAAAATACTAAAGAACTCTCACGGAGGCTGAAGTGATGGCTCAGCAGTTCAGAGTGAGCGCCCCTCTTACACAGTAGCCTGTGCTATCTTCTAGCCTCTGAAGTCCCCTGCACACCCATGGCATATACATCCACAAACACATACATGCATGAATAGATATAAATACTAAAAATAAAAAAGAGCCATTACGTGGTAGGAGACAAAGACATCATGGTGGTTAAGTGTAGTTTGAGAACCAACTTCTGTTCTCTGGAAGGGCATGGGCAAGGCTTGTGATGAACTCGAAATAAGGTCCATCAATTAGTATGCTGCTTAGTTTTTCTCAATTTGGTACAAACTATAGTACCATCTGGGGAGAGGGAAGCCGCGGGGGCAAATATACCCCTGTCAGATTGAACTCTAGGCAGGCCTGTGGTGAACTGGATTGATTATTGGTGATGTGGGAGGTTGCCAAACCATTCTGAGAAGCCATCCCTGGCCAGGCGGTCCGGCACTGTGTAAATCAGAAAGATGAGCAAGCCATGAAGAACAGGCCAAGAGCAGGGTTCCTCCACGTCCTGCATGGTCAGTTCTGTGTCTAGGTTCCCACAACCCTGCTCTACCTTTGTGATGAAGGGTGCCAGGAATGTGTAAGCTCCAACCTTAATCCTCAACTTGCTTTTAGTGTTCTATCACATCAATAGGATGCAAACCAAGACAATCATGTGATCCTATCATCACCACTTATGTGAGTTTTGAACAGCGGCTATTTCAGATGTCAACATCTGGCAAAAGCTATGAGAAAGATGTATGGGGGAACACATGTACTCTTGTTACATTTTTGTTCACATGATCATATTTAAAAGTGAGAGACAAAATAATATTTTCTCTTCTAACAAAGACAGCGTTTAACCTCAATTTGGCAAATTATATAAGCTTCAAAATGGAGTGATTAATCTACACTAATAAGGTATTATTTATTTAGACAAAAGATCCATTAATCATAGTTATTCTATGGATGCTCCTTTGGCCTCTCTAGCATTCTGTGACGTTAAAGGCTCCTGGCCTTGGATTTTGATAGATCAGATTTTAAATCTCAGCTCTTCTATTTTCCGCTTAGATTATCACCAAGTCTCCTATCTGAAAATAGTGTTAAGTAAGGAAGGGTGTGCAAATTGCCGTAGAATGGAAGACATCAGTGTGTACTTAGCCTTCAACTGTGTTAGGGACAGGTTTCAGGTTTTGAACTATTGTCCAGCCTAACTAAAAATGCAAGAAGCCAGTGAGATGGTTCAGTGAGTCACAAGCCTGATGACCTCTGTTGAGTCCCCAGAACCCACATAAAGCTGGATAAAGAGAACAGATTCAATAAACTTGTCTTCTGACCTTTACATACATTCTGTGGCATGAGCACACACCCCCCCTCCATGACACAGATAAATATACACACAGGTATACATTTTTAAAACATTGAAAAGTAAGGTGAGAAAAGCATCACTGTGGGTAAGTTCATTCTTTCATCAAATGACAGTTTGACTGTTATTTCTAGCAATTTAAGTGAACGCATTGCTCAGAAACCGCTTAGAAGATGCTCATTGCTGGTTGGTCTGGGAAAGGGCATTGTTTCCGAATTCCCCAGGGATGTTTTGAAAACGATAAGTGTCTTTCGCCTATAACCATGCCCCAGAAAGCATTTCAACTGTCACCATCACATCTGGAGTCAGTTGTGCACTGTCCCTAGAAGAAACAGGGAGGTGTGGGGGACAGAAAAGGCTGTGCCCAAAGCCTCACCACCCCCATAACAGGCAGCAGAAAGAGGATTGCAAGCAGGGTCCAGGGAGGCCTGCCCTGAGTGGGTGGAGAAGGCTTTAAATACTTGGAAAGACTCTTCAAAGAACAATTAAAAACAAGCTCCCGTGGTGGGAGGTGAGACCTGCTGGCAGCTCCTGCTTTCTTTCCCCAGGGTGAAATTCCCAGGCTTCTGGGTCTGGTGGAGCACCCTTGGCAGTGCACAGCGCTGCTGCGTGTTCCTCTTCCCTGTCCTGGGGCTCAGAGTAGTGGTGGAGAGCACACGGGGTGAAGAACATCTGGCCCTGCTGAAGCTCCAAAGGATTTCAAGTCAGCAGGTGGGGGTAGGAGGTTTATGAAAATAGCAGACTCAAGTTCACTTGGTGGACAGCTCTTGGCTGTGGGTCCTATTCATTTCCAATGTTCTATTGCTGAGCTCCCGAGGGCTTATTACAGATCGGTTCATCAACAAACACACGCTAAGTTACGTCCTGGGGATAAATGATGAAGTTGTGTGACTTGGGGGTTGGATGTTAGAGGTAAGAAGGGAGTTGTAGCCGAGGACTTGGTGTAATAAACTAAATTCCAGGATACTCCCGTACTTGGTCAGAAGATTGAAGGCAAGTCCATGAACCATGAACATGATTTCAGGCATCAAATTAATAAATTTAAAGAATTATTGTGAACCAAGGATAACAAACACTCTTCTAGAGCAGCCAACTTTAAGACAATGCGAAAAGATGTAATAAATATTTATGAGAACTGATGTGATGTATAAGATAGCTTCAATATGTTTTTAATACTTCAATAATGACAGTCCCAAGGAATCATTTATTCAACCATTTCACATACATGCTTTCTGTACTTATTAGTGTGCCAGGACTATACACAAGCCAAGACTTAAGTAGCTTATGGTAAATATTTTTTTTCACAACTTTATAGTTTTCCCGTTATTAGAAAGCTTCTTATAATATGAGCACCAAGAGAATTCCTTCTTAATACAAAACTTAATCTTATAAGTCTGAGGGACAATTCTATCACACAGACAGAATCTTAGTGAGTTTGCGTGGTGGACCCCCAACTCCAAGGAAGTATGAGTAATCAGAAGCGGGCTGCATACGGCAGCCTTGTCTGAGCAGAACAGTAAAAATGGAGGCCACACATCCCCTTGGTACAGGTGAAGCAAGAAGATGTGCATTTCTCACTGTGAGGTCAATCCCAAGTGAGATCCTGGGATAAGAAGGCATCCTCAAAGGGAAAGAGTCATAAGGGTTTCAATCGATCCTTCAACATACAGGTCCAGATTGTCCGATGGGACAAAAATGTCACAGCTAAGAAAAGTTATAGCGGAAAGAGCAGAATGAGGGGATGTGATATTTGTGACAAAGAAAACAGGAGTTGGAAGTAAGAAGGAAACAAGAGGTTGGTGAGTAAGAAGGCAGAATGAACGACTCCTCCCTGCCCTGCTTCATCTCACCCAAGGATGATGACTTGGTGGTGTCTGTGGCGTAAGCTAACCTCCGATTTCATGTGTCCCTTCCCTCTCCAGAGCCTCCCACCCTGCCAGACACAAAGGTCAGAAGACACAGTGGTCAGAAACTTGAAAAGGGCACAGTCGCAAGAACTAACCCCAAGGTCATGACAGATCATCTCTGGCTTGCAAGTTTAGATGAACAGCAATTTGATTAGGTGTGTGGGGGAGCATGGTGTGTAATGGGATTCTGGATGGGACTTGCATGTTTTAGTTCATAAAATGGAGAATTTTATTGTATTATGATATATTCAGCATGGGATGATAGTGGTTTGGTTAATTGGTAATACAGTGATTAGATTGTGTAGAACTTGTTAGCATCATTTGCCAGCTTGGTTCATGCACAATGAGGAAGAAGGGGATCTGTAAGATTTTTGTTGGTGAGCTTAGTTTGGGACAAAGGCTGTCTGTCTGTCTGTCTGTCTGTCTGTCTGTCTGTCTGTGCTCACATCTTGATTATCACCACAGCAAACTTGGGGATTTTTTTTTCCATATCAGTTCAGTGTTCCATGCTTTTATCTTCTACCTTCCTTCTCTAGACTTTTACAAGCTTTGTCGAATTCATCAAGTTTTCTCTTCTCCTCGCTTTTCTTCTCAGTCGTGGCTTTCCTGTTTTTAAGGATCACACCCTTAATTCCAGAGTCCAGCATATAAGGCTTCAGTTCTTAGTTTCAGTTTCTCTCTCTCTCTCTCTCTCTCTCTCTCTCTCTCTCTTTCTCTCTGTGTGTGTGTGTGTGTGTGTGTGTGTGTGTGTGCTGTATGAGTGCATGCAGAATCCAGAGGAAGATACTTATGTCTTTTTTTAACCCTGTTGTTGCACTGAACCCAGCCAAGTCTTGTAGTGACCGAGCAGTTTGCCCTGTGGGCTGTGTTGTCTGTCCAGGGAGTTCTCAGGAACAGCTCTGTCTCCAGTGGAGTTACATGGAACATAAATCTGGGCATGGCTTTGTTGCATGCTGTTGGGGATTTGAACTCAAGTCCTCATGCTTGCTTGCAGAGTAAGAGCTCTTACCCACTGAGGCATCTTGCCAGCCCCAGTTTCTGTTTCTCATGACTTCCCAGGCTATTTAGCACTATACCCCCGTAAATTCTCTGTCACTGTTTAGATTTACCTGTCTGGGTTCTCAGTTCTACACAGGAGTTCTATTCACACACCCTTCACCGATACTGGCGAGGGACCTGATTGATTACCTTCCCCTAATCACCAAGTCCCTCACAGAGGCTCCCATCTCATTCTTGCCCTCAACTAGGCCACATATGTGCCTGGCTCTTTCAAATGTTCTTCTCTAGGTAAGTTTCCTCTCTAAAGCAAGGAAAACTGGCCATGTTTGAAAATGAGCCCCTTAGTGCCTTCCCAAATAGAATATTCCTCCCAGCTTGCTTATGATGGCTAGCTCGGTGAAACGAACACCAAGTAACTCAGACTCAGGCTTGGGTTTCATAGACTCATCCCTCTCTCTTTGGTCACAGCCAAACTCCAATATCTCTCAAATCTCACCTTTCAGTTCCACCCTTACTCCTGTATCAGCTCTGATCCTGTATATTGTCTTAACTTGGAATTTTACAGTTTCCCATGTGACTTTCTGCCATCCTTCCACACACTGCTAATTGATTATGGGCTCTTCAGCCCAGGTGGCTATTTAAAATGTCAAATCTAATATAATTACTTGTATACTTAAATTCCCTTTGGTGGTAACTCATTGTTTAATGGCTGTTTGATGAGTTAGCGTGCTAAAGCATACCTGATGTGACCTACCTTCTACCGGACTGCCAACCCTCCACTACCTACTACCAGAGCCCATGGTTCATCCACAGCCTCTGGAAAGGCTCGCAAAGTGAGCAGTTCAAGTCTAAGATCCTACAGGAGTTTGTCACGTCCCAGAAGATAGCCTCAGATGACCGTGAGTAATTAGGCTTGATATTTCGCTTTCCACCATTAACATTCGATTTGATTTATACCTTGTGCTGAGTGTTGTCACTATTGGCTGGTCTTTTGATAGCCTCCTATCTTATTTATACCAGCTGTTGAGGTTCTGCATGTTGATCTCCTATCACATCTGATACTTGCTCTGTTCCCATGAGCAAAGCAGCCTGCCTCATGTTCTAACAAAATGGAAACATTTCACATCCCGCTGCCAGGATCTGAGGGTCTCTAGCAATAGCACATGTCATTAATTCCAGCCTTTGATGATCCATCAAATATGGAAAATTTCCACCTCCTCCTTTGCAGGATTCACAATTCTGCCAAGTTTGAAGCTCATTGGGATATTTACAAGCTAAATTTTGAGCAGCAGAGAAAAAAAAAAAATCAAAACCAAATCCTCACATCTTTAGCTGGGAGCTTTATCAAGAGCACTCAAATATGGAAGTGTAGGGGGACTGGAAAGATGCTGTATCCCACTTCCACCTTTTCCAAGAGCAAGGGGGTATTCATGAGGGACAGACTCTTAAATCTACCTGGGACTCAGTTTCCTAATCTGTTAATCAAGATCCTACCTCCAGCATGAAAGCAAATGGGCACAAATGATTATTTCACAGCTTCGTGGCCACAGGATGCTTTCCTTTCTATCAGAGATGAGGTTGAAGTAGCTTTTGTTCTTTTTAAAATGAAGAGATTTTAGTCTGTTGCCCACAAATGAAGTTATAGACATTCTAGAATAGTAACTAAAAATTATTAATTTTTGAGTATTTTTTTCCTTAATTTTCTTACCAACTGACCTTGCTGATTAACCCGTTTCTCAAGTGCTGACCATTTAACGGAGAACTGAAAAGGAAGCCTTCTGCCTGCTTGAAACAGATTTGAGCAGGATTAAAAAGAAGGTGAAATTATTTCTGACCCTGAACTTATTGTGAAGAATAACAGTTTGAAACTTGATCCAAGAAGTGTCTGACCTCCAGGAGGACAGAGTTTGGGACAGCTAGAGACGGAAAAGGGAGGGACGCATGCTAGGTGACTTTTATAGAGGATGTTACCAGGTCATTGCAATACACTTTTCACTTTCTTAGACTCTTCTCTTTTCCTTCAGAGACACGGCAGATATCTAAAGTTTGGATTTGGATCAAGCCAGCCAACATTTTCAGTCTTACCCAAATCGGAAATCATGATATTCTCTGGGTAACTATATTTTCTGATTAAACCACGCTTTATAAATTGATATGTATAAATAAAAACCTGCATTTGGAAACCAGCACACGGAACATAGATATAGTTGTGTAAGTATGGGAAAATCACAGTAGAAATCAGAAATGAAAAGAAAATTAAATTCGTAAATCCATATTTGTGGGCAGCAACCAAAGCAGCAAAGTTTGAACTTTAAATATTACATTACAGTAAAGATTAATGCATGGGATATCTAACTCAAGAAGAGATGTGTGAAACGCAGCATGAAGCAAAGAAGGAACAAGAGAGCAGAAATTACTGAAAATCAATTTGTTGCCTTAGAGGAAAACACCTGATCAACAGATTATTTTTGAAAAGCTAACAAAATAGATAAATCTTTGGCCAGATTTCTCAACCGGGGGAAAAAACAGTATTAGAAATACAAGAGAGGAGTCGTATCAGTAGATGCAGCCTAGAGAGAAAATTAGAAGAAAATTAGTAATTTTGTGTTCATAAATCTACAACTTGAGTGAATAGGCAATTTCCTGGAAAAAAAAATAACTTATCAAAACTGACTCATGAAAAATATAATACAGCTGAGCATGCACACACACACACACACACACACACACACACACACACACCAGACACTGACCAGAATATTTTATAAACTCTCCCACATATCCCATGAGTTGAGTCATCCTTTTTATACCTAACCGCTTCACTCACAGCACAATTCCTTAATGCTGAATTAGTATTCACACAGAACTTGAGATACTTGACATAGAGAAGTACTTCACCAGAAAGAGAAAATGGACCTCAGTCACCTTTGTCCACAGAAATGCAACCTTCCTCTTAAACAAAGCCACGCCTAGCAAAGCATTTGCTTCCCCGTAGTTTCCACATTCCAGGTTAAAAGAAGAAACATCACGGGCTGATCCTATTGCTTGTACAAAAACAGTGGACTGAATTTAGTAACTTCTGAGATGATAAACACTCTTAGACAGCCAGAATTGACTGGTTTATTTGTCCCAATAACAAGTATGTTTCAAACAACTCCCAACAGATAGGACACAGTATAAGAAAAGTTTAAAGTATCCAATTAAAATATAAAAGTAGGAAGCACTAAACAGTTGACCTTTGAAACCATTTTAATCTGGAAACTCTCTCACCACAAAACCAGGAAGTAAAAAAATGGGGAGAAAAGAGGAAAGTTTGTCATCAGTATGGATGGTTTGATTAGAAACACAGGATTGAAAGAGAATCAGCAGAAGACCAGAACAAAGGAGCAGTTCAGAGGGTATTGGCATATGACTGTAATCTGAAATTCAGAAGGTGTAATTTAAACAATATTAACAACAAAAACATATAAGATACCTAGGAATAAATGTAGCGAAAGTATATAGGACCTCTCTTTTAAAAATTTTATTTATTTATTTTTAGATTTATTTATTTATTATATAAGTACACTGTCACTGTCTTCAGACACACCAGAAGAGAGCATCAGATCCCATTACAGATGGTTGTGAACCACCATGTGGTTGCTGGGATTTGAACTCAGGATTTTTAGAAGAGCTGTTAGTGCTCTTAACCACTGAGCCATCTCTCCAGCCCCTATATAATATAGGACCTCTTGAGAAAAAATTGTAACTTTATTGAAAGATATTAGAGACATTAAAGTTACTACAAAATATGTGTCCAGAACGAGAAATGTCAGTATAAAACTAATATGATTTCTCATACTATAGCCATAACAAGTCATGCAAACCGTGACATAGGGTCATCACATTGCAAACAACCAGTGAGCCAAATGCTCACTTTATTCCCTTTTCCATTTAAAATAGTACTCACAAAAGCTAAAGCAGACTGTATTCCCTTTTCAAAAATATTTTATTCATTCTTTGTAAAATTGAGGCGGTATACTTTGATGATACACATTTCCAACTCCATTCTAGTTTTTCTAATTTCACTCTTCCTTCCTTTCCCTGCAATTTTCCGTCCTCTGTGGTTTATAGTTTTATTTAATAACCCATTGATGCCAATTTGTGCTTTTGGTATACTTCTGGGTATGGGTTCATAATTGGAGTGTGTTGACCTACCAGGAGACATATCCTTAAAGAAAACTGTCTCTCATTTCACAAGAAGCCATCTACTGTCCATGGGTCCTCAGGGTGAGGGCTCATAAACCTCTTCCCACTCCACGCTAGAGTGTTGATTGCCTTGATTTTGTGCAGGTCTCATGCAGGCAACCACAACTAGTGTGAGTTCATGAGTTCAGCAGTTTTGCCAGGACTAGAGGACACTCTTTTGTTGTGGTTGTTGTTGTTGTTGATGATGGTGATGATGATGATGATGATGGTGATGGTGATGGTGATGGTGATGGTGATGGTGATGGTGATGGTGATGGTGATGGTGATGGTGATGGTGATGCTGTTGTTGTCCGAGTCTCCCCTACCCTCTGGCTCTTATAATCATTTTGTCTCTTTCTCTTTAGTGGTCCGTGAGCCTTGGGGAATGGATGTGATGTAGGTGCCCCATTTGTGACTGGGAGCTACACAGTTACTTACGGCCTGTAGTCTGACCAGTTGTAAGTTTCTGCCGCGATTATCATCCACCATACCAAGAAGCTTAGCTGATGAGGTCTGAGAGTTGCATTAGTAAGCACACAGATACAGGGTTAGAATGCAGGTTGCTACTATGTCCATTCATCGCAATAACAGCAGTGGTTTCCACCCTGGGTCTTGTGAGTTCCCTAGTCATGTGTCCTTGCAGTTACAAGCATATATTACCTTCTGTAGACTGGGCCTTCAATTCAATCATAAAGCAGCCATTATACATTCAAGCTGTTCTAACATTCCAGCCATGGACATATCTTGCTAGGCTAGTCATTATCACAGTTCACAGGCTGCACGGCTATGAATGAGCCAACCAATGGCTTTTCTTCTCAGCTGTTTGCATAGCACTTTCCGGTATTAATGAGACCTATACAGCAGGGAGGAAGCTTAGTGGCTAACACCGACATGATCTCTCCATGTCCTGAAACAATGTGTGTGGTATCTTCACCAAATAGGACCCCACCATCAAGCTGTGGTCATCAACCAGGAACAATAGCTTATATCATTTTAGGGGTTTCCAGGACACCTCTGACCAACGACTCTAGGGGAGATGCCCCATAGCCGGTAATGGGTTTTAAATTTGTATTTATTCTATCTTTTGGTTTAGGCTCTGAAAGATTATTAAAAAGAAGCTATGCTTAAGGTGGAAGGTGAGCAATATTTTTATGCACACACGGTGATACCGATTGAGGACAATGTAGAACAGAAATCTGGCTGACATGATTAAAGGATACAGCATGAAATTAAATGTATAGTCAGGTTTTCATGTATGGGTAATTCCTCGGGACTTCTTGACTGATGCTCAAAGATCCTGAAATTTAAGCATGCAAAACATCAAAAGTTAATTAGTGAATTTAAAATCTCACTGAGGAAACAACATAATCACTTAACTAGCTATTGACCATGAAGATTGATGTGAATAAGTTACAATGTCCAGGTGCTGTTGAATGCAGGGACATAAGGTTTTAAAACTCAAAGGCATTTGAACATAGTTCCCAATTTATAGCAAAAATTAACCATCAACATCCCTGACACACGTGAAAATCTAAGTGAAAGTGTCACATCAATTTTCCCAGAGACACCAGCCTTGATTATGCATAGCCCATTGCTCTATTTTTATACTCTGGAAAAGTATAAGAACTTAGGAGATTGTTCTTGCTGAAGGTTAAAAGACTGTAAACCAAGCATGGTAGAAGATGCCAGTAATTGGAGCACTCACGAGGCTGAGGCAGGAGGATTGGTGTGAGTTGAGGCCCTCTTGGACAACATTTTGTGTGTATGTGTGTGTGTGTGTGTGTGTGTGTTTCTTGACAACCTATGGCATTGGGGATGAATAACTGATAAAATTGAGGATACATTTTTCTACCCACTAACAGACCCTATAGTTAACACCATTTCTCTGAGACAGACTGTCTAATGTAAAGCCTAAAATTAATATGAGACACTCTTTGAACAGTGTGTGTGTGTGTATGTGTGTGTGTGTGTGTGTGTGTGTGTGTGTGTATTATGATTTAAAGAAGAGACTTGATGATCAAGTCAGTGTACACAGCAGTACTCAATACTGTATTTCCAAAGAGGGAGAAGGAAGCAGGCATTGTTGAACTGGTGTGCAATCAGGGCAATTGAGCATTGTTACACCTCTGCCTGAGGTTGTATTTTTATCTACTAAGGAACAGAGGAGCCCCTTATCAGCCACAGTATACCTTAGCCTCAGCCCCAAAGGGCTTGTTCCTGAAGTTTTTGAAGTAAAGTCTTGGGTTAAGGTGGAGATGAGAGCAGGGCAGAGAATAACTTCCTGGACATCATGGAGAATGGAGTTTTTCTGCTTGGCTCACAGACATAGCTGGGATGCAGTGCCCCTGCTTAGGATCGGATTGTGCCTCTTTATTAGTGTGTCTTGACTATGTTGTCAGTTGTCAGTGCCAACAGCAGACGGAATCCACTGCTGAAATGAGAGAACTGAATCTCAGTTTATTCCATCTCTCCCACTGAAGCCTGGTTGTTCAAGTTTGTTTTCAATTTTCAGCAAGATCAATTTTGATGCTTACAAAACAAATAGAAAATGTGTGTTCAGATGCCTGCCACTTCCAAACATCACTCATTCCCATCTTGGTCCCTTCTTCATCTCACCAGCATCAAAATAGTTCTTCCAATCATCACTCTTCCTTTCGGCTCCCTTCTCTCTCCTCACTCCCTCTGTTTTTTTTCCACTTCCTGCTACCTCTCCTCGTATATTCATTCTTGCGTCTCCTCCAGGATCTCAGCTTTCGTTCTTTTCCTCCCTTTCTAACTCTTTCTGGCCACTGTGTAACCTTGCCCAGGCCATCACTTTTACAAGGGAACAAGCAAAGCTCTTAGGGTAGCAGATGGACCCAACAGAAAAAAGGCACCATCAAAATGCAGGGCTGTACTCCTGCGATCCCCCAGCTTCCTCCCCTCTTGGCAAATGCGTTTCTTTTATTTTCTTTTTTGTGTAGGCAGATAACATTTCAGATAACACTCCAGAGATTAATTATCATGAATTAGCCCAATTCAGTTTTTACTGCTATGTTTTTTATTATTTTAGAGTTAAATGTTGGCTTAGTTACAAATCTATAAACTCTCACCAGAATTTTGTATGTAACTTACCAGCAAGACTGGTATACAGATAATTCGGTCCTCCTGGGTACTTAAGAAAATTATAATTATCTCTCTGTGTCTGAAGGAGTTAATTGTCAATGATTTCAGAGGGAACCAGTGTCCTGACTGATCAGTTTGGGAAACATTATTCATCTTTGTGTATTTAATGCCTAACATGGCTCCTCATATCCGCCAAAGAGATTTTCAGTAATTGCCTTTGAACCAATTAATTTCCATTCAAAGTATCTTTTGAGAGTCTGTAAATCTCTAATCATATGCCTACTTATTTCCATGATTGCAGCAGAATATAAGATATTTGTGTCAAAGATTAGCATGGCTAAATTATTTCTTGGCATTTGCAAGCCACTTGGAAGGTCTTGCAGTTTGTTCTGTTGCTATTCATCTTAAAAACTCTATGGAAAAAGGAATGTTGTAAATATGCTGGGGGGAAATCCAAGTGTAAGGATATAAATCCTCCAAAACTTTCCATTGAGTTTCAAACAAATATAAAAGAAATAGGGGGAAATGCTCTATTATACCATATGACACAAATCTATTCTTCTATCATGAACAAATAATATGAGTAGGGAAAAAATACTGGAATATCTTCCAGAGGCTTCTAGGTTTATAGAATTCACTTAGCCAATCACTTGCCTCTGAGTTCTCTACTAGCAACCTAACATAACAACAGCAGTAAAGGCCACTGTGGGGCTAACTGGTATACCCATTAACTGCTGGAGTCACCAAAGAGCCATAGCACACACAAAAAAGTTCTCTTAAGTTGATATTTCAAGAACAACAACAACAAAACATATCTTAGGGGTCAGAAAAAAAATCATTATCTTTTATGCTACAGTTTAGGGGAAAAAATCAAAATTACAGAAAGAAGGGTTTGTGGTGATGATGTCAGACCTCCAAAAGCTAACCCCAAGCAGGATCCAGTTACAAAGCTTGGCAATTTGTTTGATCCTTTAGAAAGTATTTACTAAAATGGGTATGTGTGTATAATCATAGAAGGAGAAAAGTGAGTGGGTGAGGTATCCATGCGTGGGCATTTATAGCCGCCAAAAGCATTTCTCTGACCTTCTGAAGAATACACATGACCATTAAAGCATGATTAAGAGAATTAGACACAGACAGTATGAAATGGTGGATTCCAAAGCCAACCTTGCCCATAATTATACCCGAGAGCATTCCAGACCCTTCATGCTCTTCTCACCTAGCCATTATAGTCCTGAGCTCAGAGGTTACTCGCCCAGACCTAATCCTAGCTTTCTCACTGAATTGGAAGGGTTAGGAGCAACAGCGAAGACAAGGGCCACCAGGTACCATAGGCTTCCGTGTCAGGCAGACCTTGCTCTGAACACTGACTTTCCTACTAGCTGCGCCATTGTGAGCATCTCTCTTAAAGTCCTTAGTCTTGAAGTGGATTTAAGAATACCAAGTTTATAGATTTTTGAGAAGACTAAGGAAATACCACACATGAATACATAGAAAATCAGGGAAGCCTGACTTAGCACTGTGAGTGTTGTTCAGTATTAATGGTAACCATGGCTCAGTCAGTCTAGTTAAGAAGTCATTCATTTATGTGAACAGTATTCACTGAGAATTGCTGTGGTTTGAATATTAAAAGCTATCCATAGGCTCATGGATTTGAACGCACAGTCCCTAGTTGGTACACAGTGGTTCTGAGGTTTTATTTCTCAGCCCCACTTCCTAGACATTCTTCGCTTCCTGTGTGAGGATACAGTATGACCATCCATCTCAAGGTCTTGCTGCTGTGCCTTACCTGTCATGGCAGACTGTGTGCTTTCAACCTGTAAGCAGAGACTCAATGCTTTGTCCCTTAGTTTGCTTTTTGGCAGGTAAACTACTGTGATCATATACCATAAGTCACACAGAGTATTCAGCACTGCAATGGGATTCAGAATATTTCTAAGGTGGGTCCAGAGGTAGAAAGGAAATAAGAATTAAGAAAAACATATTATTTTGTTCAATGACAAAGTTTGCCTTTCTTAAGAAAATGATTCAGTAAATACTTAAGCAAGGGAGAGTCAGAGAGGTTATGAAAGAGAAAAAGAGTAGCCACATCCCAGGGCAGGCATAGGCTTCTCACTGGGAAGTTACTTGGAATACTGTACGAGACCTAGTCAAATGTTCCTGCTCCGACAGGATGCATGATGAAAAATCACTCTGAGAAGGGAGGAAACAAGCAACAGGCTCTCCACTCCACACATGGGCTTCTCACTGTCCACTTCTCCCTAGCCACTGACATGTGAACTCATGCTCAGGCCTCCACACAAGGAGACCAGAAAGGGAGAAAAGCCAACAGCTGTGGCCACTGCCCCTCCCTTATAGTGCAAGAGAGTCTTTTCAGTTTTAGTTTCTCCATTCTTCATCTCCACTCTAGGGTTTCATTACAGAGAAAAGTCTTATTGAAATCAAAAAGTACAGATCTACCCCAACATAGCCAGAAATTCAACTTCTAATAGGTTTCCTCATGTAAGTGTGTGTGTGTGTGTGTGTGTGTGTGTGTGTGTGTGTGGTCTGTGTTGATGTGTGTGTATGTGTGTGTCTCTAGGTGTGTGACTGTGTATCTCTGTATGTATATGTATAATTATCTATGTAAGTGTTTCTCTGTTTGTCTCTTTGTGTGTATGTGTACATGTGTGTCTCTGTGTATATATGTGTGTATGTGTGTGTGTGGTCATAAATGTGTGGGTACATGCATGTGTGCATTTGTATGTGGAGGCTAAAAAAGTCACATGAGATGCCTTCCCACATTCCATTTTATTTCCTTGAGACAGGCTCTCTTACTGAATTGGAAGTTACCATATCACATAGACTGGCTGGCTAGGGAGCTATTGGACCTGGCTGTGCCCCCAGTGCTGGAGTTACAGGCGTGTCCAGTCAGGCCTGTTTGTTTACATAGGTGCTTGGATGGAACAAAGGTTCTCCTGCTTACACAATGAAATATCTCCAGAGTCCAAAGTTTCCTTTTTAAGAGTTATGGTCCAATGCTACAAGAAACAATAAACTGTATCAGCCAGTGCAACTTTACTGTGAATTAACACACTGTATTCTCCATAATTCTTTTAGCCAGCATCTGAGACAAAAGATTTCTTTAGCGAGAATAGGCTTCATGTCTTCCATATTGAACGTGAAGCTGTAGCATCTCAGTGCAGTAGGTACAATAATAGCCTTCAAAGATGTTTGCGCCCCAGTCCACAGAACCTGTGGATAAGCTCCTGCACACAGCAAAAGCTATTTTTGCCGACATGATTTTGAGAACGGGGAGACTATCTTAAATGGTACAGTGGGACTCTAAGGTTACTTGAATACGTAAAAGTGGAGAAACTTTTTCAACTGTGAGAGAAGAAAAGGAAAGCCAAGGGTCGGGTAAGGGCAGGGAGGTGCTGCATCCGTCGGTTTGGAGACTGGGAAGAAGGTTGTGCGCCAAATTAGGTGTCAGTCTCCAGAAGATGGGAAAGGCAAAAAAAAAAGGAACCTTGGAAGGAACCTGCAACCTTGGAAGGGATATAGTTATGTCAAGACCTTGATATTTATGTCAGTAAGTCATTATTTAAATGAATGAATAAGTAAGTAAGTAAGTAAATAAATAAATAAATAATATAATAGGGTGAAATTGTTTGGATAAAAAATAGAAAACTCAGGCACCAGAGGACAAGAAAGTAAGGCCATTAGGTAAGGAGGGAGACAAGTCAATGCAGAGAAGTGGGAGATGACTGATTCAATGGCCTGGATTGGTCCAGAGTTTCCACGGCATGGGCATCATGGTGCTGTCAGTGGGCAACAGCAGAGGCTGAGGTTTCAACCCTTCTTATGTATGGGGCATCAGCATGATGAGTAATTCTTCATTACACACTCCACATTAGCATACCAGTTCCTCCATTCCACAGAAGATTGTGAGAACCTATGAATATCCAAGCATCACCGCATCATCATCCCCGGACTCACTTACTGTAGAACAAATAAGGGACGGAATCCCATCTCTGCTCAGCCTATGGTGCCCTGAAGGATGTACTGTCCTCCTGTGCACATCCCTGCAGGTGTCACAGGTAACACAGCTGTGCTGTGAAGCAGGAAATGCATTTGCTAATCTTTTGTAGTCAGGGCATTGATTTTTTTTTTTTTTTTTGTACTAGCTAAATGATTTATCAAAGTTCATTTTGCTTCGTTCATTGGGGTTAACCTCACATTTCAGATATGTGCACTGGAGAGACTTAGCTTTGAGCAAGATTATGGGTCAAGACTCAAAACATTCAAGTAGTCACCATAGAAGAAAAAGAAAAAAGAATCTGGTTTTATTCAATGAATCTGCTTGATATACAAAGTCCTGAAAATTGCAAGGGAATTGACCTTAACGGGATCCAACGTCCAGCGGATTGGAGCAGCCAAAGGTCACTTATAAAAAGAAAGGGTGGGGATGGTCTAAACACTGGGATTAATGATTTTCAGCTTAAAAATGGGGGGATTTGGAGTTTTTCCGCTTTGTTTTCCTTAAGTACCTTCTTGCCCCAGCAGGCTCATCTGAAAGCGGGTGGAATCTCCACAAATCCTGTTGTGTTTCATGGCTTTCGATACCTCTCCTTCACTCCTCCCAAGACATAACTTCACACTGATGAAATCAGACAAACAAGATTTATGAGCCTCAGTTCTTAAGAGGGCCAGCTGGTCATCCCAGTAAAAAAGGTTTCCTCTTTCATCTGCTTCCTCCTTCAGACGTCCGCCCCTCCTCGACTAACGAGGAAGCCCCCGATAGACTATTCAACCATGGGACACGCCCGTGACAGTCCGATGGATACAGGACCACAGAGATCATTGCCGTCTCCTTCTCCACTCTTTTTCTCCTTTTTGCTGTCTTCTGACTGGTGCCCTCAATTTGCCCTCAGACTGTGTACTTGATCTCTCCCTTCATTCAGCTCTTGGTCTGTGTCTCTTCTAATACCCAGTGGCTGGCCAGGACTTCCGGAATTGCTTCTCCCCTTGCTTCCTAGACGGGACTTGACATTCATTTCTGGCTTCCCAGCCGAAGACCCGCCTGGTCCAAGTTTCAGTCTCCTTTCCTTGGCATGTATGTGACAGGCTGCATATGCTACGACATCTCTGCTTCCTGTTTGCTTTAATCCTTCTCTGGAAATGGAGGGGGAAGTGTTCATCATCCAAAGTCCTTTTCTTTGTGTTTAAAACATTTTCTTCTTACAAACAGAATATAAAACAGTGATGGCCAAAGGCTGGTTAGGGAGTGAAGGAAGTCAGTGTTTAGTGGGACTAGAGTGTGAGACCCACAGGATGGTGCTCACAGCAGTGTGGATGCACTTCACATCATTGAACTGAGGGCGTGGACCATTTCAGGAAAAATCACACCACCAGACTGATGAGTGGAATGAACATCCTCCATTCTATCTTTCTGCTCCAAAAATCTGTTTAATTTGTTTGTCCTTGGACAGAGGACACATCACGTACTAAGTTGATAAGAACAGATAATCCACTTGATCTCAGCCGAAAGGCCAAGAAGTCAAGTATGTACGTTACTTTTCCAAAAGGTAACTTAAGACCTTGTGCTCTCCTGGGCCCTGCTCTTCATACCTCTTCTGGATTTGTTGGTTGCTAAGCTTACAGGTACTTCGTAACTATCTTAACTCTTTTAGAAATAAATGCTACCAGTTGATCGAGGTAGTGCTTGCCTTTAATCCCCGAATGTGGGAGAGGCAGGTGGGTCTCTGAGTTTGAGTCTAACCTGGTCTACGGTATGAGTTCCAGGACAGCCAGGGATACACAGGGAAAACCCTGTCTCAAGAAACAAATTAAACAAAAAGGGAAAAAAAGAAAAAGAAATACTACTATTGCATCTGTCTTTGGGTTGCCAGAATCATGATTTCCTACCTCCCAAGTCTCACCCAGCCCTTTGAGGGTTCACATCCCGTGAATAATTGCTGAACATCAACTATAGACTGCAAGCCATTTCCTACTGAAGTTTATACTTATAAACAACAACAACAGATCGACCATTTACTAAGGCCCTTCTTGCTAGGAACTGTACTGTTACATATGTATTATTTATTTCATTGACTTAACAACTGGATAATGCAAGTCATTTTTCTCGAGCCTTTGGCAATGATACAGACCTGTTTGGAAAACTTGGGATTAAGCGCCATTAAGCCATTAGAAATGGGATTGGTGTCTGCTGAGGCCTCTGTGCCAGGCAGAGTGCTGAGAAATGCCTCACATAGCAGCCTGTCTTCAGTTTAAAGATAAGGAAATTGAGGACCAGCCAGGTTTAAAGAATTTACAGAGGAAACTTAGCTCATGAAAAGACACAAAGAGAGTATTTGACACCGAGGTCTGGTGTACTCAAGGCTGGGTGAATCTTTCTGCCACCCTACACAGCTCGTCTCGATAGCTGTAACACAACTTGGAGCCTATTTAGTGACTAGGAACTAGTTGGGGAAGCAGAGAGATTGAGCTCTGTCTGGATCTGATTTGGTATGAAAGGATGTAGAGACACGGGAGCCAACGTAAGCTAGGGTTTACAGGGTATACTTCTGTGTGTCTTTACCAAGCACAGTGCTAAAAGGACTCTCTCAAGCAAGAAGCAGACAACCATGGATGAACTGTGAGGACCTGTAACCCATGAAATAAGCCAGATAGATGATGACATATGTTTCCTGGCTTTCCTCACATGAGGTCCTCAGTAACAGGCAAATCTGCAGAGACCGTAGAATAGAGATTACCACGTGCTGGCCAAGTTTCTAGAAATGGATGATGGATTATGCTTGTCATGCTTATAATGTTATGAGTGACCCGATGCCATATTTAACAAGGAAGCCACCAGCCTCGGATGATTCCCAAACCCTCAGAACACTCTGGTTCTCTGCATGCAAAATATACATTGGGTTTTGAAACTTCGCCAGAGTATAAAGTATCTTATTAATAATGATTTGTATTGGTGAAATTTTAAAATGATAGCATTTGGGATATGCTAAGCTACTAAAACACACCATCATTTTTAATAAACAAACAAACAAACAAACACAGGGGAAGGGGCAGGAAAGACGCTGAGGGTTAAAGTGGGAAGCAGGGAAGGGAACACAGTAGACAGTTCATGGATTCCAAAACCTTCAAGCACCTGATTTTGGATTTCAAGATCCACTGGGCTGACAAGCAGTAAGACTTTGTAAATAAACAAACAAGCAAAGTACAAGTCCCAAAGCTGTCCTTCGGTGTACTCACCTAGAAAAGGTCTATAAAGTGAGCTGGGGAGAGGGAAGGAGAGTGGGCAATTTGCATGAAACGTTCTCTGCTACCTGCTCGGTCCTAGCTCGCTTCAGGTCAGCATTGGCCTTGGCTTTGGGAATGCTCTCCTCAACACACTCTAGGACTCAGTGATGTGCTGGCCTTGTTTTTTTTTTTTTTTTTATTTTAATCATTTAAATATGATATTGCCTTCCTCCCCTAATAGTGTGTAGGTTTTGAACACAATTTGGAGTTCATTTTTCCAGAGAGGAATACAATTTGGCTTTCCTCACTTCTGTTCAGATATTACATGATTTTATTTTTTTATTGCAACTCTTTAGAATGGTTCACAGATGTTGCTGCTAAAATAGATCTGGAACTATTTGGTTTGAGAAAAATCTCTGTTGCCATGAATTAAACTAATAGAAGACTCTGTGTTTAAAAGTCAAGGCTACATCCACATTCAGAGATTAATAGCATTTCCTTTCTGTAACACAGGTATGGGGGGGGGTTGCGGTGCATATTTAAGACCATCTCCATCTCTCTTCCAATCAACCAGGCTAACATTTCCATAAATAAAGAAATGAATACCTCTAATTGGTTAGCTATATGGGGTGGGGAACAGGGTCACGAGGAAAATATGATTGAATTTTTACACACAAATATGCTAAAATTTAACAAAATATTACTTACAAATAAGTCAACAAAATATTCTTAGACATGCTTCAACTAAACGCCAGCTGAGATCTGTCCAAACACTGATGTGTGTAGGCACATCTACAATGTGCCCCGGGTTTCCCTCTCCAGCATTCTTGTTCTTAAGAAGCCTTTTTTCTGTCACCAAGCTTGTCTTCATTGACACACATATGGTGTGTGCACTTGTTTTCATTGTTCTACATGGGTTGCATGGGACATTAGCACAACTGTACTTCCAGTGATGACCCATCTCTTAAAACTCAGTCCACATCTTTCTGTTCTCTAGCGTCCTACCACACCCCTGCCATCCTAGATGCCCAAACCAAATCCCCCACTTTATCTACAGCACCATTGCCTCAGGATCCAAAGTAGTGTCCAAAGTAGGACTGTGTCCACCAGCAGCTTACAAGTTGTGTTCCAAGGACACTGAGTCCCACAGCATCTTAAGTTATACAAGGGATTTGTGATCTGGGAAGTTTTCCCTACTATATCATATTTTGTTGGATGTTTTTTAATAGAAACCTTTGAAAGGTCACAAGTCTTTTGCAGTGGAGAGTGTGATTATTGATTATTTGGTTTAACCCCATATTTTATTGATGTTAATCCCCTATCTTGCATAACAACATTTAACATGCTGAAAAACTGGTGTTTACAAAAGGCGCTTTCATAATGGTGACTCTAGATGTGTGTTCAGTCTTCTTATGTCCTAACTGTCCCGTAGGATTTATCACCTCCTCGCATACAGAGACTATCTTGAGGTAGACAGACAGAGTTTAGCTCTTCTCACCACTTGTCAGTTGTAAGGTCACAGCAAGCCCCATTGTGTCTCCTCCTGAGAGTTTGTAGGGTGCTCGCATTTCCTTAAGGAATTGCCAAGACTAACTGAAGTGCCATATCCGAAGCACTCCACATAACAGTCCCCAGGACAAAATATCCTTGCAGTAGATGTTTACTGTTACTGTTATCTCTAAAATATCTCTCAAATATCTGCTGTTTCCTAATGCCCTTGACACCTTCAAGGTTCAAGGACTTATCATTGCATTTCTTTTCTCTACAACAGTAATCAGCAACTTGGTAGCTTAGTTATTTTTAAATTTACTCAGTGTTTTCTTGCACATTATCCAATTAGCTTAATAAGTACTTCATTTACCCTGTTCGCATACTCTCTGCTCTGCAATTCATTCACCACACTGCCATTTAATTATTTTTAAACACAAATCTAATGATGCCATTCCCAAGCTGGAGCCCAGTTAATGATCTTCCATTATCTATGTAATAAGGGGAAGTAACTAACTCCTCCTCATGGCAGACACACTCCCCAAGATGTAGTTTTGTAATCCAGCCACCCTGCGATGCTTTTCCAATATATAAGACACAATGAGTTTTCAAAGCCCTGGACTTGGCTGCTATATTTCTTTGATGTTATTGGTTTTGCATTCACTTTGCCTTACTTGCTTCTCTAACCTGTTTAAAAAGAAACAGACCGCTTTCTCAGGTCCATCTTATATTTTACATACTTCATGAAGCATATTCTTAGTTAAAGTTAACAGCTTTCTCTTATTCTTAGTTTCAAAAATACATGTAGAATATGTATTTAGTGTGATGCTATGTTTTACATAATATTCATAGTAAGATGATTGCCTGTATTGAATAGTGAGCTCCATGAAAGATGACGTCATACTGCTTCTTTCATGCTGTACAAACCAAACATACAAACGTACATACAGTAGGAACCCACATAAATTTATATTAGCTGCATTTGCCTATATTGAAGGCTTTTTACTACTGTTAACACCTTAAGCAACTATTACATCTTAAGAGTCTCCTGGTTAGTAATTTTCTCCTTGTCAAAGATCCTACTCATTACAAAAGAATTCAAAATCGGACTCCTTCAAAAAAAGAGAGAACAGATTCTCTATCTAAATAAAAACATAATCACGTGGAAATCTTACAAAACACGCCTACAACACACACCTGTATGCATGGACTTTTCCCAGGAGTCTGTCTTGTATGTCTACACTTCTATAGTTATTATGTTTTAATGGGACTCTCTTAAACTAAATATGCAGGCCAATTAGTGTCCTGGCCCTATAAGAACACGGTATCTTCACTTTTCCGATGGAGATTTCCTGGTTGGCTCGCAGAGCGGTGATTTTATCTGTAGTATTACTCCCTAATCTAAGTTCACTTGGAGGTCAGGTGTCACAGTTTGTTTCTCATTCAATGGCCTCATCTTCAAGGGAGCTCCGTTTCCTTCACAGAGCTGCTGTTGGAAAATCACACAGGCACACCGGGGACTTACCCACTGTAAAGGCGAATTTTCCAGACCTGAAGGGCTGCATCCCTGCTGTGCATTGTTCTCAACACCTCCTATCCTGGCTGGTGATCAGTCTTAGAAGCATAGGCTAGTAGGAGGTGTAACTCCTCCATAGACTTTGTCCTGACTCACATCTAATTAAATCGGGTGCTGAAACTTGGCGTTTAGGCTTAAGGCAGGATTCTTTTTCTTTCGTTTTTCTCTTTTCTTTTTAAACTTTATGAGTCCCTCAAGACCTGTCTGATAGGTTAGCCCCATCTCTGTGGCACCATAATTGCAGCATAACACCACACCACATTTGTTCATCCTCCTTTTTCTGACCCACAGGAGTGGTGCTCAGTGTGATGGATGCCCACCACCTCTTGGGATCCTACTTCCCATGAGTTGGATAGTTTGACTCCATGTTGTCAGTTAATAATAAACTATTATCTATCCCTGCTACACCTTTGCCAAGAGCTTTTTTCCAGAAATGACTTTATAGTTATTATCTAATCTTTATAAAACCATGAAGGAAGTGTTCCCATCTCACAGATGGTAAATAATTAAGGAACAGACAGTTACAGAACTTGTTCAAGGTGACAGGGCAGTTCAGTGGTGGAATAATACCAAGCGTTCATTTTTCCATGGGTCAATCAGCAAACCTCATCACAAACCTCATAGCATTGTCTACGTTCATAGTTGTGCGCATTTGCTCTACTTTTCCTACAAACCACTCAGTGCCTCGGTAAAACCCAGGAGTATATTTGTATGCACTAGAGTTAAAAAGCATCCCATAGAGAATTAGCTGCAGATTCTAGTGTTGGTTTTAACCACACCTTATTACTATACACAAATTTGTGAAGCCATTGATTATGAAGGCAGTAATATTCATAGGTACAATTATATAAACAAATATTAGGACTTTTCCAGGAATTTTGTGAATTGCCAAAATAACTTTGGAGGTGTAATTTAACATTTTAAATTAATTTTAAAATACTTTAGTAGAATGTATTAATTTAGTGGTATCTGCTCTATATTTGTAACTACAGCATTCCATACCCATCATGGAAGGTTGCTTTCATGTAATAGGTTAGTTGTTCAACTTTGATTGTTCAAAGAAATTTAAGGGCAAAAGTTACTGTGGAAACAAATGAGCATACAGCAGTCACTGTTGAGACTGATAGACTGTCTGAACTTTCTTAACCTCCTTCTATTGTTTGTCTACGGACTTGACTGATTACAGCACATGTGGCAACCAGTGACCCCGTCTTCTCTGTCTCTGTCTCTGTCTCTGTGTCTCTCTCTGTCTCTGTCTTCCACTGCCCTCTCCTGGCCCCATCAAAAGGCTATACTACAACCCAATTTGATGCCATATGTGATAACTATAGCTGAATTCTCAGCAACAGAAAGTAAGTTGTGATATCTGAAAAAGACCAGGCAAACCTTGGACCTGTATGTTAAAAATAAGAAAGCACGACCAGGCATGGTAGTGTACACCTTTTATCCTAGCACTTGGGAGGCAGAGACAAGTGGGTCTCTGAGTTCAAGGCCAGCCTGGTTTTCAAATTAAGTTCCAGGCTACCCAAAAATATCTTGTAAGAAAGAAAGAAAGAAAGAAAGAAAAAAAAGAAAGAAAGAAAGAAAGAAAGAAAGAAAGAAAGAAAGAAAGAAAGGAAGGAAGGGAGAAAGAGAGAAAGAGAAAGAGAGAGGGAGGGAGGGAGGGAGGGAGGGATGGGGAAATGAGGGAGGAAAGAAAAAAGAAAAGAAAATTAAAGAAAAGAAAAGAAAAGAAAAGAAAAGAAAAGAAAAGAAAAGAAAGATTGTAAGCAAGTGTTAAACTATGTTGTTGAATTACTACATAGGGCATAAGGTAGTTTATTTTCCAAGATGGCTGCCATCAGTCCCTTCCTCATTATAGAAAAAATTCAATTCCTCATCAAAATATAAAACCTCCATCCATCTTAAATCTAGGTTTACCTTCTCGACCTAATTGCTCAACAATTTGAACTGCCGTTCTGAAACTGCTTAGGACTGTTATGTAGGTCTCTTAGAACTCAGCCACACTATTCTACTAGGAAGTCCCATGAGTGACATTGAGTGATCCTCAAAGGACATATCTACTCACATGATGTACATGTCAGTTATTCTAGGGAGATGTTTTTTCAGCCCATTTGAGCTGCCCAGATTCTGTCATGTAGAGGAGAAAACTGCCCAATAGAAACTTTTCCAAGTTCTGAATACACAAAATCCTGAACTATATTGAAAATAAGTATTGTTTTTAACTGCTAAGTTTTAGTATAATGTATTTATTTATTTATTTATTTATTTATTTATTTATTTATTTATTCATTCATTCATTCATTCATTCATTCATTTATTGGGTTTTACAAGACAGGGTTTCTCTGTGTAGCCTTGGCTGTCCTGGAACTCACTCTGTAGACCAGGCTGGCCTTGAACTCAGAGATCCACCTGCCTCTGCCTCCCGAGTACTGGGATTAAAGGCATGCACCACCACTCCCAACCCCTTAGTGTAATTTATTAGGCATGAAGACACTACACAATTTCTATTCAAACAGCATCCTGAAATGCATATATATTAGAAATCCATTTACACTGTCTTGAGCCTACCTGTTTAAATGCAATAATCACTACAGGAAAAGGGATAGAGATGTCTTCCACTTCCAGTACAAGTGTTAAAAGAAGAGAAACTTAAAAAAAATATAGATCAATTATGCTTATATTACTCTATGTATTAAAATTTAAGAGATGAGGAAACTCTCTTAAGTCAGTTGTAAATCAGAAGATTTCTACTTAGCTGCCATTAGAAATCGCACAGAAAATTTTCCTGCAAAACTTTCATCAAAATCTCTGGACGAAACACAGTATAATGTGCAAGGTATTGGAATATATAAACAGGACAGATTCAAGTGAAGAGTGGAATTTCCAAAACCCCTAAGTGTCTGTGTGGTCTAGGAACAGGCTTGGAATGCGTAAGAATGAAGATAGAGATGCTTCATTCCAATGGCCCTTTGTTATGGTTTGGACATAAAGTGTTTGCCAGAGCTCATGAGAAGGCTTGGCCCCCTGATGTAGGACTCACTAATGATGGATAGATGCCTAGCTCTTGGGCTGTGGTACACACTTTAGCCAGTGGAACCCGGTTGCAGGAATTAAGTTCCTGCAGGTATAAGTTTCAAGTGTATGTTTTGTCCCTGGCCCTGTTGGCTCTTTCTTTCCATGCTGCACAGCCACGATGCTCCACATACCCACTCATCATGCTTTTCCTCATCCCAGGCCCACAAACAGCAGGACCACATGACCATGAGCTAAAACCACTGAAATAATGATCCCAGTCCAATCGCCCCTTATTTAACGCGATTATCTAAGTATTTTGTTATGCCAGAAAACTAGTGCCGAAGCCACAAGATAAAGAGATGACAGGCATGGATTTGGAGTCCCAGACATGTCCATCAAATAAGTGAGAGGAGCCATGGTAAGATGCTACAGTTGGGTGAGAGACCAGCCCACAAATGACTGAAGCATAACACCTTGACAGCAAAACTCCAGGCTTCTCAGAGATGCCAAAGAAGAATCAACCAGGAAACATGTCTACTTTGGATTTGTAGGATTAACCAGGTGAGGACATCTTGGTCACATTTGAACCTTACATGGTTCTTTCCTGAAACAACCCTTCAGGAAGCAAATGACAGATTAATAAAAGCAAAGTTCATCCAAATGGCACTGAGAGTTTGTCTGAAGAGATTGGATGCCATTTGATGAGAAAGCACTTTATTGGCCCAGAATACCACATTACTATGTAGCACTGGGATCATCTTAAGTGGAGATCAGCTTAGTCAAATAAATAAATAAATAAATAAATAAATAAATAAAAGAAGAACACAGTTTTCTAAATATTGGGGTGTAGCTTAAGTGCACTACAGTGAGCATATGGATAGATATTAGTCTCATTCTTTTTTCTACCTAAGCAAACCAAGTTCATCAAAGTGAGATTTTTTTATCCCTGCCACAGGCAGACACTAATCTCTTTTCAAGCTAAAGGTTGTGTTTTCTTCTGTACTGTGATGCCTCCTGTCAAAATGACTCGTATTTATTGTCTTGATTGTGGGTTACATCTGATAGCTAAGCTTAAAGCCTGGTTTTGAGATCTAAGTGTAACTAGAGTTGGGAAGGTAGTGAGGGGGAAAGCAAATGGTATTTACACACACACACACACACACACACACACACACATACCTCTGTACAATAAATACATTCT
Source organism: Mus pahari (assembly GCF_900095145.1). Classification (NCBI taxonomy): domain Eukaryota; kingdom Metazoa; phylum Chordata; class Mammalia; order Rodentia; family Muridae; genus Mus; species Mus pahari. The sequence continues at coordinate 88,409,907 of NC_034597.1, forward strand.
TATGTATTTACACATATGGGCAAACAATGCAGAGTAGCCATGTGTGCACAACATGTTTTGCATAACTGTCCTGTGGAACTATGGACACCTGATGGGTTTTGGTGGACACAGAGCACTGGGTGTTCTTGTACTTTTCTGGAAGAATGTTGACGTGAACTTTGGCTTGTTTGTCAAATACTCTAGTCAAGTAAGGTACACGTGAAGGGCTCTTGCCTTGCCCTCGCTGAGGCCTGTTAAGGAAGTTAAAGGTTCAGTGCAAGCTAAAAGAGAGGATCTGGGAGCTGCCCCTGGGAATCATGGTGTCACATAGCTGTCGAAACTGTTAATGTCTTAGATGACATGTTGATTAGCTTCCTCAAGTAGTTTGTAAAACTGTGGGTGTATTCATTAAGAGTTATATGCTGGTGATGGGCTCACAGAGTAAGGCACTTTGGATATGCAGGACTAGAATACATGGAGAGGGTTTCAGCCATTCTTGGCTATGTGAAGAAATGAGGAGCCGGGCGTGGTGGTGCAGGCCTTTAATCCCAGCACTAGGGAGGCAGAGGCAGGCAGATTTCTGAGATTGAGGCCAGACTGGTCTACAGAGTGATTTCCAGGACAGCCAGGGCTATACAGAGAAACCCTGTCTCAAACAAAACAAAACAAAAGAAAGAAAGAAAGAAAGAAAGAAAGAAAGAAAGAAAGAAAGAAAGAAAGAAAGAAAGAAAGAAAGAAAAAAGAAATGTGAAGTGGTGGCATCCTTATACAAGATATGGCTACAAAGGAGAGTTAGTATCTGTGCCTACTTACCCCACACAGCAGAGGGACCATTGAAGAGGAACAGAGAATGTGGCCTCTTCCAGCTGGGGAGATGGCTCAGCCGGTAAAAATACTTGCGGTGTAAGTATGAGAACCCGAGTCCCCACACCTATGAAGAGCTCAGAGCGGTTGGCTCACGTGTAATGCCAATGATATGGAAGGCAGATATGCTACACCTGGAATCTTTTTCTGCCTTTTAGGCATGCGTGAGTCTGAATGCCCCACCCCCACATGCATACATACACAATCACTGACACACTTACACATACATGATTTTTTTTTTTAAGTGGTTCTCATGAGGACTTTTTCTCTCACAGTTCTTAGGGAAGCTAGTCCATTTTCTACTAATTGTTAAGTGTGGAAGAGCATAAAACTTATAATTCATTAGTGGAATCTCTAAGTGAAGGCAGATGGCTCAGCCATTGAAGGGACTTGCCACCCAAGCCTGATGACCCAGGTTTAATCCTGGAAACGCACATTAAGGCGGAAAGGCAAGAATTGATTTCTGGAAGTTATCCTCTGACCTCCACAGGAGCATTGTGGCAAATGTGTCCCCAACCACACCACACACACACACACACACACACACACACACACACACTAATAATATTAAACAAATAAAATACATTTCTTGAGTTAGTGGGTTTAGAAACTGAGAAACCTCCCATTAGAGGTTTGGTCGGCAGACTGCCCACGGTCGTCGGTCTCTTCTCAGTCTTGAGAAGAATGTTACAGATTGCAAGGCAGTGGGCAGAACTGGGTACTGACAATCCTCTGGTGTACTGACCTAATGCTACGCTCAGCAGAGCGCCAGGGAATCGGTTGCTTCTCCTCTAGTTTTGAAGTGTAAACTAGAAAACTGTTGCGTTTGAAGGGCTTATTTTGAAGAAATTGCTAGAACCTGTGCAAAAAAAAACTTTAAACAATAATCTTAAAACAAAATGAAAGACACTGTGTATCCCCCCCCTTTTTTTTTTTTTTTTTTTTTTTTTTACAGTTGTCATGGAAACTTTTTTAAAGACCAGCATGCATAGCAGAGTGCTCTGCTAACTAACAGGTCATACTGAATTTCTAAATGTCCAGTATTGTGAAATCCACCTGCTGGAAAGACCTGCTGTGTTCGTGAGCTTTGCTCTTAGGTATAGCAACAAGTCTTCAGTTATACCGAATTTCCTTCTCAAATGAATGTATGTATGCACTGTATTCATCTTCTCTTTGTGCACCCCAAGTTGTTGGCCATGCTCTCAAACCCATTCTTTTCAAATTCATACTTTTTGTTTATTTTTAATTGAAAACAAAAAAACCCTTTTCATTACATTATATTCTGAACACTAATTCCCCCTCTCCCAACTCCAACTCCTCCCAGATCCACCCATCCAGTCCCATATTCTCTCTCTCTCTCTCTCTCTCTCTCTCTCTCTCTCTCTCTCTCTCTCTCTCTCAAACAAAAACCCAAATAGGAGACTAACTTCAATTGCAACTGTATTAGGAGATGGAAATATTCCTTGATTATAGTCTAACCAGTTGGCAGAGCTCGCAATATTCTTTTTGTATTTAATGGTCTTTGACTCACCAGATGACTTTTAGAAAGAGAAGAAGTCCAGGAACAAGAGAAAAATTCTTTTTTCTGTCCCTTAATTACACAGTCAGTGAAGAATCCGAATCAAATCTGAAATGTTTTTGTAAGTATCACTGTCAGGAAGCACTTTAGTTAAATAAATTCCTATCTGCGGTTTATGAGAAATAAAGACATTGGAAAGAACAGGGTTGTTTGTTTGTTTGTTTGTTTGTTTTAGTAGTCTTGCTTAGATTTGTTAAGTTTTTGGCTTCTATGAGTCTCCCGTATTCTTCAGAGCTAATTGCCAAAGACAAATATGTTCTATAAAGAATATTCTTTTTTTTTTTAAAAAAAAAAAATCAAAAGTAAAAAGATATAGTCATTTTCATGCAAGTTCCATGTTCAATTTCCTTTTACACACCCAGTAATAAATTACAAATCATGTGTGGAATGAAGCAAGACTGGACACAAATGGTCTCTCTTGATGCCTTTACTCCTCAGTGCTCAAAGAGGGGAATGGCAATGCTGTTCATCTGCCCTGATTGTAAATAGTTGTAAAACTGCAATGTGGTTCTGAGGTACAGAAGAGTAATATGCAGACATTTTTTTTACAATCCTTGTAAGTAGAGAGACCAGCAGTGGCTGCCAGAGGAAGGGGAAGCATCCTTTCTCCCTATTTTCTCCCTTTGTTTTCCCTCTATTTCCTGTGCTGTGTTAAGTTTCAAACCTGAGATGAAGGGCTTATGTAGCTTATTTAACATATCAAAGGCGACCTAGCCTCCAGGTTCTCCCAGTGTCCCTCTGTCCCTATCTATGACAGGGTAGGGGCTGGCACACCTGCCCTCTACACAGAACTTTTCAGCCCAGAGGGCTGGGCTTATCTTCCCTATAGAATCCAGGCATTTCGGATACCAACATCTTATGCATCTTTGGCCTCTTGGCTGCATCCCCTGGCTCCCCTCTGTACTCTCTTCCCCTCTCCCCTTGCCTCACATGACAGCTCTGGACTCTTCCAGATGCCCCTGCCTCTGGTTCCAATCTCCCACTTAACTATCTACCCAAAACAAACAAACAAACAAACAAAACAAACAAAAAACAAAAACCTTTCTCCTCCCCAAAACCTAGGTGCAGTCAGGTGCGTCCTTTCCTGTTTGTTTATTTTTTCTGTTGTTGTTCACTTGTTTTATCTTTCCATTCATGTTGGACACAACATCTCTTTTTGTCACTGACTGAGAAACTTATACTTCCTAGAAAGGAGGAAATGAAGTGATCACACTCAACTGTCCAGGAAGGGGACATGGTGCCACGGAAGTGAGGAGCGTTGTCAAGGAAATGTACAAAAAGATCCCTGGTCATTTATAAGACTTGGTACATAGAGCAGACTTGATGTAGAGCTAAACGTGTCTCAGGCCATATGCTTGTGTGATCAGGCACATGAGTGTTTTCTGAGATTGATAGCTGTAACCTGAAGATCGGGACTTCACAGGATTCCTAGATGTCTATTTGCAAACTGCCCCTTTAATGAGTGTGTGCACCAAAATTGAGATATGTAACAGAAAAATTCACAAAGCAAAATTTAAAATAATTTCAGTTATTTATAAAAATGGCTGCTTGCCTGCTGTTTTTCTCTTAGTAGCCCATAGAACTCAAAAATCTTATCCTACCATGTAGTTCATACTGCTATGAAAAAGTACACATGACTAAAATAAATACAGGTCTGCCTTAATGATGACTGCTATGCAGGGAATGAAGTCAGACGGGCTTTCATAAAGTTTTATTTGAACTTATACTTTAAGGAGTTAAGAGATCAGGCTCAACACTTGGGTGAAATATTCCAAGTGGACAATAGAACAGACATGGAGGTCCTGAGGTAGCGGGATGCTTGAACATTTAAGCAGAAATTCAGAGTAAAACAGATAAGAGAGAACGTAGAAGAACTGAGGTTTTTTTTGTTTTGTTTTGTTTTGTTTTGTTTGTTTTGTTTTGTTTTTTGATATTTTCTTCATTTACATTTCAAATGCTATCCCGAAAGTTCCCCATACCCTCCCCCTGCCCCTGCTCCCCTACCCCTCCCCCCACTCCCACTTCTTGGCCCTGGCCTTCCCCTGTGCTGGGTCATATAAAGTTTGCAAGACCAAGGGGCCTCTCTTCCCAATGATGGCCAATTAGGCCATCTTCTGCTACATATGCAGCTAGAGATACGAGCTCAGGGGGTGCTGGTTAGTTCATATTGCTGAAGAACTGAGCTTTTAAAGATCACTGGATGCTATATCATAAAGGAGTTGTATTTTACTGTGTTGAGAATTGAACGCAGGACCTGCCGCATTGCTCTAACAGTGAGTTACATCCTTATCCCTTATGGAAGGTCACATGTCCCAATTTCGTATTTCCATATAATAGGCTGTCTTTGAAACTAGAGGTTTAAAACACTAACTTTATTTTGCTTACAGATTTTTATTTTTTTATTTTTAAAGGGATTTGTGGGAATGGCATCTGTTTAATTCATATGTCAGAGACAGTTTAACAAGGGTCTGGAAATTTTATCTCACAACTTCAATTGGTAGTGTCTATAATCTGGGACCTCATTTAGAAATCTGGGACACAAGACTCATTTCCTTTCTTTATAATCTTTCTACAGGATCTTAGGATTTATGATGAAGTGATGTCTGGTTCCCAAGTGTGATCTTTCCAAATGCATAAGGAAGAAATTCATGGGAGCTATGTGACCAACTTTGGAAGTCATAGTCTTGTATCCTCTACTGATTAACAATATGGACATCACAGAGTGAGAAGAAACACAAACTCTTGATTTCTTGGCTGTATAATGACAAAGCTCTGGAAAGAGATAGGAGGAGATAATCCATGGCTCTCTTTGGGAAATTCAACCTGCATACCAAAATAAAGACTTTGGAATTTTCTTCTGGTAAAATAAATGACAATCATGGTGCTCTGTGCAATATGTCACTTAAATTTTCAATAGATCTTTTTTTTTTTATGTTGAAAGTGGAGCAATAGCCCACATGGGACAAAATGTTGAGTCTCTTTCTGCAACAGAGTGGAAAGTGGAGGGATTTGTACCAGATTTATAACAGAGGAGCTGGTGTAGAATGGGGAGAATTAGAATATATTTGAAGGCAGAGCCAAAAGTAGATTGGTAGTAGTAGGGTGTATAAAGGATCTCCTTCCTGATGTAAATTATTATTATTATTATTATTATTATTATTATTATTAGTAGTAGTAGTAGTAGTAGTAGTAGTAGTAGTATACCAAACAAATGTTCTCCCAAAAACTAACTTGAAAATTCAACAAAATACGAACATGCTATCTTTTCAAAGGCAGGGGAATGTTCTAATATTGCCACGAACAGGGCATCCAAGTTGTTAAAAAAAAAAAAGTGCAAGAAAGCAAACCAAACCGTTCATGCTTCCTTTTCCTTGAAGACATCTTCTGGTTTACAAGTAAGACATGTTTTAGTGCTAAAAAGCTGAGCAGAAATATGAGTTTAACTGGCAAAGGAGTTGAACTGAGTTTTTAGTAATTTCCAGGGTCTAATGAGACCAAAGTTGGAGTTCAAGGCTGTATGAGCAGCCAAGGTGAGAAGGAACAAGATCTCAAAGGGTAAAGGAACAAAAGTAAGTTTTAAAAGGGATGCTGTTGTTTGATGCTGATTTCCTCTTCAGGAGGGCTTCCAAGAGGCCTAGGCATTGAGAAGATAATTAGGCTACAAGTTCAGCTGAGCTCTCAGTAATTGAGTGTTGCTCTTTACCTAGGCAGAATGAGGTTCAGAGGGTAACAGGGATTATAGAGCTTGTTGACACTCAGGATTTACAGCAAGGACCTGGAAGAACACATCCCAGGATTAAGGGAGGTTGAGATGGATGAGATGTCACAAAGGAGGCGTTATTCAGCAGAGAGTCATCTTGATGCTAGTGTGGGTTAGCGTGATCTTATCCTGTCCCACTGCCTCTTCTCCAGATTTCGACATTACAATATCTCACAAACAGCGTCCACAACTATGCTAGCTCCTGGGACCAAACACTCGATAGGAACAATTTAAAAGGAAACATTAGCTATAAGGAAGTCTCATAGTAAACCAGTAAGAATACCTCTGACATTTAAATGGAAATGATAGAATAGAAGCCAGTAGGGTGGCATCTTTGCTGAAACAAACAAATGAAAACTAATAACCTAGAATTCTCTATCTTATGCAACTATCCCTTCAAAAGTGGGGCTGGTACAACAGTTAAGAACTGCTCTTACAGGCAAGGAAAAGATGGCAGACTTGCATCCAGTTCCTAGCACCCGCATTGTGCCACTGACAACTTCCTGCTTCCCCACTATAGCGTTGGACCTACAAGGCTTCATCACCACACTTGGCTTTTGACATGGCTCCTGAGGATCCAAACTCACATTGTCATGATTGTGAGACAAGCACCGTACCATTAAGCCATTTCCAGCATCGCCAATCCCACTTATGTTCTTCACTAGGACAGAAGATTCCATACAGATTGAGGGAACATGGTCACATACTGAAGTTTGTTCAACAAGCCCACTAGGTAGTGATGGTAATGCTGAAGACTGCAAGGCATCTCATGAATATGTCTCCTTTAAAATCTCTCCCTACTCATCTTGCTAATGGGCCTCAAGGGATTCAATGAAGAAGAAAAAGGCAAGTAGCCTCCCATTTCTCTTCACTTTAGTCTTCAGTTTTTGACTGCTTGATCATCGGATAAGATTCCCCCCACCTCCCATCCTCTTAATCCTAATTCTCTTACACACCAATAAAGGGAAATAGAGGAAGGGAGAGAGGTGGGATCACCGAATCCTCCAGAGCTTATGAGTGTGTGTGTGTGTGTGTGTGTGTGTGTGTGTAGTATATATGTATATATGTACATATGTATTTATGTATGTATGCATGCATGCATATATACATACTTATCTTTCCAACTCACTAAACAATCTCTATAACACAGATCTTAATGACTTCATAATTCCCTGAAATTTATGTTTACCACCAAATCTTTACCAATGAACATGTAACTAAAATATTTACCGTTTTTATCATTGCTTTGATAACTATATCCACAGCAGCAAGATGACTCAGAGGACAGAATCACCTACCACCAAACCTGATCACATAGGTCAGTCCCTGGGGCACACATGGAAGAAAGAGCCAGTTCTCACAGGGAAAAAATTTCTCAACAGAACACCAATGGCTTGTGCTGTAAAATCAAGAATTGACAAATGGGACCTCATAAAATTGCAAAGATTCTATAAGGCAAAAGACACTGTCAACAAGACAAAAAGGCCACCAACAGATTGGGA